>NC_089822.1:245549981-245849981 GCF_035046505.1 Tiliqua scincoides | reverse complement strand
ACCTAAATCCATGTTGATGTTTTTCAATTTTATTTTATGTATGTTTCCTTGGACATAATTTCCACTGACTTCAATGGAATCGATTTCCAAGTTAAGGCTGCACAGGGTTGGAATCTTGCAAAATTGAAACACAGTCTTAGATAGTAACTGGCTAGTTACTGGGGTTTAAGGAGCACTGTTTACTATACCTTTTAATATTTCAGAAAAGTGGATTAAGGACTGTAATAGTACAGAGCCCTTTAATTATTTAATTATTTAATTAATCGACCATGGTATCCTTCTGGGCCGATTGGCCGAGTTGGGAGCTGGAGGCACTGTTTTGCGGTGGTTCCGCTCCTACTTGGAGGGTCGGTCCCAGATGGTGGTGCTGGGGGATGCCTGTTCGACACCCTGGCCCTTGAGGTGCGGGGTGCCGCAGGGCTCAATTCTGTCCCCCATGCTATTTAACATCTACATGAAACCGCTGGGAGAGGTCATCCGGGGGTTTGGAGTGGGGTGCCATCAATATGCTGATGACACCCAGCTCTCTCTCTCCTTTCCTCCAGACTCCAGGGTGGCGGTTGAGGGCCTGGAGCGCTGTCTGGAGGCAGTGAGGATCTGGATGGGGGCTAACAAGCTGAAATTAAATCCGGATAAGACAGAGGCTCTCCTGGTTAGGAAATCCTCGATGCAGGTGCTGGACTATCGGCTTGCGCTGAATGGGGTTGCACTCCCTCTGAAGGAGCAGGTCCGCAGCTTGGGGGTCCACCTGGACTCGCAGCTGCTCCTGGATTCCCAGGTGGCGGCTGTGGCAAGGGGGGCCTTCGCTCAGCTTCGGCTGGTGCGCCAGCTGCGGCCGTACTTGGATCGTGCAGACCTGGCCACGGTGATCCATGCCTCGGTGACATCGAGATTAGATTACTGTAACGCGCTCTATGTGGGGCTGCCCTTGAAGACGGTTCGGAAACTGCAACTAGTGCAGAATGCGGCGGCCCGTGTGGTTACTGGAGGTAGGCGGTTCGACTCTGTCGGTCCGCTTCTCCAGCGGCTGCACTGGCTGCCCATTCGTTTCCGGGCCCAATTCAAGGTGCTGGTATTGACCTTTAAAGCCCTATACTGCTCTGGACCAGGGTATCTTAGAGATCGCCTGCTCCCGTACAATCCGGCTCGCCCTCTCAGGTCATCAGAGAAGGCCTTTTTACAAGTGCCGCCGCCTAGGGAGCTACGTGGGGCGGCTGCAAGAAATAGGGCCTTCTCAGTAGTGGCACCAACGCTATGGAACTCCCTTCCCCTTGACTTAAGAATGGCTCCCTCTCTTGAGACCTTTCGGCAAGGCCTGAAGACCCTTCTGTTTAAACAGGCCTTCTGAGTTCTTGGCCTTTTAACATCTTTTTACATCTTTTAACATTTTTTACAGGCCTGATTCTTTTATGACTTGCTGCTGCTCTATGCTCTTTTTACCTATTTTTTTTTTACTCTGATTGCTGTTTTTAGTATGTGTTAATATGTTTTTTATTTGTTTTTAAATTGTTTTTAATTATGTTGTAAGCCGCCTTGAGTCCCTTCGGGGAGAAAGGCGGGGTAGAAATAAAGTTATTATTATTATTATTATTATTATTATTAAGGACATGGGGAAACTTGCTTACCAAGTGATATGAATGGTGTTTCCTGGTAAATTCAGATTTTACTTTTTAGCCATTAAAAACCATGCCCCCTCTGCTTAAACTTTTCAAAACACAAAACATCTATACAGTTCTTGTCACATCAGGAAGCATATGAAAAGCTCTACAGGAGTTAATGTATTTTTATTATGTTTATGCTCGAGTCTTCATATTTAAGGGGTCAGGCATGTGAAAGAAAAATAATGAGACCACTCTGAGAAGGAATGAGGTAGTCAACAGGAAAAATCAACCTCATTTATAATAATATCCCTCTGATCAGCAGGTGCATAACTCTTCCAGCGATGGTCATTAGCTGCATTCATTTCACACTTAATGTCTACATTTGCAAAACATTTTAAAGCAAAATTACTTTTCAGTTCAATTTTCAATTCAATTTTCAATTCTATTCCATAGCTTCAACTTTGATTGACTATTTTCCTCATGATAGCAACTGCAGCAAGAACAAGAGTTAAAATGGCAGCAACTACCCAGGAGTACAGACACACTCATTGACTCAGATTACCTATTCACTTTGCTTTTGTAAGTACAATTTACAGCAGTTTGTTAATGATCACTTCAAAGTTTGAAATGAACTCAGAATAAAAAAGCAAAGCATTAGACTGTGGATTATTCATTTATAGGCTTCCTTGTTCTTATAAAACATGCTCCCTTTGTTATGAATCATTCAACATATACATTGATTGCTATCATGCAAACAATGATCACCTTTCAGTAGCACTGTTGAGAGGCCATGATAAAGCTAAAGCCTGTTAAAACACATTTTTGCATACTAGTAAATATAGCCAAACAGGGGAAAAAATATCAAAGGACAGAAAATGGAAAGTCTGAATACAAACACAGTTCTAGAAATGCAATGGGTGGCAGTGAACCATGGGCCTGACTATAAACAGGATATAAACAACAATGGATCCACCAGTGCTAGTCCACAAAGGCTTCTGCAAACACTAGAGGAATGTTTTTCAACCTGCTTCTTCTGATGGACACTTCTCATTTTTTTTATCTTTAGTACCACCAACACCTAAAACAGCTGGGGCCATGTCACTTTCAGGTCCACAAAGCTTGGCCGCTTCTTTGCTTCAAGAAGTAATGGCTGCTCCCTGTTCTCACGAGCACTCATGAGAACAGGGTGCAGCAAGTCGGCAAATCTTGGAGTGACCACAGAACAGGGCACAGCGATTGCTTTTCAGCTTTGCTTGGAGAAGTCCCTTCTTTGCTGATCCCAGAAGTGATGTCATGGCCCCAGGTACCACAGCTCCTTGTGTACCTCTGGAAAATATTTCGCATACCACCAATTGAAAAAGCTGCACTAGAGGAAGTGTTTGTACACTGCTAGATGAGTTCTAAAGACATCTGCATGCTTTTTTCAAGCTGAAGAATGTATTTGGATTTAGTTTCACCACTGTCACTTAATGCTCTGTTCCAGTGTGAGGGGTAAATGTGCGCTTCCATGAGCCAGAAGTAAACTTCTGTGTGTGAAACTGATGGTAGTGATATACACTTTTAATATGCTGATAGGTTCTGAGTTGGCTGTGATGGATCAGGAGAGAGAACAATCACAGGAGAGATCAGGGGGGGTGCTGGTGGACAGCTCATTTAAAATGTCAACGCATTGTGTGGCGGCTGTGAAGGAGGCCAATGCCACGCTCAGGATCATTACATTACATATGTGAAAGAAATCCATCTGTATAACAAGTTTATACAGAATTCTGGGATAAGGCTAGATGGCTACAAAGAAAGTCTCAGCGAATTTTTCATTCGTGAAGGAGTAGAAACTTCATCATCAACTTCCCACTGTTTCCACACCACACTTTCCTGTGCTAACAGAAACCCCCTAATATGTTTCCACAGGGTTACTATGGTCAGATCAAGTTACGTGATATCATATTATATTTTAGAATCATCTTTCAAATAAACAACATTAAACAACCCGCTGCTACAATTCAAGGGTGCTTGAGTTTCATATATGCTTGTGCACTGGAATTTTCCTTTCCCGATGAATACTTGTTATGCTTTCTCACTGAATCCCCACACTACTTTAAACTTCACTGCTGAAAAGGGAAAAAAAAATACAGAATGTCACATGATAGTGAGAATGCCTATGTAACACTTCTACTGGCTTACAGTATTCATCTTGTTTGTCCTTAACATTTTGGTGAAAGCATTCCTGTTTTACATAAAAAAAAAACCAGGTAAATCATGATGACAAAAAATGATAATGTCATTGTGAGTACACCTGTAATTTGTGAACTATTTCCAGACACAAGCACACACACAAAAATTAAAGACCCTGCACATTTATATTCATTGGGATCACTATGAAGGTTTGGATCATACATCACAATCTGAGTCTCAACAGCACCTAGATTTCTATACCCTGGAATACAGGTTGTGACTAATTTTGCGTGGGTTCCATTCCAAGCACTCACATGGATGGCAAGAAATGCACTATACCAAATCAATTTGAAAAACGAAGTTTCTTTGCTCCAATGATTTAAAAATAGCCTTGATGACCTTTTGACTCTCAGATAAGAGTCATTAAGAAGACAATCCATCAATCAGTCATCCTCCAAGCCTTCACTCAGTCCCTCCCTTCACCAATGCAAAGCTATCACCTTTCTTTCACCCGCTCAGGGGGAAGGGAGGGGTCCGCTGGAGAGAGAAGGATTGATGGATTGTCAGCCAGCTGCCCCCCCCCGCTCTCTCTCATTAATGAGGCTATTGTTAAAGGACTGTTCAGTTTTTTAAACTGATTTTAAAGGGGTGCATTTTTCCCTTTCTTGAGGGATAAGCACTTGCCTTCTCATTTGCAGGGGCCATTCCTGTTGAGTCAAATCCGTGTATAAAAAATCTGTGTACATATAGGCTGGACTTGTATGCTCAAAAATATGAGTCTCCGAAACGCTGCTTTCCAAACTTTCATGTAGGTCATTCCAATGCCTATTTCTTTGGTTTTAAACTATTTACTAAATTCAGTTTTATGGAATGATTTGTTTAGCTAAGCTTTGGGAATCTGTGCCAGCTGATTTAGGAATCTGTAATTCTGCAAAATGGCTTTTAATTTGCTCACTACAGACAAGGTCCTATAATGAGTATAAATGTGCACAATGTTCAACTAATGAATCTCTTCCAGAACCAGCTTATTTATAACCAAGAATGTGGCTATTTATGCTTCTAATTAATTTTGCTGGCACTCTTCTTTAGCTTTTTTGGCAGCTGCTCGTTCCATTTTGTTTTTGTTTCCATAAGGTTACCTGCTGCAGAAGTACAATCTGCCTCATCAAGATTGTAAGACTAGGACTGACAACAAACTTTAATTGGCAGTCATACTTCACCCATGCAAGTTAAAAAAGGAGTTGACTCCACAGCTTGTACAAAAGAGTTCAAGAAGCTGTACCAAAGGCATTCTTAAGACTTCCCAGCAGCTGTTAATTTAGCAGTAAGTTGGTTATGTTTTAAATCACAATGTTGCAAGGGTACATGAGAGAAGAATAACAAAGTACCACAAAAAGTACCATCAAAATGATGCACAGAAATCCCTTATCCTTCCAAAATTGCTAAGTCAAAATTACTGACAGTTTCTTATTTATATGAGTGTCAAAGAGCACCACCTGGGGGGGGGGCTACTTCTGACATGCTGTTAACGCATTCTGGTCATTTCAGTGCTGTTCTGCTTCTTGGTAAATTATTTTCTGTCCTTTGCCTTTACCGTCCATTACCTCACTTGCCCTCACCAAGAGTCGCAGCATGATACTACACCTCCTGCAATGATGTAATGAGTGCACATGGGCAAAGCTACAGTTGGGTCAATACAGCCATATCAAAGGACTGCCAGGGCAAATCATCCAGAAGACTGGAAGACTGCAAAAAAGAGAAGAATATTGCTAAGTAGCAGCTGCAGCCACGTGAACAAGAGAACACAACAAGCACGTTTCACAAGGAGAGAAAGCACTTTTTCTGTAACTAGTTCATCAGAATTTAACAGAACAGCCTCACAGTTGGGTACTCAGTCTAGACCAGCTTCCTGAATCTCAGTGGCCCATCTGATACTTCAGGGAGCACTCAAGACAACATGATCCCTGTGTCATGTTGCCACACCCTTGCATTGGCTTTCAGAGATGCAGTACAGATAACTGCTTTAAAAATGAAATTAAAATATAAATTTTAAAAGCTCCTGCATAAAGAATTCATCATCCTTTTACCCCTGACCACTCCAGGGATAGGGGAAAACAGCCATCACTCCTGCTCTTGCTAACAAATTACACAAGGAAATTTAAAAAGTTGCCAACTACGCAGTGGAATTCTTGAGCATTATGGAATATTTGATAATACTGGACCATGGTCAAATAATAAGCAGTCAGTTGACATTTGGCTGGTATTCCAACCCTACAGCACAATCCTAACCATGCCTATTCAGAAGGAAGCCCCACTGAGTTCAGCTGAGTTCAGTGGGACTTATTCTCAGGTACATATTTTTAGGATTGAAGCCCTAGTTAACTTTGTAACAAATATCAATATTAGTTTATTTTATTAAAATATTCATATCCCACCTCTTGGGTCAAAACACTTCCAGGAAGCTCACAGTACATATATTCAAAACATAAAACGATTAACAAAATAAATAGAAGCACCCAGAAAAACTACAATCCAGTTTGCAGAAAAAACACCATATCAAATCAGAGGAACACTTCAGTAAATATTATAGGTGAACCCAATAACTTAACACCTGAGGTATTCAATCTGTGCATCAGGACTCCCTTGGGAGGTGGGGCAACCCCCCAGGGGTGTCCTGAGGCATCTTGGGAAGATAGGTGGCCATAGCTGCTCAGCTCAGCTCAGCTGCACATGCTGCCTCCCTACTTGTTGCTTTTCTGCGGCTGTGAACGAGGTGGATGGGGAGGCGGTGGAGCCTCCCTGGCATCGGCATTGGGCTTACCTCCGGTGAGTTCTCCAGCCCAGCCATTCCAGCTTCCTGTGCTGTGTGTGCTTGGGCTTTCCTCCCCATCTGGAGAAGGCTTGCCAGCGATTGCACTGAGCACCGTGAAGAATGTGACTGCTGTCCCAGGCCTCCCTTTCGGTCCAGAGAAGCTGGCTAGGAGGCACTGTGTGTGCTTCCCAGCCGAGCATCCTCTGGCGCTAGAGAAGGCTTGGCTGGAAAGCATTCAGCACCGCTGAATCTCACTGCCAGTCAGCCTTCTCTAGGTTCAGGCTTCTCTCCACTTGGGAAGGAAAGAGCTCAGCCTGCTCTTAGTGGGGGGGGGGGTATCCAAATGCCACAGTCTGTGTTCATCCGTTTTGCCGGGGGGGGGGGGGAGAGGGGTGGCATCTCCATGTTGGGGTGTGTGTATGTGAGCATGCCCCCATCTACTTTGGGGGTGAGTTGTAATCTTGTTCTGTGTGGCTGCAATTCTTTCCATACTTTCCTGGGAGTAAGCCCCACTGACTCAAATGGGACTTACTTCTGAGTAGACCTACATAGGCTTGGGCTCTTAGTCAGCTTAACCAAAGATCTGCACCTTTCTCTTTTTCCTCCCACTTCAAAAAAGAAAAAAAAGCCACTCTTGATCAGTCGACCTTTGTCTCAAAATATTGATTAAAAAAATAAAAATACCCATTCCTTTTCAGCCATCTCCTTTTCCTCCTGCCTCCTTTGGGGTGGGGGGGTTGGAACTTCCCAAGCTGGCTGCTATAATAAGACAAAGGACACAATCATAGCTAGGTCTACTCAGAAGTAAGTCCTATTGTGTCCAGTGGGACTTACTCTCAGGTAAGTGTGGTTAGGATTGCAGCCAAACATTCTCTGGGTCTCAGTTTCACATCAGTTTGCAATTAGCAGATACACACAAAATGAAGTCTTCCCCTCCCCCAGCAAATTCATCACTTCTCCCCCCCCCTTTCCAAAACCCTCCAGGTGTGCTGCTAACAAATTCAGGGCACAATCCTAACCAGGTCTACTCAGAAGTCAGTCCTATTTTGTTCAATGGGGCTTACTCTCAGGTAAGTGTGGTTAGGTTTGCAGCCTCAGAGTGCTGGCAGCTGTTTTTTTTGTTTCTAGTGTATAATTATAACACCTTCATCCCCATTTTGGGGGTAACTGAGGTGAGGTGATGTAATGGGGAGCCGCGGCCTATGGCCACAAGGATCAGGGGAGCCATGGGTCAAAAAAGTTTGAGAACCACTGACTTAACACTGTTGTATGAAAAGATTTGGTCAACGGAACAGTTTTCAGCACCATGAGCACACAACTGGTGCTAGTAACCTCATCTATGCAACCTTTATACTACTTTCTGCAAACAGTAGTTTTATGGTAGCCTTAAATTTTATTGTTGCCAAAAAAAGGATTTTCTAGTGAACATTATTGTTCATAAAATTATTTACACAAACAATGACAGAGAAGACAACCAAAAAGAGAAACAAAACAAGGAAGTGGAGCTCATCTAGGTAGAGGTGACTAAAACAAGAAAGTGGTGGAGAAATTACAAAAGAGTGAAAGAAATAATGCAGACAAAGGAGGAGAAATTGCAGGTACAGACTTGAGCTAAGATGAAAAATTAGGTATGAATAAATAAATAAATGGACAGCCCTCTAAGGCAGTGGTTCTCAAACCAGTGGGTTGCGACCCACCAGTTCGGTAAAGGTTCCCCGTCCCTTTAAGGGGCGGGGGAAGGGGAGAGGTAGGGAAGCGATCCCCAGGATTGCATCCATATGGGGGGGATGGGGGGGTGCTTATGATTTACATTATGTAGGCAGGGCTGCAGCAGACTGCTGGAGGTGTGGGGAGCCCTGTGCAGCCCTCCCCGAGGCTTGGAACATTTGGAAAAAGCGGGCACAAAGCACTTCCGTTTTGCAGGAGATGCTTTGCTCCTTCTGTTTCTGAATGTTCCGAGCCTCGGGGAGCGCTGCAGAGGGCTCCCCACATCTCCTGCAGCCTGCTGCAGCCCTGCCTACATAACGTAAGTCAGAAGCCCCCCCTCTCGTCCCCCCTTAGTGACGCGATCCTGGGTATCGCTTTGCTGCCCTAGCCCCTCCCCCACAAAGACTTACTTTGCGAGTAAAGCTCACTCAGAGTTTAAGAACCACTGCTCTAAGGAGATGTATTTTAAAGTGGATCCTACAGTTGCACAGGTAGGATTGCTTTATAATAGGGGGAATGAAAGCCATCAAAGCTTTCCCACTTCAAGTGCATGTCCCACTTCAAACACTGCTCTTTAATTAATACAAATTAATAATAATTTATTCTTATTGATATATTAACATAATATACAATATTGATTAAACAATTTTATTAATAATTAAATTATTGTTTCATAGTAACTTTACAGAGGTTTTTTAAGAACTGCTGACACACAATACATGAAGTGCTTTGAACACTCTAAACCAGTGCTTTCAACATTTGTCTTCCACTGTACCACTTCACATGGTCCACCTATTCAAAGTACCACCAGAAGTAACTAGCAATGACATAATCACCAGTTACTTCTTGATTTGGAGGCCAGATGCAACGTGACAAGCACCAGTAAGAGCTTGGGGACAGGAGGGCTTTTCAAGTGTGGAAGAGCATGCTTTGGAGGGCTGCCTGCTGAGCCTCTTCATGCTGTTTGTTGTGTCGCGTTCCTGGGTTCCACTGCCAGGCGGCAGGTGTCCATGAGTTCTGCAAGTACCACTAGACACCACCTTGAGTACCACTTGTTGAGAGACACTGCTCTACAGAAATATAAAAATACAAAGGTGTTCTTATTAAGAAAGCAAGAATGGAGCTGCCCAAGCCATTTCTAGCTGCAATCTGTAAGACTCTAGCTTTGAAAGGTCATGGCACACTGAAGCAAGTTTGATGGCACTTTTTCATGCATTTGTTACTGTGGACTCAGGCCTATGAAAGTTCTGAGGACAATGGTTAGTTGTAAGGTGCACAAGCAAGGTTTAAGTTTAAAAACAAAACAAAAAACAAACCGAATATATTTCATTTTCAATACAACTCTACCCTGTCATCATCTTAGCTGTGTATAGAGGAGGATAGTACACAGTGATGTGTACAGAGTGATGATGACAAACTGATTTGAATGATTTTTCAGCAACACTAAAGGAAGGAGAAGAATGCAATCCACAAATAATTAGAGTCTGCTCCTTTTCTCTTGCAGAAAGTATTTAACATTCATACAGGGATTATTTCAACTACAGCATTATTGGAGTACGGCTTACAGTTCAGTTTGGTTATTTTTATATTTGTTACCCACCCATACGCTTTTGGGGATAAGTTAGAAATTCAAATGAAATATGAAAGGAGCTGCCCTACATCAGTCAGACAAACAGTGCAGAGCTGTTGATGGACAGACAGTGGGGCCTTCAACCTCTTGAACAGACTGCAGAGGTATCTGGCATTTCTGCTACACATATATACTTCACATAGAGTGGTCATGAATCGAATTTGGAACTATGTTCCTTTAAAGCAGGTGTGGACAATTTCAGCTATATTCTTAGGGGATGACTCTTCTCAGACACTTGTCCAATGTCAGAAGTGTATTTTACCACACAGTCTGACCTTCTCATGGACAACCAGGCTCTACAGTAAAGTTGCTACCACCTAGAAATAAAGTTATCGGACACACATGCTTGTCTGACATGAAGACATAGGGTCAGTTCAGACACTACACGGAGCCATAGTTAAACTATGATCTAAGCTCATAACCAGAACTTTCCTTCATTGTAATTCTGTGTTATCTCCAAAACAAAAATCCTGGGTTGTTACAGCAGCACTGTCCTAGCAGCAATAGTGCTGCAGAGACAGTAGCAAAATAGAGATGTTCTAGATCAGTGTTCTTCAAACTGTGGGTCGGGACTCACTGGGTAGGTCACAAGCCAATTTCAGGTGGGTCCCCATTCATTTCAATATTTTATTTTAATATATTAGACTCGATGCGACCATAGTATGTGATTGCATTTGGGGAAATGTGACAGATCTGTACTTTTAACAGGTTACTGTGTATATGCTTTTAACAATGGTAGTAAATGGGACTATCCTGGGTAAGTGTGGGTAGAATTGCAGCCCAGGATTGTTAAAAATTTTCCTGCTTGATGATGTCACTTCCAGTCATAACACCACTTCTGGTGGGTCCTGACAGATATTCATTCTAAAAAGTGGGTCCCGCTGCTAAATGTGTGAGAACCACTGCTCTAGATCAGAGGTGCCCAAACCCCGGCCCTGGGGCCACTTGTGGCGCTCAAGGCCTCTCAATGTGGCCCTCAGGGAGCCCCCAGCCTCCAATGAGCCTCTGGCCCTCCAGTGATTTGTTGGAGCCCACACTGGCCCGACGCAACTGCTCTCAGCATGAGGGCAACTGTTTGACCTCTCGCATGAGCTGTGGGATGAGGGCTCCCTTCACTGCTTGTTGTTTCATGTCTGTGATGCAGTAGCGGCAGCAAAAGAAAGGCCAGCCTTGCTTTGTACAAGGCCTTTTATAGGCCTTGAGCTATTGCAAGACCTTCATTCATTCATATAAGTTCAACTTTAATATATTCATGTAAACTTATGTAAATTTATTCAAATTTTAAATGTAAATTAATTCTTTTTTTCCCCGGACCCCAAAACAGTGTCAGAGAGCTGATGTGGCCCTCCTGCCAAAAACTTTGGACACCCCTGCTCTAGATAAAAGCTGATTCTGCTGGCTGAACATTCCTTGCCCTTTTTGTCTGCCTAGCAAGGGCTTTGCTCACATATCTTCCCCTTGCACTGAAACACAGACAAGTAGTTTTATCACTTAGCTGTCATCCTCACCAAACAAATGTGGAGGAATCACAGGCACCTCATCCTAAGTTTCATTCCTTTGAACCAAAATACTTCAGAAGTGATGAGGGAACAACTTAAAAATACAGTTGACTAAAGTAATTCCAGAAAGATTTCCTATTAATATTGGAGCTCTTTTAATTTGCAGTTTTGACTCTGGGAATGGGCAACAATTCTTGAAATGGGGAAGGAAACTTTGTACTTCTTACTTGACAAAAATTTTGCAATGCAACTAGTGATTGACATAAAACATTTCCTTCCTTCTCCTGACCAAAGACAGGAGAGTACCTGCTAAGCAAACCATGGTTCTGCATGATGGTCTATAGATTGGAGGCATTGAGATAGAAATGGTCTCAATTTCCATTGGTCCATTGGTCAAACCATTGGTCTATAGATGAAGGAGGCATGAGATAGAAATGTAACAACAACATGTATATGAAACAAACACAATGCAACATTGCTTTTCTAAGTCAATTGAGGCATTTTGCAAACAAAACAGAAAGTACAGGTTGAGCCTCATTATTTGCGTGGGTTCCGTTCCCAGAACTCAAAATGGATGGCAAAAAACACACTAAAGCAAATCCATTTAAAAAACAAAGTTCCCTTGCTCTGGAGATTTAAAAACAGCCTTGCTGACCTTTGTGATGTAAGATAAGAGATTAAGACGACAATCATCAATCAGTCCTCCTCTAAGGGCTTAGAAAGGCCCTTCACTCAGCCCCTCCCTTCACCAATGCAAAGTGATCACCTTTCCTTCATGTACTCAGTGAGAAGGGAGGGGTCGCCTGGAGAGAGAAGGATTGATGGATTGTCAGTCAGCCCCCCATCTCTCTCTCTCTCTCATTAAGGATGCTATTGTTAGAGGACTGTTCAGTTTTTTAAACTAATTTTAAAGGGATGCATTTTTCCCCTTCTCCAGGGATCAGCACATTCCTTCTCATTTGCAGTGGTCATTCGTGTTGCGCCGAATCCATGTATAACAAGACTGGACCTGTAGAATCAGAAGATCCCCTACTTTAAAACATTCAACTTGGGAATTTTCAAAACACCTACACCATGCAGTCATAGATTATGTTAGTGCCCATTCCTAGCATTCTTGTGCATTCCCCACCTTATTCCAGTCAGCCCCAGTAAGTCTGGAACCTGAACTGTTGTTAAGCAGGGGAGCTTCTGTAATATTAAAGTGCTGAATCTCTCATAAATTTGGAAATAATTTTACTTTCCTTACATTTAATTGTAATTTTAAAAAAATGCTAAAGTTATTGAAGGGCAATGTTTTTAAAATATCACTATATAAATTTACGTGTCCTAAATTTTAAAGTAGTGAAAGGGACTGGATATGGACTATCACCATCTCCCAAAGACCTCTGAATTAAACCTTAGAGAGCTGCTATCAATCAATAAAACCAAGTGTTAGAAGAATCAATGGTCAGACCAGGAGAAGGGAGCTTCATGTATTCATATGGCCTTTTGTTTGGCCTTTGGAATTAAACTGGAACCAAAAGGAAGAAGGTTAAGGATTCTGACCCAAGGATTTTGCCCACACGCAGAAGTCACCTAATGATAATGCCTCACCACAGATGCTTGTATCTGCTGTATTCACCACAGTCCCTCGCATCGTAAAACAGACTCCAGACAAATCTGGATCTGTAAGTCCTTTTCTTGCTTTTTCCCACTGTGATCCCTTGGGCCTCCATGAATATAACATACATACATGCATACCACATAAAGTTCAGAACAGTATTTTTTCCACTCAGAGTTTTTAAAAACAAAATTGAATAACCAAGATTATACAAGTCAAGATAGTTACAAAATATACATTGATAAAATATTTGAAAAGTTAATGAGGATATTTCACAACTGCTTCTCTGTCCAAGAACTTCTTTAATCCTGTTCTCTGTCCGAGAACAGAAAGACAAACATGCATTTAATTGGGTACAGAAGTTGCATTTACTGTTTTAGTACACAAAGCCTTCCAGAAGCTGAGTGGGCTCAGGGTCATTGCTCTAAGCACGCAATTACAATTTTCACCCTTTCCAAATGGCGACTGCTTGTGTAATTACATGTCCAAATCGAGTTCACACATTTGTAAATATCATTTATTGTGATTTCTTTTCCAAGCCCTCTTTTTGCAGATCTTCATGTTCCACCCCTACGCACCAAAGCACTGACAAGTAGTCTTGATTGCAGTTTTGTTTTCATGTCACTTTGGGGCTAAAATGACAGAGTGGAGAATAACAGAAATAAAACGGAGCCAGTGAAGTAGCCAATAATTGTAAATAGTTACACTCTCTCAGTAGTGGTTCACCATAGCCTCTTTCTTTCTGAGCACTCCGTCACCAGTTAACCCTCTCCTCACTATTGTTTTATCAGGATTGTCTATCCCTTCATTGTAATGCTGTCTGCTTTATTTTGGTTTAAAATTTTTCAGCAGGGATGGTGTTGTTCTCATCTTAAGCGTCTTAGGGTCCAATCCTATTTCCCCCCCCCTCCCGTTGATGTAGCAGCATCAAAATGGCAACTGCTGCATACTATGGTGAGGGGCATTTGCTGGTCTCTTCTAGGTAAGGGAACAATCACAAAGGGGTCTACTCAGACCTGCAACAGCTAAATAGCTGCCACAAGTAAGTACTGACTCATGCTGCAGGATCGAGTCCAGGAAGGGGCTAGGATATTGGTGGCACTGATCCCGCCCCCTCCAAAACCTGATTCATCTATCCTCCGCTCCTCCCCCTGCCATGTTTCACCCCTCCTCACTCTCCTGCGACCCCTATTGCCAGCTAAGGTCTAACAGCTATTGGCAGGGAATACAGAGACACAAAAAGGCAAAGGTCTTTCTGTTGGCGCTCCCAACAGTGCACTATGTAGCATGCTGCCAGAGTGCCTTTTGCAACCAGTTTACTTATTTAGTGTATGGCATATAATACATGGACTTATATAACATTTATACTAGATCAAATATCAATGTCCAGTTCATCCAGTCATTCAAGGACAGAGTTATCTTCATTGAAAAAGTCAGACCATGGGCCAGTATATGCCCTCAGTCTACAGTCAGACACAATGTGGTGTATGGTTTGCCAGAGAAACCTGCAATCACACTGTGGGGTAGATACTAACCCCCATTTAAACACTCTGACAAACACCATGTAGGGTACAAATCCTGTTCAAAGTTTTCCAGTACTGGCGAGGTAAGTCAAAACCTGGCACCTTAAGTGTAGGATCGTCTATATATCTACCTGTTTCGGAGCGTTCACCTGCCCATTTAACTTTCCATTGGGCATTAATGTTAAAATTATTGTGCAGATGTTGTGCGAGTGCCAGAAAAGGCTTCCTGGATTTAAGCCTAACAATTGATAGATGAGGAAGATCGGCATGCACTGGTAAAAGAGGATTGTTGATTATTTTTCTGTATTCTTTCAATAAAGCCTCTTGTCTACATAGGGCTGGTGGTGCTATGTGGCACAGAATGGGGAGTCAACAAGTAGGAGTGAATTTTATACAGCTGCTTATGATCCTCATGGTTTCATTTAATCTGACATCAATCTTGCTAGTAGGACAGCTGTTAAGCCATACTGGTGCATAGTATTCTGCTATGGAGTGTAGGTCAACCCTAATGCTGATGTTCTGAGAGCAGTGGCTGAAGCTCCCCATCTTGCTCCTATTAATTTCTGGAGTATGTTGTCCCTGGTATTGATTTTTGCGGCCATATTCTCAAGGTGTAGCTTATAAGAGAGAGTCTGGTCCAGAGTTACTCCAAGATATTTTGGTTGGGGACTGTAAGGGAGTAGGTTGCTGTTTAGACAGACCTTTGGAGCTATATTAGCTAGTTTACTGTTAGGATGGAAGCATGTGGTCACCGTTTTACTGATACTGGATATTAACCTCCAGTCAGCAAAATATTTTCCCAGGATCTTAATGTCTTCTGAAAGTATGCCAGTATTCTTACTTTACTTGCATTGTCCCCCATTATGATCTGAAAAGTTCTGTCATTTAACATATTGTTGACTAATCGATACAGTTTTTTACAGGGGATGATGTGACACAATTTATATAGCAGTCCTTCCTTCCACACAGTGTTGTATGCCACAGTTAGGTCGATAAATACAACTGTAGTTTTTAAACCTCATTGAAAGCCAGCCTCATTATAGCGTATCAGGCTATATTGCAACCAGTGCTGACTGCTTTACAGCAGTCAGTGCCATCGTAGAGGAGGAACTGAGAATGCATGGGAAGTTTAAGATTGGGCTGTTGGACACTTACAGTGCGAAATAAAGTATTAAACGAGAAAGCAATCAGCCCTGTTAGTGAAAAAGCCCACAGAAACTACTGTAGTAATCTACTTAACGGACCCCCTATGCACTGAATAAGACAAGATCCTTCAAAAGTTAGACTCATAGTACTGAATCACAACAAACTTGTGAAACGACTGCTCAATTTCAGTGGTTGGCCAGGCAGCAAATTTAGTTACCAATATAGGACAAAGAACAAAGCGAGGGGCCGCCAACTCGCCCCTTCCACAGACTCACTTGCCAACACCAGTACAGACATCATTAGCTGAAACTGCCAAATGAGCAAGTTGCTTTTCTGCGGAGGAAGATGAAAGGAATAGGAAGGCAGGCAGCATTGCTGGAAGTAACTTGAAGGTTTCAATTTCTTCAAATTTAGTTGTAGAGAGTTACAGCCCAATCCTATTGAGACTTGCCTTTAGCAAAACCTGTGTTCTGCAGGTGATGACTGCATGACTGTGTTCTGCAGGTGATGACTGCTGCAAAATAGCCACAGAGCACATTGGTGGGACCCAAAAGGACTTGCCGAGGCAGGTAAGATGCTGAGGGAGGTGGGAAGGGCGATTAAAATCCCTTTCCTTGCTGAAGCCTCCTGATGTGCCCTCACGGGGTACAACATACTCATTTTTGGAGTGGCTGCACCAGTGGGATGAGGGAAAGATAGGACTGGGTTGCAAATCTGGGCCTGAAGGTCTTCAGCTAGTAAGCCCACGGGCAGATATATTGGATCTCCGGGTTGCCTATTATCTACCTCTATTCAGTACCTACTTTGTTTTGTATTCACAAAGCATAACAATTATTTTTAAAAAAGAAAACTTAAATGGATATAGGGTACCAAAGCAAAATAATAGATCAGGAAATGATCAGAATGTTGCAATGAATCAAGTGAACACCCTGTGAAGGAACACCCTTAGGATTTAGGGTGTTGAAGAAAGAAACCAAACAAGTCCCAGATACGTATCAACTATCTTGGAGAATTAGTGGGAGAGCGAAGGTCTCAGAAGCATGGAGAAGGGCAAACTTAAAAGTTGAACCACAAAAAACATTCAAGAAATTTGACAGTAAATGGTAAATTGTGAATATTTAGCAAGATTTTGGACAAGATGACAAAACCATAAGGTTTTTAGAGGGCAAATGGAACCAATACAGATAAGAAAGAAAATAAAATAAATTCTCACTTTGATAAAGTTAATCTGCAGATAAGGGGGATATAGTAGATACACAGTTTTCACTTTCCTAAAGTCAAGAAACACAAGAACATTTTGTAAAATTCAAATCTCATTATATAAACTTGGTGTTTCAGAGGATCAAACAAAGTATGCTGAGGAAAAGAGAGAAAGAACAAAGACAATGGGGATTTGAGCGTTCCCTCCTTTCCACAGATTACAATGTAATCTGAAGGTGCCAGGAGGGATATAATGGAAGCATACCCATTGTCGACAGGTCTTCTGATAGCTTCTCCACTTTCTAGATTCAAGAGTACATCTTGAATGTAGTCAGCCCAGATCCCCAGCATGTTATTAGCAAAAAAATGAGATCATAAGACTTGTTAGATATGATTGCAATAATGATAATTAATTTTTTACAATGAAAAACTAACACAAAAAACCTATATACATTACCAATGAATAAGATGGATTCCTATTCTACCTCAAAATAGGAAAAACTTGTCTTATTGACAAGAAGAGATCCAGGATGATAACGCCAAAGTGGATCATATTTTATGTAAGAAGGCAGATGTTGAACGTACCGAACAGGAAAAGGTTTACTCTTTAAACCCTGATCAGCGTCTAGTATGAGTGAGGCTAATCAACTTGGGTCTGTATAACTGCTCCTGACTTAAGACTGTTGTAAAATGTGGGGGTTTGTAGGCCATAGCATCACATCCAGTGCCCCATGTCTGTCCCAACACTTTTGCTTTTCTTACCATCCAGTCTGATAAAGAGTTCTGATGAAACTGAAAGTGACCTGCTCAAAATTTTGTATCATTCTGGCCTGTCCTAATAAATATATTACTAGAATGTGGTTAAAAAATTAGAGCTTGTCTGAGTTAGCCATGCTGAGGCAGATATTATTTACAGATTTCATTTTAAAAAGTCACTCCATAGCATGGCTACCTACCTAGTGTTTTGACCCTCATTTTAATTGGCCTGAATCAGAAATATTCTGAAAAAGTTTCTGATTATGATATAGAAGATCATGAGGTGACTTACAATACTGAAAGTTTAAAAGATTTAACTTTAATTGGTCTTAAACCCATACTTGGTTTCACATGTGACCATAATTGATGTAAATATGCCAACTAAATACTACTTTTCCCCCACCAAAGATGTAATTTGATTGCTATGTCAGCCACAAGTATAAGTGTGACTGACATGATATCAAAAAGCCTGCATGGCATGAACACCTAAGGGAATTCTGAAGTTCTTTAACTGAAGCTGAAACATCCCTCTTTGTCCTCAGAGCTATGAACTGTCAAATATTAATATGTCAGGATTCTTCAGAATGACTGACACTTTGCCCAAAGCAACAGTCTTTAGGCTCTGCTGACTTCAGGTGGGGTTAGAACTCTCCTCCCTTCAACCCAATAGTAGGCTCCACAGACCTGTTATGGTGACAGAGCCCTTGCTGATAAGCATTTACATTCTCAAAGGAAATTTTGCCAGAATAAAAGTATAGTGTAAATACTGCCCAGAAACTGACAAGAAGAAAATAACTTTAAATTGAAAGAGTTAATAAATACCAGGAAGAACTTGTTCTTCTTAAGAATAGTTAGGTCGTCAAAGAGAGGCAGCCAAGGCAGCTTATAAAAACCAGTTTAAAAACAGTCAAAATAATAAAAATAATAAAAGCAGGAGACAGCAGATAAACAAAATATAACTGCAGGAAGCCAGGCAAACACACACACACACACACACACACACACACACACACAGAGAGAGAGAGAGAGAGAGAGAGAGAGAGAGAGAGAGAGAGAGCGCCCAGATTAAACACATAGCATAGCAAAGTCTTGGAATGCCTTCTTTATGTTACAGTAAACAACTGGAATTTGGTGAATGATGACATTCACATGTGAACAATAATTCTGTGAATTAAATCTGTGAATGTCAATATTCATTCAGTGGTGTTCAAATGTTAAATCTATTCTAATCACTGACCCAAAGAGTTGCTTAGAGGAAAAGTACCAGGGATGGGTACTTTTATGCATCTCCTCCTTTCAGAGCGATTTTGCTTTGAGAACACACACTGCAAAGATATTTCACTTTTAATTTTTCTCACTTAGAAGATTAAATGGGTTGACACAGGGGTGGAGAGAGAGAAGCAAGGATAAAGTCTTTGTGTTACAAAGATGAAAGCATTCCAAAAAAAGTTACAAAGTGCAGAGGTTCATTCTTTTGTATTGGCCTCAAGTGACAATTCTTTCATGCCCTGACTTGCTGGAAGGCAACACTGCAATACTATTTTTGTACAACACAGAAAGAGGACACAATATCTAACTTCTTTTATGTTTTCAGTCTCCTTTACTCTTGTTTGCTTTTAAAGATACTGTACTATCCTTCTCTTCCGTTCTCTAAAACTTAACTGTACCACCTGTACTACTTTGCCATGGCAACTAGTCCATTTTTTTGGACACTTCTGTAAGACTAATAACAGAGTTCTCTTCAAGAGGTTGTTAAAAGGTTTCATTCAATGCATTCCAGAAACCTTCCTTTTCTTGCTCTAACTGTTAGCAAAAGGAATCCTCAGCTACTAGGACATTTTACAACCAAGAGACACTAGTTTTCTGACATGGCTCAAATGTCATTATGTGCCATCCACCCTCAATTGTTGAAAGACAGTAGCTTAATTCAGATGCAACATGTGACCATGGTTAGACTAAAGTAATGAGAATGAGCCACAATGAGTTTTGAGCCCAATGCCACTCTTGTCTCTTCTCTCATATGTATGTGAGAGGAGAAAAATGAAAGCTTCCCTTCTTAGTTTTGAATAAACTACCATTTCATGTTAAGACAGAATTTGAGACTAGTTAATTTTAACTATGGCTTGTTTAAACAAACCAGGATCAAACTGTGGTCACAGATCCTAGTTTGTTAACTAACCATGGTTCAAATACTCCACAGATTCCTGAGTTCAGACATAATGAGAAACAGTCATTTATACAAAACCAGACATGGCAGCTTCCAGTCTCATACTCTTTTAGACAAAAGGGAAAAAAATTAATCATGGCTTGTTGTCATAATACCAAGTCATGATTTAGCCTTATATCTGAACCAGGCCAAGGAATGGGCTGGTTCAAACAGGATTACAGGTTTCATTTACAAATGAACTGGGGGAAGGCCGACAGGAGTCGAGGGGCATCCGGTTCAGGACTCCTCATCCCTATGGGATGAGGATGGGGAGGTTAGAGAACAACAAGGTAAAGGAAGAGTAGGAGAAGAAATTGGCAATGGTAGCATGATGCGATGTGATAGACGGCTTGGCACAATGAGGGGATGCGGAGACAAAGGAGCGAATAAGCAGCCCATTCTAGGGCATTCCATGTACAAATGCTTTTATGCGAATGCCTGAAGTCTCCGAGCAAAGATGGGAGAACTGGAATGCCTGGTGACTAGGGAAAATATTGACACAGTGGGCATAATGGAAATCTGGTGGAATGCAGAGAATCAGTGGGATACTGCAATCCCGGGCTATAAACTCTACAGGAGGGACAGGGAGGGGCATGTTGGAGGTGGGGTGGCCGTTTATGTTAAGGAAGGGATAGAACCCAGCAAAGTAGAGATTGAAGGTGGGTCCGACTCCATAGAATCTCTGTGGGTTAAATTACCAGGTCTGAGGAGTGATGTAATACTGGGGGCGTACTATCGTCCTCTAGACCAGAAATCGGAAGGGGACCTTGAAATGAGGAAACAGATCAGGGAGGTGACAAGGAGGGACAGGGTTGTAATCATGGGAGACTTCAATTATCCTCATATTGACTGGGTCAATTTGTGTTCTGGTCACGAAAAGGAGAACGGATTCCTTGACATGCTAAATGACTGTGCCTTAGAGCAGCTAGTCATGAAGCCCACCAGAGGACAGGTGACTCTGGATTTAATATTGTGCGGTACTCAGGGCCTGGTTAGAGATGTCAATGTTATGGAGCCATTGGGGAACAGTGATCATGCTGTGATCCATTTCAACATGCACGTCGGGGAAAGAATACCAGGCAAATCTCGCACAAAAGCCCTTGACTTCAGACGGGCGAACTTCCCTCAAATGAGGAGGCTGGTTAGAAGGAGGTTGAAAGGGAAGGTTAAAAGAGTCCAATTTCTCCAGAGAGCATGGAGGTTGCTCAAATCAACAGTAATAGAGGCCCAGCGGAAGTGTATACCGCAAAGGAAGAAGGGCTCGACTAAGTCCAGGAGGGTGCCCACATGGCTAACCAGCCAAGTTAGAGAGGCCGTAAAGGGCAAGGAAGCTTCCTTCCATGAATGGAAGTCTTGCCCTAATGAGTAGAAATGTAAGAAGGTGATACGGGAGGCCAAGAGAGATTATGAGGAACACATAGCCAGCAGCATTAAGGGGAATAATAAAAGCTTCTTCAAATATGTTAGAAGCAGAGCAGCTAGTCACAGAGCCCACCAGAGGACAGGTGACTCTGGATTTAATATTGTGCGGTATGCAGGACCTGGTTAGAGATGTAAACGTTACTGAGCCATTGGGGAACAGTGATCATTTTGACATGCACGTTGGGGGAAGAATACCAGGCAAATCTCTAACAAAAACCCTTGACTTCCGACGGGCAGACTTCCCCCAAATGAGGAGGCTGGTTAGAAGGAGGTTGAAAGGGAGGGTAAAAAGAGTCCAATATCTCCAGAGTGCGTGGAGGCTGCTTAAAACAACAGTAATAGAGGCCCCGCAGAGGTGTATACCACAAAGAAAGAAGGGCTCCACTAAATCCAGGAGGGTGCCCACATGGCTAACCAGCCGAGTCAGAGGGGCTGTAAAGGGCAAGGAAGCTTCCTTCCATAAATGGAAGTCTTGCCCTAACAAGGAGAATAAAAAGGAACATAAACTGTGGCAAAAGAAATGTGATATAGGAGGCCAATAATAATAATATTGGCCTCCTATACTGAATATAGTATAGTACTGAATAATAATAATACTGAATATAATAATAATATAATAGGTACTGAATATAATAACAATAACAATACAGGTATTTATACACCGCCTTTCTTGGTTAGATTTCTCCTCAGACTTTATTCAAGGCGGTTTACAAAGGCAGGCTGTTCTAAATCCCCCTAGGGATTTTTACAATTGAAAGGTTCTATCTTTCAAGAACCACAACATTTCAGATGGATCTTTCTGATCTGGTAACACATCCTGGCCTCCAGTTTCCTCCCATGCAAGCTGACAAGGAACTCCTTCATCTCTCACATGGGAGGGCAGCCAAGACGCTTCTTTGCTCACACCAAAGAGCAGGTGGAATAACTCAGCTCGGCTTGCCAGCTGCTTCAAGGTCTCACCATTCACGGTGCCTGTGGCCTCGAACTGGCGACCTGCAGATGTTATCTGCAGGCAAACAGACGCTCTACCCTCTAGACCAGACCTCCTGCCCTGAATAATAAAAGCTTCTTCAAATATGTTAGAAGCAGGAAACCTGCCAGAGAAGCAGTTGGCCCTCTGGATGGTGAGGGAGGGAAAGGGGAAACAAAAGGAGACTTAGAGATGGCAGAGAAATTAAATGAGTTCTTTGCATCTGTCTTCATGGCAGAAGACCTCAGGCAGATACCGCTGCCCGAACAGCCCCTCCTGACCAAGGAATTAAATCAGATAGAGGTTAAAAGAGATGTTTCAGACCTCATTGATAAATTAAAGATCAATAAGTCACCTGATGGCATCCACCCAAGAGTTATTAAAGAATTGAAGAATGAAGTTGCTGATCTCTTGACTAAAATATGCAATGGCATACCCTAAAAATGGCAAAGGTGCCAGAAGATTGGAGAATAGCAAATGTCACACTGATCTTCAAAAAGGGAAGGAGAGGGGACTTGTGACACTAGTCAATTTTCACAATGGAGAGAAGTGAAAAGCGGTGTGCCCAAGGATCTGTCCTGGGACCAGTGCTTTTCAACCTCTTCATAAATGACCTGGAGTCAGGGTCGAGCAGTGAGGTGGCTAAGTTTGCAGACGACACCAAACTCTCCGAGTGGTGAAGACCAGAAGTGATTGTGAGGAGCTCCAGAAGGATCTCTCCAAACTGGCAGCATGGGCAGCAAAATGGCAGATGTGCTTCAATGTAAGTAAGTATAAGTCATGCACATTGGGGCAAAAAATCAAAACTTTAGATATAGGCTGATGGGTTCTGAGTTGTCTGTGACAGATCAGGAGAGAGATCTTGGGGTGGTGGTGGACAGGTCGATGAAAGTGTCGACCCAATGTGCGGCGGCAGTGAAGAGGACCAATTCTATGCTTGGGATCATTAGAAAAGGTACTGAGAACAAAATGGTTAATATTACAATGACGTTGTACGAATTGATGATAAGGTCACACCTGGAGTATTGTGTTCAGTTCTGGTTGCCACATCTCAAAAAGGACATAGTAGAAACGGAAAAGGTGCAAAAGAGAGCGACTAAGACGATTACGGTGCTGGGGCACCTTCCTTCTGAGGAAAGGCTACGGCGTTTGGGTCTCTTCAGTCTAGAAAAGAGGCGCCTGAGGGGGGACATGATTGAGACATGTAAAAATTGCACAGGAAGGATAGGGTGGATAGAGAGACGCGCTTTAGACTCTCACATAACACCAGAACCAGGGGACAGCCACTAAAATTGAGTATTGGGAGAGTTAGGACAAACAAAAGAAAATATTTCTTTACTCAGCGTGTGGTTGGTCTGTGGAACTCCTTGCCACAGGATGTGGTGATGGCATCTGGCCTAGATGCCTTTAAAAGGGGATTGGACCAATTTTTGGAGTAAAAATTCATTACAGGTTACAAGCCATGATGTGTATGTGCAATCTCCTCATTTTAGAAATGAACTATGTCAGAATGCAAGATGCAGGGAGGGCACTGGGATGCAGTCTCTTGTTATCTGGTGTGCTCCCTGGGGCATTTGGTGGGCCGCTGTGAGATACAGGAAGCTGGACTAGATGGGCCTATGGCCTGATCCAGCGGGCCTGTTCTTATGTTCTAAAGCAGAGTGATCGCACTCCACCTCCACAAGACTGGAGGTGGAGTGAAACGGATCACTCCGTTTTCACTTTTTGGAGTCAGGGGAGCCCTGTGGACGGTTGCACAGGGCTCCCCGCACCCTCGGGAGGCTGCAGCAGGGACTGGTAAGCAAATGCCAGTCCCTGAAGTCCCCTTAGCGACACAGTCCTGGGGACTGCATCACTGCCTTCCCCCCACCCCCGCTGCCTTCCCTGCTCACATGCAATAACTTACTGTGGTCCTCAAACTCCCTGAAAGTTAGAGAATCGCAGCCCTAAACAATAGTATTACAATAAGCATTCCTTCTCCAGAAGTTCATCACAGAATCTCAGGACCACAATTGAAAAGTGCTGAACTTCACCAGTCATGTCCTTAATTGGCACAGTGGGCATCCATACAGATTAGGATTCATTGAACACGCCTCAGCGGAGTATAAATGGGGCCGATTCTCTTACATCACATGTCTGTGCTTCAGATATTTCTTTTCTTGTTTCTAGGCCCTGCCAAATGTAGGCAACACCCACAAAGACACCGTATCAGTTATACGCATCAGAACTAAAAGAGAGCAATTATTTTTAATTTTGCAACTATTCATAAAAGTGTAACCATTTCAGCACACTCAAGAGAAACCTGAAATGGAACCAAGTGACAAACATCTAAGTTTTCAGGCGAAGGAAGGATAATAAATTAATTCCAAGTAGTAGAGACTGGTAAAGAGAAATAGTTCATCTTCTTTAAAACTGCACTCTAATTGAAGAGAGTTTCATTTTTCAGCAAGGTCTGCACTATTGCTATTAATTCTGTAATAAATTACAGCACAGTTGTCAAGCAAGACAGCCTACATGTGTTCATCTACAAGGCTCCCGTTATAGTTACCAGTGCTAGATACTTAAATCAAAGGGGAAATGAAGATATTCTTGTTTTATGGGTACCTGCAAATTGCAGAATTCACCTTTTTCTAAGTAATTGTTTCAAAATACTTCAAAGCTAGCAGCCCAGTCCTAACCAAAACCGTCCCTGTTGATGCAACCACACCAAAGGCTGCACTGCATCCTATGGTGGGGGGGGGGGTGGAGGCAGCCAGGAAGATCTCCTCTCCCAGTAAGGGAATTTTCATTTTGCTGGTACAGATCCGGGAGAATAAGGGAGAGGGAAGAGGAGAGGGAATGGGGACAGTTAGGATTGAGCCATAGGTCCGCAATTTTATATTTCATTCACACAAACACCTAAGAATTAACAAGCAACCTTATTCACTCAGCCACTAGCTTTTGGATTTCAGAGTGAATCCACCAATTAAAATTCTTCAACAAACATTGTTTTGATCCTTTAGGAGTCAGTCTTCAACGTAATCCAATAATAAAACCTAGAACTAGCCTTGGTCCCAACTGGTTCGTGACCCACCTAGTGGGTCCCGACACAGTTTGAGAAACACTGCCTTAAAGTGTTCTACTGTCTTTTCCCCCCAGTGCTCCTGATGGGGGCAAGCCCCTCAAGCTCTAACAGAGTAAGGGCGCATGTGTTATGAAAAGCATGCTGGGAGGCTGCAATCTGAAGTATAGGGGCAACAGAGGGTTCTTAAATCCCATCTACAATAGCTAATTTTCTCCCAAATTGTTTTGCCTTCCAGGGGATTCCAGACATGTGTAACCATCATGTAAATTTATCTGGAAGTGTACACATTTAGAAACTAATACAATCTTGAGAGGAAAACCAGGAAACAGGGAAAGAGCTAAGCAAACCCTCCCCCTACTATCCTATTCAAAATTATAGCTGAGAGAGAGAGAGAGAGAGAGAGAGAGAGAGAGAGAGAGAGAGATTTTACAGCCACTGCTCTGAATCAGGCATGCTTGGAATGAAGAAAAGTTAGTTGTGGGGTACCTAGGGGTTTATGGGGATTGTCTTACCCATATTTTGATTAGTCTTTTGTTTTTCAACTGTTCACAAGGAAAGAACACAAAAAGCAAAGGGAAATTATGCAAGCCAAAGGGAGTTCACCTCCCCCATCATTAATTATGACATGTCTGCCGACAAATAATAATGGAGCAGATGATCTTTCCAACTCTGTGATATAACTGTTTACACTTCCACAACAGCCAGGTAAAAATCTACAAGTCAAACCATGCCTCTCCTCAGCCACTGCTTAAATAGATGCATTTTACAATAATTTTCAAGTTTATAATTTACAGGAAATAGATCTGAGAGCTGCATGTAGATCAGGATGCAAGCAGCCTACACATGGCCTGGCAGATGGCTGTTCATTTGGAGATTAACTGCACAGAATAATGGTATCACATTTTAAATAGAAGTTCATTTGTCCACTTTGAAAATATCTTTGCCTCAGTACATGATGTTTAGTCATTTGCTAAACAGTCTGGGAGCTGAATTTCATATTAAATCAAATCCAATAATAAAATAGCTTCATTCAAACTGCAGAATAGATGCAATAATGCCTAGGCACACCCACTAGAATGAAAGCATTGCAATGTGCCATGTGTCATAATTATTTAACTGTTAGCCCCAAGAAATTATTTTCAAGCTACAATGTTTGTAGTTTGAACCATCAAATCCTATAGCTGAAGAGCAGTTCCTGTGATCTAATATTTCCTCTAATATTAGATCTCCTGTGATCTAATAAGAGAAGTAATATTTCAGCAGGCAGAAACAAATCCACCTTTGGTCAACAGCCACAAAAACCACGTATGTGCATGCATCCCCTCGTGGAGAAGATTCACTAACACCACCCCCTGTTGAGTCTCTTCTGTCAATATTTCCCCAATGCAAAACTAGTTATGCCATTTCCAAAAGGTAACAAAACTAAGAAACTAACTCAATTCAACCATTGGGGATTTTACATCAACAGATGGCTACAGGCATACCAATTGGCTCACTATTACTTGTGTGGACACAAGTAGGGCGCTTTCCTTGCACAAGTTCTCCATAGAGGAGATCCTTTGGGATCTGGCTCAGCCACACTAGACGCTGTTCCAGAACCAATTTCAGAGCGCGATACCATCATCTTTTGAGACTGAAGGTTGCCAACAACTTGTGTGGAGGAAAGGATACACAAGTTCTGCATTCTGCTAACACTGTCTACATTTGTTACATAACTGTTGGAATATTTGAACATGCTCCCAATTATCAAGCTATTTTAAAGATTTTGTAGGCAAACCACTCCAATCCACCGAGAACAAAACGTGACAATATATCAAGCTCACTGTCACAATCCAACACAACATTTTGGCGCATAGTTGAAGGAACCCCAATCACTTGTAGTATTCCAGTAAACCTGTAAATGCACAAGGTGCCTGAAGTGTAGCCCAAATGCCCCAATCCAGGCCACTAAGCAAGAATCTAGCTCCTATTTCTGCAGTATTGGCAACATTCAGCCTCGAAAGACTATGGTATCGCGCTCTGAAAGGTGGTTCTGGCACAGCGTCTAGTGTGGCTGAAAAGGCCAATCCGGGAGTGACAATCCCTTCCACACCGGGAGCAAGTGCAGTCTGTCCCTGGTCTGTCTCCCTGGCTATGGGCCTTCCTTCTTTGCCTCTTTGCCTCAGACTGTTGGCAAAGTGTCTCTTCAAACTGGGAAAGGCCATGCTGCACAGCCTGCCTCCAAGTGGACCGCTCAGAGGCCAGGGTTTCCCACTTGTTGAGGTCCATCCCTAAGGCCTTCAGATCCCTCTTGCAGATGTCCTTGTATCGCAGCTGTGGTCTACCTGTAGGGCGCTTTCCTTGCACGAGTTCTCCATAGAGGAGATCCTTTGGGATCCGGCCATCATCCATTCTCACGACATGACCGAGCCAACGCAGGCGTCTCTGTTTCAGCAGTGCATACATGCTAGGGATTCCAGCACGTTCCAGGACTGTGTTGTTAGGAACTTTGTCCTGCCAGGTGATGCCGAGAATGCGTCGGAGGCAGCGCATGTGGAAAGCGTTCAGTTTCCTCTCCTGTTGTGAGCGGAGAGTCCATGACTCGCTGCAGTACAGAAGTGTACTCAGGACGCAAGCTCTGTAGACCTGGATCTTGGTATGTTCCGTCAGCTTCTTGCTGGACCAGACTCTCTTTGTGAGTCTGGAAAACGTGGTAACTGCTTTACCGATGCGTTTGTTTAGCTCGGTATCGAGAGAAAGAGTGTCGGAGATCGTTGAGCCACGGTACACAAAGTCATGGACAACCTCCAGTTCATGCGCAGAGATTGTAATGCAGGGAGGTGAGTCCACATCCTGAACCATGACCTGTGTTTTCTTTAGGCTGATCGTCAGTCCAAAATCTTGGCAGGCCTTGCTAAAACGATCCATGAGCTGCTGGAGATCTTTGGCAGAGTGGGTAGTGACAGCTGCATCGTCGGCAAAGAGGAAGTCACGAAGACATTTCAGCTGGACTTTGGAGTTTGCTCTCAGTCTGGAGAGGTTGAAGAGCTTTCCATCTGTTCTGGTCCGGAGTTAGATGCCTTCTGTTGCAGTTCCAAAGGCCTGCTTCAACAGGACAGCGAAAAAAATCCCAAACAAGGTTGGTGCAAGAACACAGTCCTGCTTCACGCCGCTTCGGATGTCAAAGTGGTCTGATGTGGAGCCATCGAAGACAACAGTGCCCTTCATGTCCTTGCATGACATGAAGACATTTCTTCATGTCATTTCTGCAGACATTACTGCAAAAACCGACAAAATCTCATTTAAGCAAGTTATGTATACTTTATTTATGATGGAAATCTTGCAAGACCAGAGGCTTTGTATACCAGAGGCTGTGTATACTTTATTTATGATGGGAATCTTGCATGACCAGAGGCTGGTAGCAGCAAATTAAAAGACTTAAGTTGAACTGCTGAGGGGAATGATGGATGGCCTTGAAGAATTCCTTGTTGGTTTATCAAATCCGACAAGGGCAGCATGAAAAATGTGGGAGCCACTTCACATCACAGTTCCATCTGTGAGCAAAACCAAACCAAACCAAACATGCAAGAAGAAATGACCCATAAAAAACTGCAACCTACCATTCAAAATTGCCAAGAACTTTGTACATTATGCTTATATGAATACAAAGCATGTACAACATCTGTGGGAGACTAATACTGTACCACCAGTAAGAAGAGGGAAATAAAGAAAACCTTTCTGAGCCATTCCCCCCCCCCCCCCAAAAAAAAACACATTTTGGCACTGGTCAATCCTCAGAAGAATAGTGCATACTTGTGAGGAAGGATACGAAGGAACCCTAGTAAAACAGCACCTTTCCTCATGATGAGATAATGTACAAGATTTGCTCAGAAAGAAAACCATGACGAAAAAGGCCAATCAAGTAATACGCAGTCTAAGTAGGGCTGAAAATGGCCTTTCTGAACCAGAAAACAAGCAATCAAGAACTGAGTAGCATCTGGAGCCATGATAGACTTCTGGAGTGAGGAAATGGCCAAGGCAGTGGATCAGCTTCCTCTTGAGGAACTTCAGCCTTCTCATAGCACTGTAACAGCCCCTTGATTTTCCAGGGAATTGTGATCAATGAAGTGACTGGGCAGACATCTTGAGCAACAGTGGAGAAAGACGCAATCACACAAAATATGAGCTAGAGCCTATTTGGTATATTATGTGGTGGGGATGGCAGCAAAGAAGGCATTTTTCTCTACTACCACTGCATCTGCAGAGCAGTGCTGTTCTGGGTGGTGTGGAGCTTATTATAGCTGGCCCCCCTCAATTAAGGAGGAGGAGAACTTGGTGGCCCACGCTGAAGGTTTCCTAGTCATTTCGCAGATGAAATTTCTCACATCTGTCTAGACTCGGAACTCCACAGCAACAGTCCCAGTGAATATACCCTACCCTCTGTGCTTGTTTGTCCTGTTGGATTGTACAACCTAAGGATATGGGCAGTGTCATTTAGAGTGTGAGGCTGACTGACTACCCTCTTGCCCCTTGCTTAGAATGGCTTTTCAGATCTACCAGGGAGTGACTGGCTAAGTGGGTGACACCTAATTAAGGAAGGGGGTGCTGTCTTCAGCTTTAACCCATTTCTTCCCGGCCCACTGGAGTACACATTTAGTCCCTGTTGCATATATGCAATGTTGGACAGAAATAGCTTAAAGTTGGCAGTGGTTCACCGCCTCCTGAAGCACCCTACTATTTTAGTAACTATGAGACAAGTTTCAATCCTCCCATTTCTGGACAGGCTGATCTGGATGATAATAATCCAGATCCAGAGGCTTCTAGATGAAAGATTATCTTGACCACTTCCAATCCAGTTTCAGATCTGATTTTGAGATAGAAGCAGCTTTGGTCACCCTGGTAGATGACATGCACTAGAGACTAGACATGTGGAGTGCATCCCTGTTGGTTCTGTCGAACCTCTCAGCAGATCTCAACTACCATGGCATCTTTCTGGGCAATTGGCTGAAATAGGGAGGAATGGTTTGCAGTGGCTGTGCTTCTTTCTGGCAAGGAGATGCCAGATGTTGGCCTTAAGGGACTCCTGCTTTGCATAATGGATTGTGGTTTGGGGTAGACAGCAGAGTTCCATCTGGTCCCCATGTGATTTAACATCTACATAAAACCGCTGGAGGAGATCATTAGGAAATTTGGAATTGGCTGTTATCAATATGCAGGTGATACCTAGTTCAGTCTCTCCATGCATCCAATACTAGGGTAGCTACTAAAGCCCTAGACTGACATCTGAGATCAGTCTGGACTGGATGAGGGTTAACAAGCAGAAACAGAAATCATCTTGGTCAGCAGCGCCAATATGGTCTAGAAAGACAGGATAAAATACTTTAAATAAAGAAATAAACTCATATCAACATATCACTGTTTCCTAACCAAGTTCTCCGTGCCAGTGCAGCTATGCCAATAGTGCATGCACTCCATCCTGTGGTGAGGAGGCAGTCACAGAGGCATCTTCAAGGTATGGGGACATTGGTTCCCTTACCTCGGGGCTGCATTGCGGCTGCACCGGTGCTGGAAAGTTGAATCGGATTGGGCCCTTACAGCCCAATCCTATCCACACTTTCCTGGGAATAAGACCCATTGACTCTAATGGGATTTACTTCTGAGTAGACATGCATAGGATTGGGCTGCCAGACTCCAATGCAGGCCCAATCATGAACGAACTTCACTGAAGGGAATAAAGGCATTCAGTTGTGTCATATTGTTTCCAACTTTTCTTGTGATTTTGAGTCTTGCATAGCAGGGGTTGAAGAGGAAAAGTTATGTGGCAACTCATCCACACAATGTGAACCAAGAGACAGACAGACATTCATTAGTTATCTGAACATCAGGAGGCCCCTAGCTGGAAGGCAAACTGCTCTGTAATATTTTGGATGTCTTAAAGGAGTTCTAGAATACACCAATTAATCAGGACTGACTTTTTAATTTCCTATGACATATTGTAATAAATAAGATTATTAAGGGGAGTGTAATCCATCTGGTGTGCAGAGGTCATGATTTAATTAGGATTTATACATATCAGAAATTAAACTGAGAGTATAAAAAATGCCTAAAAGTCACCAAAAATTTTGATTAGACCTTTGCAGCTATTAATACTGCCTTGTTTTCTCCCTCAATATCTTAATAATGTAATCATCCTGGAATACACCAGAACAAGACATATTGTGTTGCTTATTGACATTTTTAGTCTGCCCTGTTACTAAAGTTCCAGGCAGGTTTAACAGTTTTCATGTAAACAGCCAGTTAAAATCAGTTTAACAATCTGAATCTCTGCTGAAATCATCTAAGGCCTCCTTCTGGTACTGGAATCCATTCCCAACCCCTGTTAGAGGCACTGCTGGGTCAATTATTCTATCCATGCCTTAGGGTCTCAGTTGAGGAGTACAATGGGATTTCTCTTAGACTGACAATTAACAGAGAGGAAGGGGAGCTACCAACAGCTTCCACAGTGCCAAAAACAGAGTGCCCCTCCAGTGCAAATGATTTTGGGCAGCAAAAGGGATGGGGCACTTCGGAAGTATGTCAATGGCAAGCGAGGCAGAGTTGGACATCTATTTTACTTGTGCAGCACAGAATGCTGCCACATTTGCTGTGGTCCAAGCTTCTTTTGGAGTCACAGCAGGTGAAGCAACAGCACAGAATTGGGCTGTTCAATAGATCTCTCCCAAACACACACACACACACACACACACACAGAAAATAAAGGGTAGAGATAGAAAAAATGCAATTAAATCAAACTTAAGTGACTTGAAAACGTTTCCTGTCAAAGTAAATGCATATTCCCAAAGGCAACAAAATAACTGACGTTCATACAGCAGTCTTGTCTGACAATGCAGGCACTGATAACACCATCAAATGTCCTGGAAAACATACCATTGCAGCTACCATTTATTGCTGCATTACAATAGAGATGAGACATCAAGAGAAAACCAAAAAGCGTCAGTCCCTCTATACTTAAACAAAAAGAAGGAATTTAACCCAGGCCCCCTAGAATACTGTAGAAATCTCTCAAAGAAAATGAGTGAAGGAAAATTGACGTTAAATATTAGTTTCACAAATTCTACATTTAACATCTTTTTCAGGGATAATGATTCAACATTAGGCTGTCTGCTCCCACAGACAGGGTTCTCAGAACACTCAAGGGTAGGCTGGCACAGGCATTTAGCTATACAAGTAAAACTTTCAAGAAGACATACCATGATTTTAAAGTTGAACTAGAACAGGGATGTTAAATTTATTTCATTCAGCAGGCCAAACGGCATTCATGATATCTGTGCTGAGGGCAGGAAGAGATGTCATTAAGCAGTAAGTGATGTTAAGATGTCACTAAGATGTCATGACTGAAATAAGCACTTTTTTCTAACTTAGAAACTCATTGGTTTCAAATGACAGGAGAGAAAATATGCAAATCTTGATCCTATTTTCAAAATATGAGAGAGCTCACTTATTGTGTCAGCTGCCCTTTCAGCAGCGACACTAGCATAGCTCAGTAGCTAATGGTGATGCTGGGAGTGCCGAAGGGTCAGAAGAATTTCATGGGCTGCATTCAGCCTGTGGGCCTTATGTTTGACATTCATGAACTAAGTTCCTGGAGAACTCGGAATGGTCTAACTCTTCCTTCATGCTCTAGCTAGTAGCACAATGCACCACTTGGTTATGGGGACACTTAAAAGCACTACACATGATAGCGCAACATGCATTTTAAAGCAAGCACTTCATTAAGAAACCAATGACAGATTTTTATAAGAACAGCTACAATGCTTCTTTCAAGTCTTCCAGGGCATTGCTAGCAACTTACTTTCCCACTGGACACAACAGATGGGATTAGCAGCTGGTCCTTCTCAGTACAGAGAACCTCAGAGATATTGGCCAGCTAGGAGCAAATTGTACTCATTCCCCAGACAGCAATCAAAGCATCTTTGGTTCCAGAGATCCTGGTAGAGGCAATACTAAGGAGACATTTTGAATTAAAGTCAGATCAACAGTCTGGAAGGAAGCCCAGGAAACAGGTCTTTCAGAAGGAAAACCAAGTGTGAATATTTTTCCATCATCATCAAACAAACAACTTTAAAAAGCAGCAATCATGGGATAAAACTACACTCCCAATGTAGAATGGTAATTCACCACATAAACTTAGATTATACAATGGTAGAATATTGTGATGATCCAATATTCTTGCTACTAACCTCAATGTACTAACTGTATCTTAATGCATTGTAATGTAATGAACTGTTACTAACCTCAATGTACTAGTTCAATGATTTTCAAACATACTATCTGCACACTTTTGTTCCCAACATTTTTCTCCTTATATATCAGAAATAATCTGAGCAGCCATAAACTCATTAAGCACTGAAGAATCATCAATCATCAAAATCTGTCATATACCAAAGAATCTTCAAACTTTTTTTAAAGGCAAGTTTCTCATTTCCACCTGATCAGCAAATAAGTTTGCTTCCAAATACAGTGCACAACTGTGCAGCCATGTGCAGAGACATAAGATGAATTTATTCCACAAGGAGTTGTACTTCAACTAACAGAAACTACAAGGCCACAAAATAGCAAATCAAGTAATCTACATTGTAGATATGTCCTGAAAAGCTAGGTTGATGGGAAACTAAGGGCCCAATCCTAAGCGGTGCCGACACTGAGCTCCCGTGCTGGCCTAGCGCCAGTCAACGCTGAGCCCAGCGCTGGCCAGATGCCACACGGAGCTAGGCAAGAGTTCCAGGCAGCAGTGAGAGCCTCAGGGGTGGGGGAGAAGGCATTCTGGGATGGGGGAAACAGTGTGGGGCAGGGGAGGAACCGGGGTGGGAGGTATCAGCAGAGTTTCTGCTCTGCTGCATCCTGAATTTCATGTCAGGCTGGAAGTCCCCATATAGCCAGGAACATAGCCAGCGCAGACTTAAGAAGACCCAATGTAGGATTTGGGGCATCCCCCAGGGGAAGGGGATGAAAGTCCCCTTCCCCCAAAAAGACCTCTGGCAGTGCTGCTGGATGCAATGGTAGCTGTCTTGGTGCTGCTGCACCTAATGGAACTGCCGGCTTTAGGATTGGGCTGCCCCTTCACCTACCAAGTGTATTATGAGACTGCCTCACATCTGATAAGAAAGGTTGCCAAATAAACATTTTTGTTCATGGTGTTAGAGCCATTTCACTATATGCTTAAGTCCCCAACTTACATCCTGATTCTATTCTGGAGGTTTGTCCTGGAGTTGGAACAGCGCTATCACGCCTGCATGAAAATACAAGACTGGGTGGACTGTGCTGACATGGCCAGTGAATCAGGCTTTAGCTTGTCATAGGCACCAGCACTAGACAACAACACATTTTCAGTTATCCTTTCTATACATGCAAGTTAAGTCTGTGTCAATCAAGAGCTACCAATATAATGAAGTTATAGACAGCTCACTCATATTTTTGCCATTAAAAACAATGTTATGTTGCATTATACAGAATTTGTTTCCCAATTCTCAGCAAATGAAAAAAATACCACAAAAGAATCTGAGAAATTTACAACTTCATCCCTTGGGGATCTGAGAAATAGTGATCCAATTAGCTTAATTACTCTGTCAATTTGATAAGTCACTGTTATTTAAATGCAAAAGCTGCCACTTGCAATTAATATCAAGTTGGTACTGATTCAATTGGTCGAATGTCTACAATGCATGAAACACAATAAGAAGTTTGGTGTTTTCTTACAGCAATTCAGTAGAGAAGTCTTGACCCAATGGTACATAAATCTGCAGAACCAGAAACTGCTGGATCAGTCCAACTAGAAAGAGACAAAAGAAATGCATTGAATACACACCGAACACAAACAAGCATTTAGTATTTTAGAGATATATAGATACCATCAATATTTCCCAAGGACCAAGAAATATATAAAAAGAAGAAAGGAAAACAGCAGAAGGATACCAAATAAAAAGTGATCCTTTTCCAGAACATCCAACTGGTGGCTCAGGTGGAACTTCTACAAAACAGGGAACCTAATTACTTTAATTACAGTTTTTCATTATGTTGACAGAGCACACAAACAATATACTCTACAAGAGCATATAAAAAGCAATCACAAGATTCACAGACATGTTCCTGAAAAAGTGTATGGTAATGACTCACAAGGTTGGCAAATTTAAATTTTATTTGAAGCACTTAAGCAATTCATCACACAATGGAATCCAAATTAGGGCAGCTTTGGACAACTGATAATTTGCTCTAATTCGGACTTCTAAAACAGAAATGGGAAGCCAGAAATTTTGCTTTCTGCTTCCTCAGCTTTCAAAATCAAAGACTATACTCCAGACAAGAAACACCAGAATAATTGTGAGGAATAACTTCAACAAAGGCTTGAAGCAGGGACCTACACTGATATGGTCTCTGTTTTTTGTTTTCCTTTTTAAAGCAACCAGATTACTAGAAGCTTCCTGTTGCTTCTATTGTATGTACCCTATTGCAAACTTTAGCCTCCTTTGTTCTAGCTATTTTATGGGATTTTTATCCTGCCCTTCAAGCAAGCCTTCCTTACTAGTTAACAATCATCAAAACACAAAACAATAAATATATGCATAAAAAACAACAAAAAAACTACAGTGGCATAAAACAAAAAGCCAGTAACTAAACCAAAACATTAAAAAGTTTGGGCAAACAAAAAGATTTTCACCTAGCACCAAAATGAAGTGTAGCACCAGGTGTATCTTTCTAAGGAAGATATTCCACAAATAGAATAGGAAGGTCTGCAGCCAATGCACCTCAAATGGGAACAGGAACACAGAGTAGGGTCTCTGAGGCTAATCCTAAGGCTGGAGCAAGTTCATGTGGAAGGAATCTACCCTATCTTCTAGACTTCCAGCTCTGCTATGTTTGCCACTGTTCCTAGGTCCCATGCCCTCCTGATTCCCTCACGTACTACCACAGCTGAGTGGTATAACTTATTCTGGGATCCAAACTAAGCTATGAATTCACTTTTCCAGTCTCTGTTTTATCCATCCATGACAGCAAAATTTCACATGACTTGCATAAAGTGTCCTTTCCAAAACTTATCACCTAGAACACAATGTGTGGCTTGGGATACCTACAAAAAGTAACCACACAAAAATTCAATTCTGCAGGCATCCTGTCAGCCTTAAGCTTCTGTAGACCAGGATCCTATGCTTTATCATTACTGTAACTGAGTGTGCATCTATGTTGCCTGCTGTTCTAGACTCATTTTAAATTTCTCACAGCTCAGAAAATGGTAGTTCTTTCTTCAACTATAACTACTTTGCCATGCAAGATATTGATAGTTAAAGAAAATTTTAAAATGCTGGAAACCTGCAGAGCCCAGAGACGATGTTGAAAATGCATGCTATACTACATAAAAACTAGGTGTGGTATTACAAAGTGAAGTGATATGTTGATCAGAGGCCATTAAGCTATGACAGATAAACTATCCATATACAAAATAGCATGCCTGAATACCAGTTGTTGGGGAGCACTTGCATTGGGACTATCCAGTGAAAGGTAGGATAGAAATCAAACAGATAAACAAAACAAAGGGATGGCTGTTGCCCCATGTTCCTACTTGTAAGCCTCCCATGAGTACCTGGATGGAACAGAATTCTGAACTAGATGGACCTGTGGTCCAATTCAGTGCTTTTGAAAACTTTCTATTTTTGTATTTCTTAGTATGAAAGCATGGTGTGATCAAGAGTTGTAAGGGCCCGGTCCATAACCAAGCATAGAATCTCAGTTTAAATCAGCTTGAAGGTGCAATGGGCCAAAGAGATGTCATGGGCTGTTAAAGGATGAGCATAGTTGGAAAAACACCAGAAAAATTCTCAAAAGGCAAGTCAGATTACTAATAGATTTGGAGTAGGGCCTATTTCTCAATAAGTGTGCTTGGGCTTGCAGCCTTAGAGACAAAAAAAGAGTTTGTGATATTCTTAATTTACACCAAGAATCCTCTTTCAGGAGCATGGAACAGAGCACCAGACCTATACCATAGGTTTAACACAGCTTGAGCAATTCCTCCAATATTTGCCTGCTGTTAAACCATGGGGAAAATTTTTTTTTTAAGCTTTACAGTTCATTTTTATTCTTTGGTTTTAAAGATGCAGTAATTAGCCTATGGTGTAAAGCCCTAAATAAATACAAAGTGGTAAGAGTCAGAACGCATCTACAATTCATTTTAAGTCAAGGGAAATGGAAATTCAAATGTAAGCAGTTTCTAATACAGCCACTGCTTTAGTAATTAAGGATCCTCAAATTAAGCCCAAGTACTTTCTTTTAACCCTGCAAAACAATTCAAAGTTCCATTTTTCATAAAAGAAGCATTAAATATTTAGAGATCTGAAAATTTTATAGCAGAAATTTAAAATTAATGGAATCCATAAGCATTAATGCAGCAGCATCCTTTAAAATGCCTCATTTCTCATATTGCCAATGATTGGAAAGCTAATTTGTAATTACAAAATACTGTACTGTCCAAGAAATATTAAAATGTTCTCTTTAACTAAACACACCATTTGGTTGAAAAACATATAACCAAACTATATTTTAAACAATGTCTAATTTCATTTGCAACATTAAACTATATCATAGCCCTCTTCCCTATGGGGGGAAACAAAGAACCTAAGACTGCAATCCTATACACATTTAACTAGAAAGATGCCCTATCAAATTCAATGATTTACTTCTGCGTAAACAAGCACAGGTTTGATGCTTTTCTTTAAGAAGTTCAAGAATGAGAGCATTAAACTGTCCAAGTAAGAAAAAAAAAACACAACTATTCAGATTTTAACATTAATGTTTCTGAATTTAAATTTGAAGATAAAGGTAGCATATTTCAAGGGTTTAACAACCAAATGGAAAAACAAGAGTAACTCAATATTCATCCTATTTTTAAAACTTTGATATGCTCTTCTCCTGAAAATAAGAACAGCCCCACTGGATCAGGTCATAGGCCCATCTAGTCCAGTTTCCTGTATCTCACAGTGGCCCCACCAAATGCCCCAGGGAGCACACCAGATAACAAGAGACCTGCATCCCGGTGCCCTCCCTGCATCTGACATTCTGACACAGTCCATTTCTAAAATCAGGAGGTTGCACATACACATCATGGCTTGTAACCCGTAATGGATTTTTACTCCAGAAATTGGCCCAATCCCCTTTTAAAGGCATCTAAGCCAGATGCCACATCCTGTGGCAAGGAGTTCCACAGACCAACCACACGCTGAGTAAAGAAATATTTTCTTTTGTCTGTCCTAACACTCCAAACACTCAATTTTAGTGGCTGTCTCCTGGTTCTGGTGTTATGTGAGAGTGTAAAGAGCATCTCTCCATCCACTTTATCCTTCCCATGCATAATTTTGTATGTCTCAATCATGTCCCCCCTCAGGCGCCTCTTTTCTAGGCTGAAGAGGTCCAAACGCCATAGCCTTTCCTCATAAGGAAGGTGCCCCAGCCCAGCAATCATCTTAGTTGCTCTCTTTTGCACCTTTTCCATTTCCACTATGTCCTTTTTGAGATGCAGCGACCAGAACTGGACACAATACTCCAGGTGTGGCCTTACCATCGTTTTGTACAACGGCATTATAATATTTTTGTTCTCAATACCTTTTCTAATGATCCCAAGCATAGACTTGGCCTTCTTTACTGCCACCGCAAATTGGGTCGACACTTTCATCGACCTGTCCACCACCACCCTAGGATCTCTTTCCTGATCTGACACAGACAACTCAGAACCCATCAGCCTATATCTAAAGTTTTGATATTTTGCCCCAATGTGCATGACTTTACACTTATATTGAAATGCATCTGCCATTTTGCTGCCCATTCTGCCAGTTTGGAGAGATCCTTCTGGAGCATCTCACATTCACTTCTGGTCTTCACCACTCGGAAAAGTTTGGTGTCGTCTGTAAACTTAGCCACCTCACCGCTCAACCCCATCTCCAGGTCATTTATGAACAGGTTGAAGAGCACCGGTCCCAGGACAGATCCTTGGGGCACACCGCTTTTCGCTCTCTCCATTGTGAAAATTGCCCATTGACACCCACTCTCTGTTTCCTGGTCTTCAACCAGTTCTCAGTCCATGAAAGGACCTATCCTCTAATTCCCTGACTGTGAAGTTTTTTTTAGTAGCCTTTGGTGAGGGACTGTGTCGAACGCCTTCTGAAAGTCCAGGTATATAATGTCTACGGGTTCTCCCGCATCCACCTGCTGTTGACCTTTCCAAAGAATTCTAAAAGGTTTGTGAGGCAAGATTTACCCTTACAGAAGTCATGCTGATTCTCCCTCAGCAAGGCCTGTTCGTCTATGTGTTTTGAGATTCTATCTTTGATGAGGCATTCCACCATCTTACCCGGTATAGATGTTGGGCTGACCGGCCTATAGTTTCCCGGGTCCCCCCTCTTTCCCTTTTTAAAAATAGGCGTGACATTTGCTATCCTCCAATCTTCTGGGACCTTTGCCATTTTTAAGGTATGCCGTTGCATATTTTAGTCAAGAGATCAGCAACTTCATTCTTCAATTCTTTAATAACTCTTGGGTGGATGCCATCAGGTGACTTATTGATCTTTAATTTATCAATGAGGTCTGAAACATCTCTTTTAACCTCTATCTGACTTAATTCCTTAGTCAGGAGGGGCCGTTAGGGCAGCGGTGTCTGCCCGAGGTCTTCTGCCATGAAGACAGATGCAAAGAACTCATTCAATTTCTCTGCCATCTCTATGTCTCCTTTTATCTCCCCTTTCCCTCCCTCACCATCCAGAGGGCCAAACGCCTCTCTGGCAGGTTCCCTGCTTCTAACATATTTGAAGAAGCTTTTATTATTCCCCTTAATGCTGCTGGCTACGTGTTCCTCATAATCTCTCTTGGCCTCCCGTATCACCTTCTTACATTTCTACTCATTAGGGCAAGACTTCCATTCATGGAAGGAAGCTTCCTTGCCCTTTACGGCCTCTCTAACTTGGCTGGTTAGCCATGTGGGCACCCTCCTGGACTTAGTCGAGCCCTTCTTCCTTTGCGGTATACACTTCCGCTGGGCCTCTATTACTGTTGATTTGAGCAACCTCCATTCTCTCTGGAGAAATTGGACTCTTTTTACCTTCACTTTCAACCTCCTTCTAACCAGCCTCCTCATTTGAGGGAAGTTCGCCCGTCTGAAGTCAAGGATTTTTATGAGAGAATTGCCCGGTATTCTTCCCCCGATGTGCATGTCGAAATGGATCGCAGCATGATCACTGTTCCCCAATGGCTCCATAACATTGACATCTCTAACCAGGCCCTGAGTACTGCACAATATTAAATCCAGAGTCACCTGTCCTCTGGTGGGCTCCATGACTAGCTGCTCTAAGGCACAGTCATTTGGCAAGTCAAGGAATCCGTTCTCCTTTTCGTGACCAGAACACAAATTGACCCAGTCTATATGAGGATAATTGAAGTCACCCATGATTACAACCCTGTCCTTCCTTGTCACCTCCCTGATCTGTTTCCTCATTTCAAGGTCCCCTTCCAACTTCTGGTCTAGAGGATGATAGTACACCCCTAGTATTACATCACTCCTCAGGCCTGGTAATTTAATCCATAGAGATTCTATGGAGTCGGACCCTCCTTCAATCTCTACTTTGCTGGATTCTATCCCTTCATTAACATAAATGCCACCCCACCTCCAACATGCCCCTCCCTGTCCCTCCTGTAGAGTTTATAGCCTGGGATTGCGGTATCCCATGGATTCTCCGCATTCCACCAGGTTTCCGTTATGCCCACTATGTCAATGTTTTCCCTTGTCACCAGACATTCCAGTTCTCCCATCTTTGCTCGGAGACTTCAGGTATTTCCATAAAAGCATTTGTACATGGAATGCCCCAGGATGGGCTGCTTATTAGCTCCATTATCTCTGAATCCTCTCATTGTGCCAAACCATCTATCACATCGCATCATGCTACCATTGCCAATTTCTTCTCCTACTCTTCCTTTACCTTGTTGTTCTCTAACCTCCCCATCCTCGTCCCACAGGGATGAGGAGTCCCAAACCGGATGCCGCTCGGCTCCTGTCGGCTTTCCCCCAGGGATCAGTTTAAAAGCTGCTCTGCCACCTTTTTAATGTTATGCGCCAGGAGTCTGGTTCCATTCTGGTTCAAGTGAAGCCCGTCCCTCTTGTACAGGCCCCGCTTGTCCCAAAACGTTCCCCTGTGCCTAATGAATCTAAACCCCTCCTCCCTACACCACCGTCTCATCCATGCATTGAGACCCCTGATCTCTGTCTGCCTAGCTGGCCCTGTGCGTGGAACAGGTAACACTTCAGAGAACACTACCTTTGAGGTCCTGGCTTTCAGCTTCCTACCTAATAGCCTAAATTTGGCCTCCAGGACCTCCCGGCTACACTTGCCCACGTCGTTGGTGCCAACATGCACCACAACTGCTACCTCTTCTCCAGCACTGTCTACCAGCCTGTCTAGACGAGAAGTGATGTCCGCAACCTTCGCACCAGGCAGGCAAGTCGCCATGCAGTCCTCACATCCTTCGTAAACCCCCCTCTCTATGTTTCTAATAATCGAATTCCCCAATACAAGAAGCCCCCGACCCCCCTCCCGCCGAGGAGTATCCTGAGTGCGTTCGGATACGGGCCCGGAACAACGTGCACAGCACTAGAAGGTGCCTTATTCACTCCTAATCTCTTACTTATCCATAATGTGAGTAAAGGTGACTAGTTGATAGTTCTCTCACTGATCCGACATCCTGAGCGTATGCTGTCATGTGCACAATTCCCTTGATTGAGTAGGCTTTCCCCATTGTTTTAAACAGAAGGGATAGCTCAGTGAGTTCACCTGCCTCTGCATGTGCAAAGCAGTCCCAACTGTCAAGTTACTATTGAGTACCTGGAAAATGTACAAAAACTAATTATATGAGAAATAGGTGTGTGAAGACTTTGCTTCACTAGCATAAATAATTTGAGAGTTGGCTAAAAGACTAGCTTATACATTCTCTGTACAGATAAGAACCCTGAACCCAATCTGTGCATACAGTGGTCCACATTAACTCCCTGGCCAGGGGAAATAAGAGCTACCTTTGAATTTGATCTGTTACATTTTCATCTGAACAAAAACAGGCAATGCAGGCTGGGCTGTCACATTGCCTGGAGGCAGACTGATAATGTCATCATGGCTGAAACAGGAGTAGATCCTTCTTGCCGGAAAGAATGGCAGAAGCGGTTGGTTGTATTCCAGATATTCCTCCAATTATCATTTCACTGTTTCCAAAATAAAGCCGTTTCTCAATCATGTTAAATGGCTCATTTCTGAGATCTTTGCAAAAATAAAAACATAATCTGAGCAAAGAAGAACGCTAGAAATGGTAAACACATGCTGCAAAACAGAACATTCTAAATACATTTAGAACATGTATTTAGAACATTTTTAAACAGAACATTCTAAATACAGAAAAATGTCATTATTTATTGAAACTATTTCAATGAAGTTATGCTGTAACTCACTGCTACAGCCTCATTTATTATTGCGACTACACAGAAAATATTTAGTAGCACAATAATAAGCAGTGATATGAAAAGCAGATAGGACCATATTTCTTCCACTTCAATTCCCAGAATTCCCACTTTGCTTTCTAATCATAGAGCTAAACAGACAATTAACACTCAGTATTTACCTTATTTTCAGGACATACTGTAGCCACACTTTCACAGCTGGTGTCAGTGCTTAGATTACAACTGCTAAAGTCTGCTTTCAAGTCATGCTGTCCCCTATTGATTCACCTTGAATTCAGAGTACAAAAAGGGGACTGGTTCACCTGCAATGACTTTAGAGGTTACAGGTAAGTCACACTGCAATCCTATGCACACTTACATGAGAGTAGGCCCCACTGAATACAGTAGGACTTACTTCTGAGTAAATATGCATAGGATGAGTTGTTAATCTGTTCTTGCTCACAAGCACTTTCAGTGCCAGCAACCATAAAATACTGAACATGAAAGCATCAGGGTTTGAAACCAGAATCTGGTACAGATTCTAGAGACTGATACAAGTGAAGTCAGATGGTACAGTAATAAGAGTGTTGGACTATGTTTAAAACAGCAACAACCACCATCACGATCAAATCCCCACTCTACGATAAAGCAAAGAACTTGTGCTAGTCAGCTTGGGCTAGTCACTATCTCCAAGCACGACCTGTTTCATAGAGTTGTTAGGATGAGAACAGGGAGAGAACAACCAGTGGCACTGAATTCCTTGGAGGAAGTGCAGTATAAAAATGAAATGAATTAAAACTCATTTCAAGAAAAGCTGGCTACTCTGTTCTTCTACAGCCCTTAATATACAGGTGTTTCTTAATAAGAGTGTAATAGTCACAGTTGTTCCAGCTTGGAAAGAAAACAGACATTCCAATCTCTAACATTCCAATCATTAAAACTGATAATATATTATGGGATAGGCACATATTTTCCTTGAAAGCTGCACTGGGGTATGGAAATCCTACAAAGGGCTATAAAGCAAGCTTATTAGAATTGTTACAGTCAAAAGAATGTCTGGCAGAAATAGTATCAATACCACTACTACAATACAGAACCCAAACTTACCCCCAAATAAACAACTAATCCTGGTCTTATTCCCCAGTTCCAAATCTCTTTAACACACACACACACACACACACACACACACACACACACACACACAGAGAGAGAGAGAGAGAGAGAGAGAGAGAGAGAGAGCGCTCTGTTTTTATACATTTTAAATTAATACATCTCTCAATGCATAAACAACTCAGTTCTGTTTGAAAAAGTTTTACATTTATTTAATCCATCATTTCCAGGATCCTTTCCCACCTTAGCAATCAATCCAGATTTCTCCCTGATCCAAGAACACTACAAGATTACCCCACATTTCCCTTTTTCGTGGGAAAAATATACATCCACCAAATGGAAAGTAAGACAGGGTGTCCCACTTCCTTTCTGGTTCTGCTGCTGGCTAGCTGTCACTGTAATGTGAGGGTGGGACCTGAAAGTTCAATTAGGATGTCTGGAGAGAGATTGGCTGGGTGGCCCGGATGGGGAATTTCACAGGAGCCACTGCACTGAGCAACAGGATCAAGAGTCAGTTTCACAGTCTCACAGTCTCAGCCAGAGAGAGAGGCTGAGGTTCTGTGCTCAACTCATTTGATGGCATCCACCCAAGAGTTATTAAGGAACTGAAGAATGAAGTTGCTGATCTCTTGACTAAAATATGCAACTTGTCCCTATAAATGGCCACCATATTAAAATGGTGCCAGAAGATTGGAGGATAGCAAATGTCACACCGATCTTTAAAAAGGGAAGGAGAGAGGACCCAAGTAATTACAGGCCAATCAGCCTAACTTCTATTCCAGGTAAGATGGTGGAATGCCTCATCAAAGATAGAATCTCAAAACACATAGACGAACAAGCCTTGCTGAGGGAGAATCAGCATGGCTTCTGTAAGGGTAAGTCTTGCCTCACAAACCTTTTTAGAATTCTTTGAAAAGGTCAACAGGCATGGATGTGGGAGAACCTGTGGATATTATATATCTGGACTTTCAGAAGCCGTTTGACACAGTCCCTCATCAAAGGCTGCTGAGAAAATTCCATAGTCAGGGAATTAGAGGGCAGGTCCTCTCCTGGATTAGGAACTGGTTGAGGTCCAGAAAGCAGAGAGTGGGTGTCAATGGGCAATATTCACAATGGAGAGAAGTAGAAAGTGGAGTGCCCCAAGGATATGTCCTGGGACCTGTACTTTTCAACCTGTTCATAAATGACCTGGAGTCAGGGTTGAGCAGCATGGTGGCCAAGTCTGCAGATGACACCAAACTTTTCCAAGTGGTGAAGACCAGAAGTGATTGTGAGGAGCTCCAGAAGGATCTCTCCAAAAAGGGAGACTGGGCAGCAAAATGGCAGGTGCGTTTCGATGTAAGCAAATGTAAAGTCATGCACATTAGGGCAAAGAATCAAAACTTCACATATAGGCTAATGGGTTCCGAGCTGTCTGTGACAGATCAGGAGAGAGATCTTGGGGTGGTGGTGGACAGCTCGATGAAAATGTTGACCCAATGTGAGGCGGCAGAGAAGAGGGCTAATTCCATGCTTGGGATCATTAGGAAAGGCAGTGAGAATAAAACAGCTAATATTGTAATGCTGTTGTACAAATCATTGGTAAGGCCACACCTAGATGATTACTGGGCTGGGCACCATCCTTATGAGGAAAGGCTACAGAGTTTGGGCCTCTTCAGTCTAGAAAAGGGGCGCCTGAGGGGGTACATGATTGAGACATACAAAATCATGCAGGGGATGGACAAAGTGGATAGAGAGACGCTCTTTTCCCTCTCACACAACACCAGAACCAGGGGATATCCACGAAAGTTGAGTGTTGAGAGAGTTAGGGCAGACAGAAGAAAATATTTCTTTACCCAGTGTGTAATTAGTTTTTGGAACTTATTGCCACAGGATGTAGTGATGGCATCTTGCCTGGATGCCTTTAAGAGGGGATTGGACAAATTTCTGGAGGAAAAGTTCGTTAAGGGTTACAAGTCATAGTAGGTATGTGTAAGCTCTTGGTTTCAGAGACAAGCTGCCTCTGATTGCCAGATGCAGGGGAGGGCACCAGGACTCAGGTTGTGTCTGTTGTCTTGTGTGCTCCCTGGGGCATTTGGTGGGCCACTGCGAGATACAGGAAGCTGGACTAAATGGGCCCTTGGCCTGATCCAGTGGGGCTCTTCTTTTGTTCTTATGTAACTCGTTTCGTCTGTCTGCATGTGCGGGGGGGGGCAGCATATGGAGAGGGAAAGGGATGATCTTTGCATGCGCACAGTCTGCTGCTGGCTGCACCACACAGATGCGATCAGCACTCTGGGTTGTGGTGGGACAACAACAGTCAGTCTGGACATCCAGCTTTAAAAAACCAGATTGTTACCTATATGCAGAGAGCCAGTGAGAGTTGGACTGAAGACTCTTGCAAACCAAATCTGATCTGTGGGCTGAACTTTGACTACTTCTGATATACAATAATATGAGCACATAATACTTTTGTACTTACGAGTTTGCCTTGTTTCCTTAGGAAGCTGCATCTTGTTGGTTTGACTGCTTCCTTCAAGAACAAATACGAAACCTTTCACTTCTCTATCGAACTCCTAGGACAGACACAGTGAACCAGCATATCATTGTAAGGGCACCCAGAGCAATTGACCCCAAGCCTACGTAGGTCTATTCAGAAGTAAGTCCCATTTGAGTCAGTGGGGCTTTCTCCCAGGAAAGTGTGGACAGCCACACCCAGCAAGACTACAACTCACCCCCAAAGTAGATGAGGGGCATGCTCACACATGTACACCCCAACATGCAGATGCCACCCCTATTCCCCCACCTCTATTCCTCCACAAGATAGAGGAATGCAGCCTGTGGCATTTGGACACCCCCTCTACTAAGAGTAGGCTGGACTCCCTCCTTCCCAAGCAGAGAAAAGTGCTTCGCTGCTCTCTCTAGGTCAGGCTTGCTTCCCAGTTTGAAGCTTGCCAGGTGCACACCCCTTGCTAATGAGATGCAGCACCTCCTCTGCTGCCCAGCCAGCCTTCTCTCCCACCTCTCCCCACCATGTTTCACACACCCTCCCCGCCTCACACTGCCCCACCCACCTTGTTCACAGCCACAGAAAAGCAGCAAGTAGGGAGGCAGCACATGCAGCTGAGATGAGCAGCTGTGGCCACCCTTTCCCCAAAATGCCTCAGAATGCCCCTTGGGGCTCCCAAGGGAGCCCTGATGCACAGATTAAATATCTCAGCCTTATTCCCATGTCAGAAAAAGCCAGACATATCCTACAGGGTTATTCTAAGGTTTACCAATTGTATTGGAATCATGGAAGATCTGGCAAGGAGGTAGATGTGGTATCAGCAGTGGCCCCTTTAAGGGGCCTGGGCATCCAGCGGAGTGTGCTGCACAGCTGCAGTCACTTGAAAGCAACAGGGCCCTTAGGCATAAAAGCACCTTATGAAGGGAGAGTTTGGTGTGGTTAGCAGGAGGAAAGCTTGAGGAAGGACAGGCTGAGGAACTGATGGCTAATGGACTGATGTGTGAATGGACTTTGGAAGCTGCTGGAGCAGAAACTACTGGAGATACTAAGACTGGTGTTTGGCTGCTGTGCCCAAGACCTACTGAGGACCATGGGGCTGCTGTAGTGGTGGGAGGCTGCTGGCAGGAAGGAGGACCTCTGTAGGTTAAACAGGAGAGCTACTCTGGTGATGAGGTCCAGTAGTACTGCAGGGCAGAACCAGGGTCATTTTTTGAGGAAAGAAGGGGAGCTAATTAGTTAAAAGTGGGCATAATTCTCCAAGAGACTAACCAGGAGCTTGGACTGGAAATCTGGCAGAACACCAATGTATGTAAAATCCTACAAACATTCAAAGGAAAAAGTGCTCTAAATCAGCAGTTCTCAAATGATATGGTCTCTGAAGCCTTTTCCACTCCTAACAATAGCCTCAGGGGGCCCCAGGGCTCTGAGGACCACACACTGAGAAATGCTGCTCTAACTTATTACTATTATTAACAACAACTTGTAGCATTACTACGCAATTACCATGCTGAGAGGAGGGATAGTTCAGAAAGCACAAGCTAGCCACAGGTCCACTGCAAAGACATTAGTATTTGCAGGGTAGGGAAGACAAAGTAAGTCTCTACTATAATAGACAAACAAGTTTGCTTTTTGAAGTTAGTATACTTGACTAAAAGTGCAGCCACAAATGAAGCTTTCTAAGAGGGATTCTCCTCTTGAAAGAACAGTAAAAAATTTTGTGTGGGTGCAATCCTAACCCCTTATGTCAGTGCTTTCCAGTAGTGGCATAGCAGTGCCAATGGGATATGTGCTGCATCCTGCAGTTGGGTGTCACTCACGGAGGCCTCCTCAAAGTCAGGAAATGTTTGTTCTCTTATCTCAGAGCTGCATTGCCCTTATGTCAGTGCTGGAAAGCACTGACATAAGGGTTTAGGATTGCGCCCTGTGTGAGATTTTTCAGCCTTTCAGGCAATGCACATATTCAGAACAATGAATCTCAACCCATCTAAGAAGTGCTCACTCACAGAAAGAGAGAAAATCTGGGTAGCCCAGATGAAGGTGAGGGAACAATATAGAATTAGAGACACTGCCTTGACCTGTGAACTCTTTACAGAAATGTAGAAAGCAAAGAGAAAGGGGGGCGGGTAGACACAGCGGTAAAAAGGTCATTGTTTTACCCAGAGACCAGTGAAGGAAATTAACTAAGAGGAAAAGTGCTAAATGAAGAACAGGTCCAACAACCAGATAAAACCAGTAGCCTCCATTTTTGTGAACATGGAGATAGTAGCTGTAACATTTGCTGCCAGTGTCTTTTAAAAATATATTTATGAATACACCATCAAAAGTTTAAATGCTTTAGAATCCACTGGCCCAGGGATTTGACCCAGCAGTAATCAGAAAAGCAAAGCTATTCTAAGCTTCCTTCTATTAGATATCCTCAGCTGTAGAACTACAACTGTAACAAATCTCATTTGCAGGAAGGCATGAAGTGCTAATTCATGTGGTCATTTATTCTGTCATGGTAACAGAAGTGAAAGTGACAACTTTTCCACAGTCAGGTCAAAGCCCTCATTACTTCCTAATTTTAAGCTTCATGTACATTTTCCATGGTTTATATTCCAAGGTCTTATCATCCCTCAATACAACATACTTTCCCGATTACTGATGGACTGCCAAAGATCTTCCATTTTGCTCCAGGATTCTTGCCTTGAGCACTGAAGATTTCAAAAAATGGACCACCCTGCAATAAAAGAGATAAGGATTGGTACAACTCCAGTATGTTGGCAATTCTGCACTTTCACCATAATTGTAAAAGTTGAAACTTATTCCCAAAATTACCATTTTTAGTAATTTTTATTACCATTAAAAGTAATTACAGTAAAAGCACTGTTAACGGGTATTCACAGCAAATGAGTGTTGCCAGTTAACCAGATTTTGCTGGCTAACAGAGCTTCTATGTAACAACTCCTCTCCCCACCCACTTGCCAGCCCCCTCCTTTCCTTACCAAGCATGGGTGGGTTCTGCAGCACCACTCCTTTCTTTATGAGAACATGCTAGGAATGGAAGCTCTTTAATCCCTAAGCAGGGCCTTTGTGGGGAAGGCAGTTCCCATTCCTAAAGTGTACTCATGAGGGAGGAAAAAGGGTACAGTGGCACCACAGAGGTGAACCCTGAGCAGGAAGCAAAGGCAGCGGTTGGCAGGTGGCTTTGTTAACTGGCAATCTGTCAACCAGCACCTCTGCTTGTTGCCTCAGGGCAAGTGTTAACCAAGTGTGACAGTTAATGAAGTGTTGGTAAAGCAAGCTTTTACTGCATAAGCTTTATTAGCGCCAAGTTGTGTTTCATTCAAAATCTGCACGTGATCCACACTTTCAAAACACCAAGGTGGTTTTATGAATGGCTTCCCTAGTTCTGACCTGGAGAAAAAATTCAAGACCAGAAGATTTCAACCTGTGTTTTCACTGCACCAGGAGAATGACCTTGAAGTTGTGCTGGATAGCTCAGGAAAAATGTTGATCCAGTGAGCAACTGCTGTGAAAATGCTAGACTTACCATGATGAGTTCTTTCTTTACAATGGATGGACAGCATCCTCAGACAGGTTGTTTGTCCTCCTCATCACTGATAAAAAGGGCTGTGCAAATTAGCAGAGCCACAAAAGGCTCCACCTTCACTAGTTCTGTTGTAATAGCTGAACTTCAATTTCCTTATCCCTCTTCTATTAGTACAACATAGAATTATGGCTTGAACATTTGGCAAAATCCAAATTATGGCTTCAGCATTTGGCAAAAGCGTTGAATCAATGGAAAAATGGCTTCTTTTTGATAGTGGATAGGATTGACTTATGGTCAGCTGCAGCAGGTCCAAAAACTAAGGCCATCAGGGCCAGTGAGGAGCTATGAAAATGACCTGCACATTCTAGACACAATTTCCTCCTGGCATTCAGATCTTGTTACAAACCTGGGAACTCTGAGGTACACTGGAAAAGAAAATGTCCACTAACAGGTGACCAAATCATACTGTGATTTGAAGAAACGTTCCTGGGAAAAGACTCCATTCAGCCTGATCTAGGTCTTGCCAACCAGGGCCCAGTCCTAAAGAGCCATAGTGCCAGCACTGAGTTCCACGTTTATAGCATCCTCACAGTAGGGAGCGCTAGCACCAGAACAGTACCTGTTGGCACTAGGCCAAGTGCTCGGCAGAAGATGCTGCACAGTCGCCCAGAGGTAAATGGGACTGCCAGTGGTAGGGCAGCCTTTCGAGGGGGGGTTCCAGGAGGGAAGAAGGGCAAAACAGGGGTAGAGGACGGGGTGGGAGGGGGCAGGACCGGCAGAGGCCTCGTCTCCTGGATCCTATCTTCTGTGTCAGACTGAAAAGCCCAACACAGAAGTTCTCAAGTCTGTGCCAGCAAGATAGCTGGCGGAGGTGTGAGAAGCCCCACTGCAGGGCCTAGGGCTTTCCTTAGGGGAGGGTGACAAAAGTCCCATTCCCCAGAGGAGACCTCCAGCAGCTTCCTAGACCCCACAGGATACAGTAGTCACCATTTTGGCACAACTGTTTCGTGCGCAGGAAAGAATAGGATTGGGCTGCCTGTCAGTCTGTTTACTACAGTATTCTTCTCTAACACATTCAGTTGTTATATGTCTCAGGTGGCACTAAGAGCAGGAAAAAAGAAGGTACATCCTCTCCATAAACGTACATCTTCTCCCTTGACTATTTAAGAGTGCTCTGGTCATTGTGTTGTCTGTTTTGACTAAAATGTGTTGCTAAGAAAGGAAGGGCTGAAACTCCAAGAGGATTCTGAGGACAAGGCCTCAGAAAATGAACCTTTCTATGTGGAATACGAGTAGGTAGACTGGGAGAGGAATTGAGTTTGGAGGGGCAGGAAAGCGAACACATTAAGGCTGGAAGGACCAATCTGCCTGCAGATTGCCTCTGCAATCTAAGCCTCTGATGAATCTAAGAGGCTGAATGTGACTAGTTGGCCTGAAAAGCTGTGAGTTCCCATTCCCCACTTCAAACTGCTAGAAGAATGCCTGCCCATGGTGACTGGAGAAGTGAAGTCTGAAGTGTTCCCTTTCAAAGACAGGGATAGCAGGTCTATGTAGGTTGGCTCTGGGTGAAGTGGAAACCTCTCACCTTAGATAAGAGTGCCCTTTAGGTGAACAGGAAAGACTGTGTGGACAATGGATGGAGTAGATTGAACATTTCTTGCCAAAAATGGCAGTCAATGAAAGTAGCTGCTAAAGAGATTTCATGGCCCACCATGTTCTTAAAACAAGGCTTGAATTTGATTGTCAATTCTTTCTCCTCAGAAGGCAGAGAGAAGGAGAGTGGAAGGGTTGAAGAGTGAAAATATAAAATTCCCTGATGGACCTCATGATTGATGCTGCAATTGAGGATTCTCCTGCGGACCCTCTACTGATGCCCTGGAAGACACTTTCTCCTGTGGACATGGACTACTTTCACTGTTAGCATTGGACTCTGCTCCAGTTGGTCTGCTCAAGAGTGACAGTGGTGCTGATCTGGGAGGAGTCTCTCACCGATTGGTGAACTGTGTTACACCACTAAAACCACAAGTTTGTAGTCATGGGTGGAACTTTTCAGCAGGATGCTTTGCATGTGGGGACTGATGCAGGCCTTAGCGATGCCAGATGTACTAAAGGCCTGCCATTGACTCCAAAGTCAATACGGCTATAGCCCTAACCATAGTCTGCCTTGCTCCCTTATTGGAGGATTGCTTCATTGAGAAACTGTTGGATGGTTTCTCTTTCAGTTTGGTTCATTTGGTGGGCAGCTTCTGAGATAATGGATCTAAGCCTCCTGGAAGAGACTATGTGGAAGAACACAGATGGGTCCTCTGAGAGAAGATCACTGAAATCTGTTTAGCCTTTCCTGGAAGAAGGCCCCTAGAAGACTGGGCTGTTATGCCATCTGTTATTACTCCACAGAGGTGAAATGTAGGCAACAGGAGAAAATCCCATTGTAGTCCTGTTTCACTGAAGCAAAACTGGAATCAAACTAGCAAGGGTGACTCCTCCCAAGGCTCCTAAGAACTACTAATTTTTATAGACCTGTCTACCTGGAGTGAGTAGGAAGAGCAACCTGTCTGAGAATGCCTTCCTCTGATGTGAGAAAAAAGGGCAAAGTGCATGTTAATACCCTTATACAAATCTATGGAACAGTCACATTTGGAATAGCGTGTGCGATTATGGTCACTACATCTCAAAAGTGTATTGTAGAGCTGGAAAAAAGACAACCAAAATGATCAGGGGGCTACTGCACCTTCCCTTATGTGGTAAAGTTACAATATTTCAGACTTTTGCTATAATAAAACACACTATATTTAGGGAAACAACAGAAAGAAATACTGTAGAACAGACAAAAGAAAATATTTCTTTACTCAGTGTGTGGTTGGTCTGTGGAACTCTTTGCCACAGGATGTGGTGATGGCGTCTGGCCTGGACACCTTTAAAAGGGGATTGGACAAGTTTCTGGAGGAAAAATCCATTATGGGTTACAAGCCATGATGTGCATGTACAACCTCCTGATTTTAGAAATGGGCTATGTCAGAATGCCAGATGCAAGGGAGGGCACCAGAATGAGGTCTCTTGTTATCTGGTGTGCTCCCTGGGGCATTTGGTGGGCCGCTGTGAGATACAGGAAGCTGGACTAGATGGGCCTATGGCCTGATCCAGTGCGGCTGTTCTTATGTTCTTATAATAACTTGCAACTTATGAAATGGTAATACAGTACTCATGCACAAAATACAACATCATGCCTAGAGGTTCACAAAGAGGCTGCAGGTTTCTGTCAATGACAATGAATTACTTCCTAGAAACCGCCTACCCAATTCTAGCATGACATGACAGACCCCAACTGTCTGAGTCTTCATACACATGCTAGAGAATTCAGGAATGGTAAGGGTTGGGGAACAGCTACATGACAATAATGATTGGGTACCAAGGCTAGTCAAAATTTTAGGGCCCCTAGACATGTTTTCAGAAAAGACCTATAGTGGTAGAAACAGAAATAAAATGTCTCATTGATTTTAAAAACAGCTGGTATAGAGTATTAGCACATTTCGTTTTCAATTTATAGAAGATGCACAAGTCAGCAAGAGAGTTAGAAACATTTCTTCTTTACCTGATATTCATTTTTGAACATCCTGGCAGGTACTTTACAGCTGAAAAAGTGACTTCAGCATTTCACCGAGCAATATGACACTTCTAAAAGTTGGAAAGAAAAAAAAGTTTATTACAAAGGATGACACACACACACACAAAACAAAAAAACACCTCTTCTAAAATCAAATGTCTCAAGTGTTTATTACTAATTTCTGATTAGAAATATCAGAGGTGACAGAAGTGTGTTTTACTATGGATCACTTTCTTCTTTCAGAAATATGCTTGCTGGCTAATCCAGTTCCCTCTCTTCCCAGGGAACATCCCCAATCTTAAACATCTATCAGTCTTGGCAGTGAATCAGCAACATAATGAATTAAAGGGAAATGTATACATGATTCCGATTGAATCCACAGATGCTTAAATGTTAATTTCAAAAGAAATTAAGTAAAACAAAACGTGATTATGTAGAGAGAGCCCAATTCGGAGCACCTGGGGTGCACGGCTGCGGCAGTACCAAAAACAGCTGCCGCCACATCCTACACGCCCAAGGCAGCTGCGGGCAGCACCTCAGGAGAAGAGGACTTTTGTCCCCTTCCCCCGGGTAAAGGGAGTAGCCCCGCAATGGGGCCACTCAATTCACCACCGATCTTTTGGAAAAAGTCCCTGTGTCAGGCACCGAGCCTGACGCGGAAGTTCAGGATCCGGTAAAGCATCAGTCCACCAGTCCTGCCTCTCTCCCTCCCCCAGCATGCTCAAACTCACCCTCTCCCCGCCTCCCTGCCCTCTCCCCACCTCCCTGGAACACCTCCTCCCCACCTCTCCCTATGCCCCTGCTTTCCTCTCCACTGCTCTGTAGTCCATGCGACCGTCGAGCGGCAGAGGCCGGCCGCCTGCCCGGTACTAGCCCAGTGCTGGGCTAGCATGGGTGCTCACCCGGCGTTAGGGCTCGCAAATGTGCCTTACGGCACGTTTGCAACAGTGTGTGCCAGTGGTAAGCCAGCATGCTGAGCTCAGGATTGTGCTCTCAGGATCCAAAAGTGCCATTGCAGCTGCAATGCAGCTCAGAAGCAAGAGAACAAATGTTCCCTTACCTTGTGGAGGACTCCATAACTACCATTCCACCACAGAATGCAGCACACACCCCATTGGCTCAGCTGCACCAGGGCTGGAAAGTTGGATAGGATTTGACCGTAAATTACTTTGCTGCAATTGGTAGAGCAATCTGATGCATCCCATTCAGGAGTAAACCTCACTGAGTTCAATGGAATTCACTCCCAGATAAGTATGTAGAGAATTGCAGCCAAGTTGTAGCCTAAATATAAGTACTTTAAAATGTTGTTAAATAGCAAGCCGTGTAAGTCTATAACTGCTGGTAACATTTCTTGCACATTTCCTCTCTTTCTTTTTTATACCGCTTTTCTGATACTCAAAGCGGTGCACAACAGAATGCATCACATTTAAAAAAACAAAATACAATATTAAGATTTAAAAAACCATTAAAACCATAAAACAAACAATAAAAAAGCAGATAAAATTTATAGCAGCATAAAAATTTTAAAAAAAGTTTATCAACATATTCTGTCATCCATCAGTAAATTAAGCTGGAACACCTGTACTTGAGTAAATACTCAAAAGGTTTGTGTCACTGAAATTCACATCAACAGCTACTACTTGGACCTAGTGCACACATGCATGTTCACCTCTTGATGATTGTGACCGGAAGCAGCGACTCATATGTGTTAATGGTAATCACAGTCTAGATACCACAGGATAGAATCACCACAACTTTGTTTTGGCATAAAGTTTTTTTAGTAGAGTCAGTCCAGACATTGAGCAGCCAGTTGTCAAGTGTACAACTCATCAACTGCAGAGAAATCAGATTATGTACATGCAAGTGTGAACCAGACCATGAAATGGCTTCTCCATTGCACTTTAACTTTCATATATCATTCTCCCCAAACTCTTCATCTGTACCAAACTTTATTTTTCTTTGAACATTTAACTATCCCTGAGCAAATTTTTAAATGAAGTTCAACTGTACCTTTAAAACTGAGCAAGGGGTTCCTTTTTAGCAAGTGCCTTGCTAATAACTATTACATTAGGGAGATAAAACTGAGCTTCAAAAAGCAAAATCCCTCAAATCTTCATTCTATGATCCTAATCTATAGTGCACATTTTTAGTACTGATTCAATAGTGTCTATTACCAGAACTTTGAAGCACATCCCACCTTATCTGTTACCCAGGGTTGATATCAGTTTTTGAAAGTTTAAGTGCATTTATTTAAAAAGCAAATGCATTATCTAGTAATTACTTTAAATTGCTTAACTAAATTGACAATATGTAATTAGACATTGTATGTGGTTGAACAGGATTGTACAATTTCTTTGTTCTATAAATAAAACAGTCTGGTACAACCTTAAATTTAAAGAAAGATATTCTACTTTTCATTAGTGAAGAAAAACAAACACATCTCACAGCCAACACTGCAGCTTTGAAGGGCCCAACTCTTTCTTAGGAGATAACACTCACCCACAGCATGTACACACAAGACCCAATCCTATCCAATTGTCCAGCACTGATGCAGTGGTGTAGCTTCAGGGCACCAGAGGGGGGGTCATTTGCCCCGGGTGCCATGCCTTGGGGATGTCAAAGGGGTGCCCTCTAAGGTCCAGGGAGGCCACGCACAGCCATCCCAAGCCTCAGACCTGCTATAGGCCTTAGAAAGGTACTTCCAGTTTTAGCGGAAACAGGAGGTGCCTTGAGGGGGGTGTTATAAAAAATTTGTGCCTTTGGCTGCCAGATTGTGTAGCTACACCACTGCACTATTGCAGCCTCAAGGTAAGGGAACAAATGTTCCCTTTCCTTGAAGAGGCCTCCCATGTCAGTCCCCTCATCACAGGATGCAGTGCATGCCCTGTTGGCACAGCTGCATTCGTGCTGCGAAGTTCAACAGGATTCAATCCTTCAGTATACCCTGATTCCCTGCTAGTCCATATAGCTGCAAAACCAGAGAAAGCTGAACTGTCTGCACAACTGGATTTCTCGAAGGAACACAGGAATGTCCTAGGAGGAAAGGTATCTGACTTCCAGGAAGCAGGGACTCTTCTCAGGAGTGTGGAAGGCGGGGAGGGGGGGAGAACTGGGCAGAAGAAGGGTGGAATGGGGGGAGGATCAGGTCCAGGAAGGGGCGGGGATGGCAGTAGAGGCTGCTGCTGAATCCTTTCCCCCCTCCCGAGCTATGGAGCCCTACAAGGGACTCTTCTGTTCTGTGCCAACACAAGAGCTGGCACAGATCCGAGTAGACCTATCAGGGTCACAGGGGCTCAACATGGGGCAAGGATTCCTTATCCGAGGAGACTTCCAGCAACTTCCCAGGCCCTGCATGAAACAGCAGCAGCCATTTCAGTGCTGCTGTACCACTGGGTGCTGAGGAAGCTGCCCGTCTCAGATGTACAACTGTTGTTAAAGTGGCACATACTCTAGTCATAGTAAATTTTAATTCATTTTACAGACAAAGGAACTGGGAAAAAGTTGCCTGGCAGCAGGCGATGAGGGAAGAGTACGCTGCACTTTGTAAAAAAGGAGTGTTTAGCAGAATGCTGCTACCTGCTGGAGAGAAAGCAATAGGCTCTAGATGGGTATTCAAGTTAAAAAAGGCATCCATTGGAGGCCTGGCAATGTGCAAAGCGAGGCTTGTAGCACAGGGATGTGCACAAGCATCTACTGATTATGATCTTTTGCACCTACGTTGCGTACACAGAGCATAAGATTGTGCCTGGCATTGGCTGCCAGCCAAGGGTACTTTGTCAAACATCTTGATATAGATACCACATTTTTGAACTTGCCCCTGCAGAATGAAATTTATTTGAAAATCACCCCAGGGTTTGAAAGTGGGGTACCCGGGGAAGTATGGAAACTACGCAGGGTGCTGTACGGTTTAAAACAAGCAGCACATGAATGGAATGTCGATCTGGACAGTGCCCTAGGGAAAATGGGTTTCAAACCATTCAAGGCTGACCCCTGCATATACAAAGACCACACAAACGCCCTTGTGCTTGGTTGACGATATATTAACAATGGCCAAGGATGAGAAGCGGGTGTACCAAATAATGCAGGAGTTGAGAAAGCACTTCACTCTTAAAAAACTAGGTGATGCGCAACAGTATCTTGGGGTGCAAACTGAACAGATGCCAACAGGTGGGTACCTGTGGCATCAGAGGAACAAAATCATGCAGGTACTAAAAAATTACAACACGGAACAGTGTAAAGGGGCCAAGACCCCCATGACCACCGATTTCCTCAAAGGGGATTACAGTAATAGCCCCCAAGTCAACAAACACCTGTATCAACCAAACCACGGCAGGCCCATTGGTCAGCAGTTAAAATGGTACTAAGATATCTGAAGGAAACCAGCCACTATAGCCTGAAAATTGAGCCAAAGGAGGCATTAACATTGTCTGCTTACGTTGATGCAGACATTCAAACGTCAGATGTTCAAACCAGGGAATCTACCACAGGGTTGCTTATCAGGTTTGCAGGCGTTCTGGTGGGTTGGGCTTCCACCAAACAAACATATGTTTCCCTGTCCAGCGCGGAAGCGGAATTCGGGGCCTTATCTCAGTTGTGCTTAGAGTTAACATGGTACACCCAATTGGTAAAGGATATAGGCCTGGACAGCCTACAGCCTGTCCTGATGCAGGAAGATAACAAAGGCTGTATCATCCTTGCCACCACCGATGGACTAAAGGCCAGGACCAAACACATTGGCATCAGGTATGCCAATGTGAAGGATGCTATAAACAAGGGCCTTATCAGACTGCAATACTGCCCCTCTGAAGAGATTATTGCAGACGGCCTAACCAAGCCACTGGGAGCGACCAGACACCACCAGATGGTGAAAGACTTGGGCATGGTAATGGATATGGAAAACTGTGATAACGATATGTAAACTGTATGTACTACAATGCCTGTAAAATGTAACCAGCTTTATGTATATGACTGATGAAACGTAAACCCTTGTAAAATATGTCTAAAGTACAAACCCCAAAATAGTGAGGAATCCTGCCACAACTCAGGAGGGGTGTCAAGGTTTGTGCCCAGTCCCTTGGCTGGGCGTTGCTGGAGGATGCCCCTGCGTTTGACACAGGAGGCCTGTGTAAAGTTTGGCCCCAGCAGAGGCAGCAAAAGCCTGCTACAGGCAAGAAGTGCTGAGTCACTCAGCAGGTGCTGAGTCACTCAGCTAGGTGGAAATGGGTGGGGCTGATTAGCCCAAGCCTGCCCTGAAACAGGCACTCATTGGAGAGCTTTTGTATAAAGCCAAAGCAGCCACTGCTGGACCGATGGGGATTGTTGGATGGATGGTAGTAGAGCACTTTGTTGCTTTGCTCTAAACACTGTGGCAGTGAGTAGCTCTGGGTTCCCTGCGTGGGACCAACGCTGAATGCCTGTACTGAACTGCACTGTATCTGATGTAAATACATGTTTGGTGAAGGACCCTGCTGTCTGTGCTGTATTTCTGTCCTCGAAGCAAGTTTTCCAGCAAGGCTGCTGCACACACTCCCCGGGAACTGTGCCAAGCTGTGAGACCTTGGGCAGTGGGAGTAAGCTGTCTGAGTTTACCAGATCCCAACACATTCTTCCTATCTGGCAGCCAAAGATTTCTGAGGACTGGACTAAAGATACAAGCCACCAACACAGAAGCAGTTGTACCAAAACACACGACCACAGATGATTACCAAAAGTATTTGTCAGCTGATCACTTTTGTATGCTAATTAACTGGGCTCTTGCAACAGTGGGAACATAAGAAGAGCCCTGCTGGATCAGGCCAAGGGGGGCATCTACTCCAGCTTCCTGTATCTCATAGTGCCCCACCAGATGTCTCAGGTAACAAGATGCCTGTATCTTGTTGCCACTCCCCTCATCCGGCAAACAGAAACAGGCTAAACCCGGAGGTTGCATATAGTCAGCATGGCTTGCAACCTTTGATGGACTTTCCCTCCATGAAAAGTCCAATTCCCTTCTAAAGACATCTAGGCCAGGTGCCATCACCACATCTGGTGGCAATGAGTTCCATATACTAATTACATGTTGGGTAAAGAAATATTTCTTTTTCCTGTTCTGATTCTCCCAACACTCAATTTTAGTGGATGTCGCCTGATCTAGTGTTGTGTAAGAGGGAAAAGAACTTCCCCCTATCTACTCTTTCCATCCCATACATAGATTTTGTATGTCTCAATCATGTCCCGTTGTTGTCGTCCCCGGCACCTTCTTTATACTCTGAAGAGTTCCGAAAGCTGTAGCCTTTCCTTCTTACCCCGGCCCATTAATCATTTTGATAGCTCTCTTCTGTAACTTTTATTTGAGGGCTTTCCATTAGAAGGAGCATCCCACATTTGTGTTCATTTGCGATTCCACTTCCTGCCCTAGTTCTGCAGATCTCCTCTCAAGATCAATTCACACAGGCATGTTGTAGCTACCTGTGCAATGTTAGCTTTGACCTAGCTTACACCACAAACACAGCAAACTGATCATCTTCTAAATAATGCATTAGATAGCAATTTCACATGCATCGAAAATTTCACATGTATTAAAACCCAATAGGTCATGTTTCTAATTTATTACCAGCAAGACTTGTGTTATTTTGTTACCCTCTAGTTCTCTGCAAAGACCATCATTTTTACTTCACTTTGATATTGAAACATTGATAGTCTTAGTAGGGAGTATTAATGTTTTTTTTTTTTAATTGGCCATCTATTATGTTAACTTGTATTTTGAGGGAATATATACCATTGTGATGGACTTAGTTTTAAATATTCAGTATGCAGAATTCATTTGTCTGGAAGTTGCTACAACCTGTCATGAGTGATTAACTGTTGTCTCTGTTTTGTCTTGGCTTTACATAAATCAGTGTTGTCTTAAGTCCTGTGATACTGAGATTCTATCTATATTTTAAAGTGTGTGGTTCTGCCAGAGCCCTGTGGGGAATGTTTTGGCGAACTATGCAGTAACTTGGAAGATGGAAGAAATCTTTTCTAGGTTTTTGGCATCATGGAGTACCCACAGGCAGCAGTTCTAGCCAAGGTATGTGCAACTAGTAGTGACAGGGAGCTATATCAACCCAGTGTCTATCCATTTTTGAGGATGAAGGAGCATCCTGTAGACGACACAAGGCTGGCAAGAAAGTAGTATTTTTATAGTAACGGACGGGTTCTTACTTTCACTGATAGAGGGAGCAGACAGTGGGGAAGAGATGTAGCTCAATGGCAGAGAACATGCTGTGCAGGCAGCAGAAGGTCCCAGGCATAGTGTCTAGCATCTCCAGATAAAAAGGTTTCAGGCAGATGCTGGAAAAGACCTGATGAGAAACCTTGGAGAATCACTGACATTGGAGAAGACATTACTGGACTACACAGACCAATGCTTTGTCATAACATAATGCAGTTTCACACACTCAAATGTGTGATTCTAAGCACAATTCCTAGAGAGCAAGTCCCACTGAACTCTACCTAGACATGCCAGAGGGCAATTTTGAAATTTCAGATGCCTGAAAAGTGGTGCATATCCAACCCAGTCAAGACTCTACGACTCCATTCATGCTTTTACCAGCAACCACTTCATTTTCATTTCAAAAGCAAAACAAGCTGTTCCCTACTCTGCTTTCCCCCCAGTCATGGAATCCCAAATATTTCTTTCAAACCTTTCTCTCCACAGCAGGATGGAAACCCACCATTACTCTGAGTGATCTGAATTACTGCAGGTCTTCCATCGATTAGAATTTACGGAGTTCAAATTTGTAGTATTGCATTTAAGGTTGTCTTCTCACCTGCTCAGACACCGCATGACCTCCAGCAGAAGGTCAATTACTTGACTTGTACTACTTGTACTACTTGTATTACTTCACCAAGTACTACTTGTCCCAGAGAGTAGTGGCGTTTCCAAAGAGGGGGGCAAAGTGCTAAGTTTCCCAAGACATCTCAATGTGTCCTGTAACTGCCCCTCCCCCTCCCCCTCAGAGTCATTCCAAGTGGTGAGAGCAATGTGGAGAAGACATCACTGCCTTGCTCTCACTGCTTGGAACGGGTACGACAGCAAGGGGGAGAGGCAGCTTACAGGGCACATTGAGGTGCCTTGCAAAACAACGCTTTGTTCCCCTCTGGGAACACCACTGCCAGGGAGATCTTGGTAGTTGGGGATACTAAAGATACAAACTGAAGAGACAAACTGAAAAGACTTATTTTTCAAACTGTTTTTTGTACCATGTAAACTCACTTTATGTGCCCCCAAATTCTGCATTCCTGTTAGAATAACTTCACCAAATGTTACAGGTTGAGCCCCATTATTCACGTGGGTTCCGTTCCAAGTACTCATGTGGATGGCAAAAAACGCACTATAGCAAATCAGTTTAAAAAGTTCCCTTGCTCTGGTGATTTAAAAACAGCTTTGCTGACCATTGTGATGTAAGATAAGAGTCCTTAAGAAGACAATCCATCAATCAGTTGTCCTCCAAGGGCTTAGAAAGGCACTTCCCTCAGTCCCTCCCTTCACCAATGCAAAGTGATCACCTTTCTTTCACTTGCTCAGGGGGAAGGGAGGGGTCACCTGGAGATAGAAGGATTGATGGATTGTCAGCCAGCTGCCCTCTCTCTCTCTCTCTCTCATTAACGAGGCTATTGTTAAAGGACTGTTCAGTTTTTTAAACTGATTTTAAAGGGGTGCCTTTTTCCCCTTCTCCAGGGCATTCCTTCTCATTTGCAGTGGCCATTCGTGTTGAGTCAAATTCTTGTATAAAAAATCAGTGTATAACAAGGCTGGACCTGTACTTACTACACAAGAAAGACATGATCTCATTACCAAAAGGAAAGTTTTTGTTAAAGTTAGTGGTCATGAGTACAATATTATGATACATGATGATTGATCTGAAAGGTTGAACCGAAAAAATTCTGAAAAAAATATCTCCCTCTCGATGCATTTTACAGAGACTAGAATACAGAATACTTTAGATACAACTGAAGTTTATGCAGCTAAAAATACAGAATATTTTGGAGGAAGATGAGAGAAAATCTCATGATCTGCTACTGCAAGCTCTGTTCCAGCAATGTAAAGGCTGTATCACCACCATATGCTTTGGAGCCACCGACACAAATGGGCAGAAGCTCCATGCATCCATTAGCAGCTCCCAGAAACCCTGCTGAAGTATGTAAAGTGGCAACAGGGGCAGTTTGGGGGAGAATCGGGTGGAGACCAGGCTGAACCAGCCACAGCAGCGCACATCAAAATCCTATCCCCCTTTGATGTTCCACCACAATGCTCCTCAGAGTTGTACCAGTTAACCAAGTAGCAAGGGTCCAGGGTGACCAATTGGCAGCTTATGGGGAGGAAAGCAAAAATAATTTTTACTTACTCTTTGGACCAAATGGTTGCCCTCTCTATCATTGCATGGAGCACATGGTCTGCAAGCACCGCTGCATCAAACAGGTGGGGAACAGGATTGGGCTGATAGTCAAAAAGTTAACATACAGATCAGTTGGATGATGAATCATGGCTAGGGTAGAAGGTCTAAATTTCAGAAAATAAAAATGCCATTCAGTGGAAGGCAGATTTAAACACTCTGTTCTGTTAATTTCTCATTAACAGTAGCACTGCAGGTTCTGAATCCCCAGTTGAGCTGATGCGCTGTAGTAAAGTATATGCTTTGAGGGCAGTAAAATAATAAGAATTTTGATCTTTGGCAGAAAATGAAAGAATGGCTACTTTATAGCATCCTATAAAGATGTCATAAGTTGCCAATTTATTTGACAACTATGCTAAAAACTGGAGGCATTTAAAATTCAAGGTGACATAGATTCCATCAAAGAAAATCAACATGTTCTTCCTGGATCATAGGCTTTTCACATAAAGACTTTTCAGAACGTTATACAACTGCATAGTCCGAAAGTAATATTCTGTCAAACGTTTGATTGATTCCAAAGGTGAGGATGTGACACTGTACTTCAGTGTAGCTCAAACTGTGGGTCAGAACCCACTAGGTGGGTCAAGAGCGAATTTCAAGTGGGTCCCCATTAATTTCAATATTTTATTGTTAATATATTAGACAATGCTACCATGGTGTGTGACTGCATTTGTGGAAATGTTACAGACCTGTACTTTTAACAAGCTACTATGCATATTCTTTTAACAATGATAGTAAATGGGATTAATTACTGGGTAAGTGTGGGTAGGACTGCAGTCTAGGATTGTAAAAAATTTTCCTGCTTGATGATGTCACTTCCGGTCATGACATCATGTCTGGTGAGCCCTGACAGATTCTCATTCTAAAAAGTGGGTCCCAGTGCTAAATGTGTGAGAACCACTGCTCTAGTTTATTTTATTTTTTTATACTGTTGCAGTTTTGATGACTTATTGAAACATTAAATAAATAAGTGGCCTTTTCTTCTAACTTTGCATAGCTTATTTAAAGAAATGTTTAAACATTTGAATACTATTTAAACTGTAACGATATTTACATTTAAATTGTAATTTATCTTATACCTCTATCAAAATTTCAGTATCTATACTGAGGTTTTGACATTATACAGATTTACTTAAATATAAATGGCCACGTAAGTAAAGGCAAATAATTTTATAACTGATCAGTTTTACAGCTATAATTTTAAGAGAATAAAACTAACATCATTCTCTTCTGGGTTTTATTAATATGAAAACTGAGTGCATTGTATTTAACCTGCACTATGGAAGCAAAACAGAAAATACATATGCTGCATAGTGATACTTAGAGCCTTATAAATATCCTCCACTTAGTGTTAGAAACATAAATACCTCCACTTAGTATTATTACAATGCACAGTGCAAACATAACACTAATGACAAATTATTACAACATTTCTGCAGTAACTACCAATCCTCATGGAGAAAATAAAGTCATCTATTAGTCTTCTCTATTGACTTACTGCAAATATTCAAGAGATATGACAAAATGGGCCATAATGGAATTCTCTAAGCATCTACAATTGGAGGAAAGCTATCTTTTCATTCACACATTACAGGCTCATGATAAGAGCAAGTGATATCCCACACAACACTGAATGGACAATGCTGAATTTGCACTGTTGGCTTCTGCGTCTTCAAATGACTACTACCTCTTAAGAGTACTGTAACATTATCTTTTACACTTTTATAAAATGTAATGTGCCGATGTATGCACATTATTTAATAAACTAACCTGTGCACAACAGCATATTTGTGTGCATATATAGCCTGATTCAAAAAGACAGGCACCCTAGCTTGCGAAGTGTGCAGAACATAGAGCAAATATCTAAGTAAAAAGTACAATGGTTCTTACTTTAGTCTTTAGTCAGCTACAGACCCTATGGTGCTAAAATGAATTTTGGAACATACAGATGTGATCAATAGGATCCATGCTTTGAATATTATTTTATTATAATTTGGTAGCAGGAATCATTCTCATGTCTTCTGTCTCCATTTGAAAGCCTTAGCTGTCTCTTGGCTATCCTAACCAACTTTCCAGCACTGGAATAGCTGTGCCAGTTGGGCGTGTGCTGCATCCTGCAGTTGGGGGGCAGTCATGGAGGCCGCCTCAAGGTAAGGCAAAGTTTGTTCCCTTACCTCGGAGTTGCATTGTCCTTATGTCAGTGCTGGAAAGTTGGTCAGGACTGCGGCCTCAGTTAAATGCTTGTATGCGCTGGTTTAATATTGTATAACACAACACTGTTTGCCACAAGCCTAACTGCAGCTATGCGTACTACCGCACAAGTGACACAGAGGCCCAAACACCTGTTGATCCACTAATGAATAAAAAGTACTCAAATTTTTCAGTTTCTAGAAGTGTGACGCTGTACCTTCCTGGGCTTATCTTCCTTTTGGGTGGGCTTGCATGTCCCAGTTATATACAAAGATCAATCTCTATTCCTTTGATATCTACTTGAACTAAGCCATTGATTTCAAAGACTACAAGCTATGTACTCCAGGCATAATGCTGAAATCTGCATGACCACACCAGATCACAATGAAAAAAAAAATACTTTTTCAGTCATATTAAGCCAGCCATGCTAAGACTCAATCTTAAGCATATTTCACTTGGAAGAACATTTTGCTGAAATCAAAGGTACTCACTTCCAAATCAATGTACTTGGGATCAGGATCTAAGCCTGGCAAGTCAGAAACCACTTGCTGTAAGAGGTAGTCATTGAATGACCACTACAAAGTCAAGTGGCCTCTAGATCAGTGTTTCTCAAACTGTGGGTTGGGACCTACTAGGTAGGTTGCAAGCCAATTTCAGGTGGGTCTCCATTCATTTCAATATTTTATTTTTAATATATAGACTTGATGCTGACATTGCATGTGACTGCATTTGGGGACACGTAACAGATCTGTACTTTTAACAGGTTACTATGTATATACTTTTAACAATGATAGTAAATGGAACTTACTCCTGTGCAAGTGTGCTCTAGATAACAACCCAATCCTATGCAGAGGCATATCTAAACTCATTGAAACAGGCTTAATTTAAACTAACTTATGCACAGGACAGCAGTTGGACAGCACAATCCTATTCTCAGTGGAGCTGCTGGGTGCAATGGCCCCAAAATGGCAACTGCTGTACCCAGTGGTCCCACTCGGTGGGGGGGGGGGGGAGGGAAACCCCAGGCCCTGCCATGGGTCTTCTCAATTCTGTCTCTGATATTTTGCATTGAAGATAAGAGAACTTCCAAGTCGGGCTGCACAGCCTGAGGCGCTGGCAGAGCAGTCCCACCCTCCTCTCAGGCCAATTCCTCCACCCTCCCCTGCCTCCCCCCAGCCTGGAATGCCTCCCCTGCCCTGAAAATCCGCACCATCACCTAGCAGTGTGACTTACCATCACGGACTCCCATGGCATCATCCATCAGCAGTGGGCATAGCGCCAACTAGCCCAGGCCCAGCCCTGGCACTCCCTCCTCAGAGTGCTGTAAACATGCTCTAGGCACATTTACGATACCCAGCACCAGCCCAATCCTGAGTTTGAGATCCTGGAGTGCCCAGGCTCGGTGGCAGCGAGAAGGCTGCTGCCGAATCCTGTGCCTCCCATGCTACCGCGGCAGGAGGCGCCTCATGAGAAGGGGACATTCGTCCTCTTCCCCCAAGTAAGGTAGGCAGCCCCCGCCAATGGGGCTACTCACTTTACCGCTGACCTAAGGCACTTGTGTAGGGCGCACAGCCCTCCATGAGCACCCTGGATCCTGCAGAGCCCAGTTCCACGGATCCTCCTCTCGCCCGCCTCCCTGCCTCCTGCTCGCCCCCTGGCATGCCTCCTGCCCTCCCTCTCTCCGCCCCCACCAGCCTCCCCCCCCGACCCAGAAACCTCCTCCCCGACCCCGTCCACACCCCCGCCTGCCGTTCTGCAGCCCGGCAGTCCAGGAGACCGCAGAACCTGGGCAACCGCCCTGCGCTAGCCCAGTAACAGCCGGTGCTGGGCTAACACTGGCAGGAGCCTGGCTGTAAACCCCGCAAGCGTGCCTTACAGCATGTTTGCAACTGTGGTTGGCGGCATGGTCAAGCCATGCTGCCAACCACAGGATTGGGCTCATAGACTACAATTCTCCACACACTAACTTTCAAGTAAACATTAATAAACATGGATGGAATTGGACTGTAAGGCTCTTTGGTACATTTGAGAAATAAGGTGTTTTTTTTTTTTAACTGACCCCCCCCCCCAATCTTGTGCCTTTAAAAGCCGCTAAATTATTACACCTTATTAATATACATTATGTATTATGAATTATTACACATTAACAGAAAGAGAATGTTTCCCTTTGACTCCAACATAGCATAATTTCAGATGGTTGTCTACCTGTGTTGTTTCTGCATCTCTTAAGAAGTTGTGTCCTTTTCGAAACTGAGCAATTTATTTCTTTATTTAGCCATGTAAACTGCTTTGTGAACAATTTTGTTGAAAAGCAGTAGATGAATATTCTTAATAATAAAGGATATAATAATAATAATTTAATAAATCAGTTGCTGTGTAATCCATGCTGTCCTTCCTCCAACTCATGAATCTCTCAGATCCAGTTTATACGATTATTTTTGCCTTTTTTCCCCCTCATGTGATGCTTGCTCAGAAATGCAACTGCAAGAATATGGACGTCAGCAACAATTTTCACAGTTTTAAGCCACAATTTAGATATGATTTACACCATGTTTGCAACTTCTCATCATCTCAGTGTTGACTGAGCAACAACCCAACCCCGCAACATCCCATATTCCTTTTCAGTAAAGTGGAGTGAGAATAAACGTATACTGAAAGGGAAGAGAAAGGCCATCCATGTGTGGAAGTGGAGCATGGTGAGTAAAGGGTGACTAACCAGAAAAAAGAGGGCCATACCAAAATTCAGAAAGGGTACTACAGACAAAGCCTTTTGGCAGATTCATAGTCATTGCATGACTATTTTTATGTCTTGGTTCAACTGTGTGTGTGGTTTTGTAGATTCCAGATTGAAGATAAAGTAAAACATGCTAGGAATTATCAATGATTAGTACAGAACTGTGGACACTTGCTGGGGAGAAAGTTCCACTAAACGCAATGGAACTAAGTTTCAAGTACACTTACATATGGAATTACAATACTATTACCACTTTGCTGGTCAAAGTCTTAAAAAGGTCACAAAGAGGCTGCAAGGAAACAAATCCCAAGGAGGACAGTGAGGCTTAGAGTTTAAGCCTATGCCGATCTACTCAGAAGTAAGTCCCATTATAGTCCATCGAGCTTACTCCTAGGAACGTGTAGATAGGCTTGCAGCCTTAATTCTGACCAAGCAAACTATATGCCCTGCAACCCACTTTATGTCACTGTAGATCAGTGTTTTTCAGCATTTGCCCTCCACTGTACCACTTTACATAGTTCACCTATTCAAAGTACCACCAGAAGAAACTAGTGATGACATCATTGCCAGTTACTTCTGGGTTGGGAGACCAGATGCAATGTGAGAAACATCAGTAAGAGGCTCAGGGTGGACAGGAAGTCTTTCTCAAGTGTGGAAAGCATGCTTTGGAGCAATGGTTCTCAAACATTTAGCACCAAGACCCATTTTTTAGAGTGAGAATCTGTAAGGACCCACCAGAAGTGATGTCATGACCGGAAGTGACATCATCAAGCAGGAAAATTTTTAACAATCTTAGGCTGCAATCTTATCCACACTTACCCTGGAGTAAGTCCCATTTACTATCATTGCTAAAAGAATATACACAGTAGCCTGTTTAAAGTACAGATCTGTAACATTTCCCCAAATGCAATCACATACTATGGTAGCATCAAGTCTAATATATTAAAAATAAAATACTGAAGTGAATGGGGACCCACCAGAAATGGGCTCATGATCCACCTAGTGGTTGGGTCAAACCCACAGTTTGAGAAACACTGCTTTGGAGTGTCTGTGTCATGTTCCTGGTCCTGCTGCCTGCCAGGTATCCAAGGGTCCCACAAGTACCACCAGGTACCACCTCATAAAAACATAAAAAGAGCCCCACTGGATCAGGCCAAAGGCTCATCTAGTCCAGCTTCCTGTATTTCACAGTGCCCCTCCAGATGCCTCAGGAAGCACCCAAGGCAACAGGAGACTTGCATCCTGGTAACCTCCCTTATGTCTAGCATTCTGAGGTAGCCTACTTCTAAAATCAGAAGGTTGCACATACCCATCATGGCTTGTAACCTGAGATGGATGTTTCCTCCAGAAATCCGTACAATTCCCTTTTAAAGGCATCCAGGCCAGGCATCATCACCAGGAGTTCCACAGACTAAACACACACCAAGTAAAGAAGTATTTTCTTTTATCTCTCCTAACTCTCCCAACAATCAGTTTTAGTGGATGTCCCCTGGTTCTGGTGTAGTATGAAAGGGCAAAGAACTTCCCTCTATCCATTCCTTGCATTATTTTATATGTCTCAATCATGCCCCCCTCAGGCAACTGTTTTCTAGACTGAAGACCCCCAAGAGACCTAAAGTACCACTGGTGGTACCTGTCCACCAGACATCACCACCACTGGTGGTACCTATACCACTGGTTGAGAAACACTGCTGTAGAGAGACTTGGCAGGGTTATTCAAGCAGTCATGTGGCAGGCAGCCATCTCTTATTCAGTGCTAAGGGAGCTGCACCTGTTAAATTACTGCCTGTAGCTTTCCTAAAACATGGGGGGATTACAAAGGCTGCAATCCTATGTGCAATTACCTTGGAGTCAGCCCCATTGAATACAATGAGACTTACTTCTGAGTAGACATGCACAGGACGGGGCTCTTAATCTTTTCATTACTACTGCAGCCAACAAAAGAATACGGAAATATATTTGATATCAAGGAAAAGCGGTGGGGGGAGGATGTTTTCAGGCTGCAATCCTATGCATGCTTTCCTGGAAGTCAGCCCCATTGAACTCAATGGAACTTACTTTTGAGTAGAAATGCATAGGCTTGGGGCTGTCATTTCCCTGACAGCCTCCACTGCAACCCCTCCAGGGCCATAGGCTGGAAGGACTAAAATCCCAATCCTATGGATGTCTACTCAGAAGTAAGTCCCAGTGTGTTCAAATGGAGCTTCCTCCCAGGAAAGTGTGGCTAGGATTGCAGCTTCAGAGCCCAATCCCACGCATGCCTACTCAGAAGTAAGTCCCAGTGTGTTCAAATGGAGCTTCCTCCCAGGAAAGTGTGGCTAGGATTGCAGCTTCAGAGCCCAATCCCACGCATGCCTACTCAAAAGTAAGTCCCAGTGTGTTCAATGGAGCTTCCTCCCAGGAAAGTGTGGCTAGGATTGCAGCTTCAGAGCCCAATCCCACGCATGCCTACTCAGAAGTAAGTCCCAGTGTGTTCAGTGGAGCTTCCTCCCAGGAAAGTGTGGCTACAATTGGGCTGTGAGGCTGCAATCCTCTCCTCACTTTCCTGGGAGTAAGCCCTATTGAACACACTGGGACTTACTTCCGAGTAGACACGCAAAGGCTTGGACTGCGAGAGACCACGAAGCCCTTACCTGGCGAGGGAGGGGTGGGGGAAGGAGACGGGGGAGGCCGCCTGCCCTCGTGGCTCAGCCCAGCACGCGCTCTCCTCCGCAGGCGGGTCGGGGGAGCGCAGCCCTCCTCTCCCCTCTGGCCTGGCGCCAGCGTGAGGCCAGGAGGCGAGTCGGCGGCTCGCGCCCCCACCAGGCGCCTCGGCCCAACGGCTCAAAATGGCGGAGGAGGCGCCCTGAGAGAGCCATGGGAGGAGCCGCGTGCCCGCCTCGAGGCAGCGTTCTGTGGACCCCGAGCAAGCGCCGCCGCTCCCCCTGCCCCGCAGCAGGAGCAGCCGCGCATTGTGTTTGGGTTGCTGAGGTGACGGCGAGAGGCGGGGCAGGGAGGGTGCCCTGCGCGCGCCCGAGGGCAACCGTCGCTCAGCTGGTGGCGGCGGCGGCGGCGCCTTCCCTTCGGGGCGCGCCACCCATCTCGCCCCCCCCCGTGAGGAGCGCCAGGCTGGCTCTTCCCCTCACTGGGCAGGCTTGGAAGTCGGGGTGCCCAGACAGAGTGCCCTGTGCCTTTAGCCACTGATCACCTGGAAGGCGCCTCAGGGTGGCTGGCCTCAGGCAGCTCCCACCCAGCCTCAGCTGCAACATGGGGGGGATAAGCAGGGGGAGCTGCCCCTGCCCCAGTTCCCTCTCCCACAGAGTGGGGAAAGGGATAGGGGCCCTCTGCCCCCTCTGTGACTGACCACCCTAGTCCTCTGCACACTGACCTGGAAGGAAGCACCAGTGGGCTGGCCTCAGGCAGCTCCCACCCAGCCTCAGCTGCAACATGGGGGGGATAAGCAGGGGGAGCTGCCCCTGCCCCAATTCCCTCTCCCACACAGTGGGGAAAGGGATAGGGGGCCCTCTCCCCCCTCTGTGACTGACCACCCTAGTCCTCTGCACACTGATCTGGAAGGAAGCACCAGTGTGGCTGGCCTCAGGCAGCTCCCACCCAGCCTTAGCTGCAGTTTGGTGAGATAATAATCAGGGTGACCAGATACAAAAGGGGAGACACATAGAGAGCCTATTAACCCCTGTATGGAAGTGGGAGTGTGGGCAGCTTTTCAAACCCTTCCATGTTGAGCTGCCCCTGCCCCAATTCCCTCTTCCATATGGGAGTTAATATGCACTCTGTGTGTGTGTGTCCCCCTTTGAGGTTACCCTCATTATTATCCCCCATATTGCAGCTGAGGCTGGGTGGGAGCTGCCTGAGGCCAGCCACACTGGTGCTTCTTTCCAGGTCAATGTGCGTAGGACTAGGGTGGCCAGACACAGAGGAGGATAGAGGGCCCCCATGCCTTTCCCCAGGATATGGAAGAAGGAATTGGGGCAGGGGCAGTTCCCCCTGATTATTACCACCCCCATATTGCAGCTGAGACTGGGTGGGATCTGCCTGAGGCCAGCCACACTGGCGCTTCCTTCCAGGTGAATAGGTCTCGGGTGACCAAGTACAAAGGGGGCAGAGTGCCCCCTATACCTTTAACCACTGTGTAGAATAGGGAATTAGGGCAGGGGCAGCTTTTCAAACCCTTCCATGTTGAGCTGCCCCTGCCCCAATTCCCTCTTCTATACAATGGTTAGTAGGCACTGTGTGTCTCCCCCTTTGTATATGGTCACCCTGATTATTGCCCCTCTCCCATATTGCAACCAAGGCTGAGTGGGAGTTGCCTGAGTCTAGCCACACTATGGTGCTTCCTTCCAGGTAAATGTGCATAGGACTAGGGAGACTAGATGTAAAGGAGGACAGAGTGCCCCCTATACCTTTAACCACTGTACAGAAGAAGGAATTTGGGCAGGTGCAGCTTTTCAAACTCTTCCAGTTTGAGCTACACTTGCCCAAATTCCCGCTTCTATACAGTGGTTAAAGGTACAGGGGGAACTCTGTCCTTCATTGCATTGAGTCACTCTACCTCCTGAGTGGTAGCCTGAGGGGAGGGATGATTGAAAAGTACAAAATTATGTAGGTGATGAATAGAGGTGTTGTGTTTCCCTTTCACACAACACCAGAATCAGGGAATATCCACTAACACTGAGTGTTGGAAGAGTTAGGACAGAAGAAAGAAAACATTTCTTTACCCAACGTGTAATTAGTATGTGGAACTCCTTGCCACAGAATGCAGTGATGGCATCTGGCATAAATACCTTTAAAAATCTCTAGAGAAACAGCCCATCACAGTTGACAGGCTGTTATGGGTATGTGCAACCTCATGATTTTAGAAGTAGCTTACCTCAGAATGCCAGATGCAAGGGAGGGCATCAGGATGCAGGTCTCTTGTTGTCTTGTGTGCTCCCTGAGACATCTGGTGAGCCACTGTGAGTTACAGGAAGCTGAACTAGATGGGTCTTTGGCCTGATCCAGCAGGGCTCTTTTTATGTTCCTAATGATTAAAGGTATAGGCACCTTGTCCCACTTTGTATCTGTTAACCCTATGGAGAGGGAAAAGTTGGCAGCAGCTTGGAGACACCTGTGGTGGCTGCTGCACTGCATCACCAGGAGTAGTTCTTTCTTCTCCAGAATGAAACTGACAGTGCGAAAATCTACTTGAAATAATGTGTAGTCAATTTCACCACTCCATTCTGTATGAAAAATAGTCTTAATTCTAATGGAAGTTAACAGCATTTCCTCCTAGCAGCAAGGTTCCCACCACCCCATCATCAACCATTACATTTGAATGATGGATCAGGGCTGGTGCCATGCTGAAGTCCATTCCCATTCTTCTTCAGAACTGCTCATCATCATACAGAGTATCACTCAAGACTGAGTACAATTACGATGCACCTAAAAAGAAGAAATATTTTATGAATTACTAGAAAATTCCGTACTTGTCCAGGAACAGCACTGCCTTCTCTGGACTTGTGCCTACCATCCCCCCCAGGGGAGTCCACTATCACCTTTCCTGGTCACCTGGCCCACTGGGGTCACCCAGACAGCTTAGTAGTACATCAAGAAGCCTGCTACCAATTCTATTGCAAACACTGGGATGGAGTCCCAGACTGCAGCTCTTATGACTGCAGCTTTTATGTGTTGGAAAAGGGAATTCTAATAAGCAGAGCAATCTGCAGAAGAACCTTTTTCCTATAGTAGATTCTGTCACCCAACTAGTTTGGTGATCTAGCATGATTAAAAAATACACAGGAGCAAAGGCAGTTAAGGTTTCAAAAGAAAATACTTTATTTACAGTTCACAGTCATATGCATCTTCAGAGGTTTCTACAACTTAGGGAACAGAGCTCTCCAACACTGACTGCCCACCATTCAGGAACAGAGCTCAGGAGCCTGTATGCTGCTTCCTTGATGGTCAGGAACAGATAAGAGGCATGTGGGAGAAATCAGGAAGGAATTTTCATACACAACTCCTATAGCTACCAAAGGACAAGACAACCCCCTCCCCTCTCAAAACAGAACTGAGGCCACAAGGGAAGACCCAGTAGGCAAAATAAGCAAGATCCTTGTAGGTTGACAGAGAGAACCTTGGACCTTGGCAAAACATCCAGTGAGTATGATAGGGGCAAAGTCCCCCAACCAGGTAGGAAGCTCCTCAATATAAAAAGAAAGAAAATAAAACCCTCATAGAAACCAATGACTTATCTATTAGCAGAGCTGAGGGAATCAGTCTCACACACAGCAATGCTGGGTTTTGTTATGTTACAGCAGGAATGAAAGAAATGTAGCCATTGTTACACAGGCAGAACAACAAGACAGGTGAGAAGCTAAAGAGAGATCTAGTGAAAGTAAGAGAGCACAATCCACAACAGAGCTCTCCTTACCAAGGGGGATGAACATATACAGGAATCTCTCTTGTGATTTAGATGTTTTTGGAAGTGCGTGTTTTAATACCAAAACCTAATTTATGCTTTCACATTTTTTGAATAGTGCCAATGGGACGTGTGCTGCATCCTGCAGTTGGGTGTCACTCATGGAGGCCTCCTCAAAGTAAGGGAATGTTTGTTCTCTTACCTCAGAGCTGCATTGCCCTTATGTCAGTGCTGGAAAGCACTGACATAAGGGGTTAGGATTGCACCTGCAGTCAAACATGGTTAAAACAATTATTTTAATTTACGTGTTTTTGAGATATGTGCTGCTTTTTAAAAACATGACTCCCATAAAACGAGAGAAGCCAGTATACCCGTGCTCATTGTCATGCAGATCTTCCTCTCATGCTCTCCCAAAAGTGTCTTCCTGTTGAGTACTGTATATAGTTCTGACTTCTAAGGGGTATGATAGCAGAATTTCATGATTGTCCAAAATTTGTTCTATTTCAGAGCTCTCTGAAATGGATTATGACTAAAACTAGAGCATGATCACTACAGTTCAACTAACTAGAATGGTACACATTAAGATTCTGAAATATATTTGGACCACTGACAAGAACAATTTTGATCTATAAAAGTGTAACTTGAAACATATCTGCTATTTTAAAAAAAATCTGTCAGATAACCACTATCAAACCCACTATTTTGTTATGAAGAAAAAATAAAATGAGCTTCTGTTTGGCATTTTCCTAGAAAAGATTGTTTAAATGAAAGGCCTCTCTAGTTTAACTTCACTGTCAAGGGTATGTGAATGTTCTGTGATTTGAAACCTTTGAAACAATGTTGAAAAGGTTACGTGGGGCAAATAAGACCCAAACCATTGCAATAAGATTTAAGTAAAAGATGTTCTTTCCAAGTAATGCCTATTCTTTTTCCCGACATTGCATTTCATATCGATGCTGAATATCATTCTCTCTTAAAGAAGCTATGTGTAAAGTTTAATGTTCAAAGCTATATCTCATCAATGCCTCCTGAAGGATCAAAATTGTTACAAAATTGTTACAGAATTTGGTGGTCCATAATTGGTCACCAAGGTATTGTTTCCACAAATATTCTCAAACAAATGGGTCTAAAGTGGTCCAATTTTAGATGGAGGGAAGCTTTTAGTTTCTAAATACGTGTAGCACACTTTAACAATGGGGTTGCAGCCTTATTCCCACTTACCTATGAGTAAAACCAACTGAATATCATGTGGCTTACTTCCAAATACCCACACATAGGAGCAGTTCACATCTCTGTAAATACTAGTATACTGTACAATAATTAAGTTTCTTTGATGTTAGGAACATCAGAGAAACAAATTGCTCATGATTTAAATGTTCATAAGTAGATATAGGTTGAGTTCATTATTTCTGTGGATTCCATTCCAAGCACTCATGTGGATGGCAAAAACCACACTATAGCAAATCAATTTGAAAAACAAAGTTTCTTTGCTCCAGTGATTTAAAAACAGCCTTGGTGACCTTCGTGATGTCGGATAAGAGTCATTAAGAAGACAATCCATCAATCAATCCTCCTCCAAGAGCTTACAAAGGTGCTTCACTCAGCCCATCTCTTCACCAATGCAAAGTGATCACCTTTCTTTCAGTGCTCAGGGGGAAGGGAGGGGGCCAATGGAGAATTGATGGATTGTCAGCCTGCTGCCCTCTCTCTCTCTCTCTCTCTCTCTCTCTCTCTCTCTCTCTCATTAATGAGGCTATTGTTAAAGGACTGTTCAGTTTTTTAAACTGATTTTAAAGGGGTGCCTTTTTCCCTTTCTTCAGGGATCAGCACATTCCTTCTCATTTGCAGTGGCCATTCGTGTTGAGTCAAATCCGTGTATAAAAAATCTGTGTATAAATAAGCTGGGCCTGTATTGTTAAACACAAAAAACTGGAGGGAAAGGAGGAGCTAGAAAATGAGAGCCCGATCCAAATAGGCTTGTACTGGCCCAGCACCAGCATGCAGTGTTGCAAATGTGCCATAAGGGAGTGTTCCGGGGCTGGGGGAGGGCGGGGGCAGGCGCGGTGGAGGAGGGAGCAGGGCAGAGATGGCGGAAGACCCTGCTACCATATCCTGACTGCCCCCCAACCTGGGAGACCTGACATAGGTCTCCTCAAATTTACACCTGCTCAAAAGCAAGCGCAGATCTGAGGAGACTCATTGGGGCAACCGGGGATTACCTGTAGCCCTGGTGCTGCTTCCCAGCCCCATGGGATGCAGCGGTAGCTATTTCAGCCCCAGTGCAGCCCTGGGCATTGGGAAGCATTGGATTGGGCTGTGAAACATCAGGGAGTAAAGCTCATAAAAACAAAAGACCAGTCAAGAAGAGGTGTTGGTGCATTAGTTTGGACAGTCAGAAGAAGCATGGCTTGCATTAATAGGCGTTTCTGACTGTCCATCAGAAGAGTTTCTGTGAGCCTCATGTTTTCCAAGGGTGCAATCCTAACTGACTTTCCAGCACTGGCATAGCTGTGCCAGTGGGGCATGTGCTGCATCCTGCAATGGGGGAGGGGTAGTTATGGAAGCTTCTTCAAGGTAAGGATATGTTTGTTCCCTTACCTCAGAATTGTATTGCCCTTATGTCAGTGCTGGAAAATTGGTTAGAATTGCGGCCCAAATGTTTTAATATCAAGGTAGATTTCACTGTGTTTTAGCACATGTGCACTCAGTGTTTGAGGGGGCCAAAGAATGCTAACCATATAGTCCAAGGTCCCCCGGGATCCTATGTAGGCCCTCTGGATGATTCCACAGCAGATGGAGACGGTGGCGGTGAGGGTATTTTTTTAAATTAATTGGAATGTCCGTGATGCTGTACCAATTATCCAGTATAATTTGTTAGTACTGTATCAGGGTATTGCAAATCCCAGAGTATGGATTAGTCCACCTATACAGACATCTTGAGAATTGATCTGAGGCATGATTTGTAGCTGCCTGAGAAAAACTTGGAAAGTGCAATAATAATAATAACAGGTATTTATATACCGCCTTTCTTGGTCTTTATTCAAGACTTTATTCAAGGCGGTTTACATAGGCAGGCTTTTATTTAAATCCCTTATTAAATAGGGATTTTTACAATTGAAAGAAGGTTCTTTCTTTCAAGAACCACTACATTCAAGGTGTTTCATTCCGATCTGGCTTCACATTCTGGCCTCCATCCTCCCACGCTCAGAGCAGATGGAAATAGCTCGGCTTCAGCTTGTCAGCTGCTTCAAGGTCGCACGGTGCCTCGAACTGGTGACCTTGTGGATGTTATTTTCAGGCAGACGGAGGCTCTACCCTCTAGACAAGACCACCTGCTGTGCAGTCAGGATGACGACTGCACGATGAAGGGAATGACTGGAAAAATGGAGTGTTCTTTAAGTTTCTCTTATGGAATAACACTTGTAAAAACCCAATTTGAAAAAAAGGTGGGGGTCATGGTCAACCTGCCTTTGTAAACCACCTTCAGTCCATGAGAAAGGCAGTAATAGAAGTATTGTAATAAATAAATAGTCACCTGCAAGTACCCAACTCTAGCCTTGCTGATTGGTAACTTGGTGCAGGGCAGTGGGGGAAAGGAGCAGCCTCTTAAAAAAACCTTGTTCGTATTCACCAAAATGATGCAGTGGTTTCACACAATCTTTTCCCTTCCGAGTGCTTCATTACAGTGTATGACAGTAATGAGAACATCCAGGAAAACTGACAGTTCATCATAGTTTACCGCTCAACTGGGGCAACCTATGCTTAGGTTTAGCAGTTAAATTAAAAGCTCAGACAGTTTTCTGTATATCTGCTAAGCAGCTGTTATGGTAATTATACTCTTATTCAGACACCCTATAACTATGTGGCGGAATCAGTGTTTTATGTCAGCTGTGGCAGAACAGGTGACGGGACAGTCTATTTTTCCTTTGCATTCAAGGAGGCAATTTCCCCCCCCCCCCACTACCCTTGGAAGTTGGTACATCAACTCATAACTTAAATGCTGGAGATTTTTGGGAAATGATGGGACTCGTTAGCCTGGAAGGCAGCTCATCTGAGAGAAAGAAAACTCTGATCCCAAACCTCCACTGCCTTGTGGCTACATCCAGTTATGGAAAAGGCTTCAGGAGCCAACCTCGAGGCAAAATCCAGAGCCAGAGTCCCTGAGGCAGTTCATGGCTGAACACAGTCACGTTCTGGCAACTCCTGCGATGCCACTGGAACCAACCGTATTGGCATCTGCCTTTCCATTGGACCATTTCAGCGATGTGGAGAGGGGGGATTTGCTGCATGGGTAACAGCCTATCCTCCATACCTACTTTACCCAGGCTTCGCGCACTGGAGAGGACACTTGCAAAAGAAGCAATGCAGCCTCTCTTGTCCATTGTCAGCATGCACATTATTTTTATTATATATTTTCACATATTTATGTAAAGTTTCCTTTTGATCTCATATATTTATCTCCTGTCTCAGCCTTGGTTTCCAAGGCAGCTTCTCACATAGCTAAGAACAAGCAGGTACAAAACATGCACAAAAAAATCAGCAAAGCAGCAACCTATCCCATGGACTAAAGGCACTGAAAACACTTTCATCACCCTTCATGCTGAAGGCACTGACAACACTTTCATCAGCACAATTGCGCGCCCCCCCCCTACAATTGCTGCTCATGCCTCTTGCAAAAAGTGCCAGAAAAAGGCTCTCTTTGCAGGAGGGGCAGCGGGGATTGCAGTCTCTGGCCCTTGCTCCAGGGGCTTGGGGATGACGACACAGGGAGGGCAAGCAGGAGGGGGCTGGGGGAAGGCAGCGAAGTAAGGGGAGTGAGCAGCCAGAGACTCCAATCATCACTTGCATCTCTTGGGAGGCAAGTAGGAGGGGGCTGAGGGTGGCGGAGGCAAAAGATTTTTTTTATTTTTCAATTTAAAAAAACAACCCACAGGTGTGACATCACACCCAGAAGTGATGTCACTTCTGGGTGTGGTGTGAGGGGGGTGTCATTTTTAATTTAGATATACATTTAGATATACATTATTTGAATTTTCAGGAGTGCGCACACAAATTTTTGGTTTCTTCAGACAAATAGCGTAGTTGAAGCACTGTTTCGAAATGGCGTCTTTAAGTGATGTACGTTACAAGCAGCGTGTCATCATTGAATTTCTCACTGCGAAGAAAGAAACTGTTGGGAACATTCACAAACGTTTGTGTACAGTTTATGGAGAATCTGTAGTCGACAGAAGCACAGTTAATCACTGGGCACAGAGGGTGAGGCCATTAGAAGGCAGTTTGGCAGAGCTCCAAGATTTGCAGCGTTCGGGGCGGCCATCCACGGCTGTCACACCTGACAAGACGCAGCTTGCTGATGTGCTCATTCGCAAGGACCAACGCATAACGACTGGGCAGTTGGCGCTGAAGCTGTCAATCAGCAAAGGAAGTGTGGATGCAATCATCTTGATTGTTCTTGATTACTCAAAAGTGTGTGCATGATGGGTTCCGCACTGTCTTACGGTGGACCACAAATCTCTCAGAAAAACATTTCTTCTGAGTTGCTGAAACGTTTTGAAGATGAGGGGGAAGCGTTCTTGTCCAGGATTGTGACAGGTGATGAAACCTGGGTTCACCATTTTGAGCCCGAAACAAAATGACAGTCGATGGCGTCATCCTCAATCTCTACAGAAGAAAAAATTCAAAGCAACTGCTTCCTCCGGTAAGGTCATGATCACTGTGTTTTGGGACTGTGAGGGCGTCATACTCATTGATGTGATGCCAAGAGGCAGCACCATTAATTCTGAAGCTTATGTGAAGACATTAACCAAACTCAAGAAGCGCTTCCAGCGACTTTGGCGCCATAACAACCCAGGTGAATGTTTGATTCAACATGATAACGCTCGGCCTCACACAAGTTTGAGGACTTCGGAACACATCACTAAACAGGGTTGGACTGTGTTACCCCATCCACCCTACAGCCCTGACCTAGCTCCCTCAGACTTCCACTTGTTTGGGCCATTAAAAGATGCCATTTGCGGAAGACATTTTGAGGATGACGAAGAGGTGATTCGCACAGTGCAGAAATGGCTTCGTGACCAGAACAAGGAGTGGTACCAACAGGGCATACATGCCCTTGTGTCTCGCTGGAGGAAGGCCATAGAACTGGACGGAGATTACGTGGAAAAATAGGGAGTGTAGAAGAAACATCATTCTTTCTTGTGTGTAAGTTTCATTGTGTTCTATAAATAATTGTTGAAGAAAAAAAATGTGGTGCATTACTTTCTGGGCGACCCTCGTATATCTTCTTACATTGTGTCTCATTGTGTTTATTGTGTGTCTGTGTTTGTTGTTTAGTAGGCAGCTTGGAGGACTGACCTGAAAAAGGCAGGAACCCTAGTTACATGTCTGAAATAATTGTGCCACCCCCAACCTGCAGTCACGCCAAATACATGAATGAAGTTTGCTTGCAAAACATGAGTTGGATGACTTTAATTGCCAGGCTGCATGAGAAATGCTGGGAGAGCTGTGGATTGTGACGAGGCCCACTTTAAACTAATGAGCTCAGTCTTGTAAGCACTCTGCACCTGGAATGCATGAGTGATTATCCTCAGAGGAGACACAGCTGGTGAAGAGCTCTGTTGCAGGTTTGTGTACCACTTCGCCAGTCTAGGGCTGATAACGCCGACGTCGTTTCTGAGCATGGATTGATTTACTGGAGCTATCACAAAAAGCAGGCTCTTCTCCAAAGGGTATGCTCGTGCTGTGCAAGTATCACTGTTGAAATGAAGAACTTGGCTTCGGTTGACAGCCAGTTTTGCCACCCTCTGACCTGAAGACGGTACTTGTTTTTTTAAAGAGCTCCAGGGAAAGGGGATGATTGGCTGGTGCAGTTTATCCCACTGGTTCAATTACCTGGACTTCCTTGCTGCAGTCCAGCTGCATGTTCTCTTCTTTCACCCCCATGAAACTTTTCCTTATGACAAAGCTGGGAGGGGGGAATAGCAGGATGGAAAACTCTAAGTACAGATGAATCAAACAACAGTCCATTACAGCCCAATTCTATTCTCCTCACCTACTCTGATGCAGTGATGCCCAAATGGCTACTACTGCATCCTGTGAATGGAGAAGCCGCACATACCTAGAGCAGTGTTTTTCAGTCAGGACCCACCAGCTGGGTCGTGAGCCAGTTTCAGGTGGATCCCCATTCATTTCAATGTGTATTTCATTTTTTAATGTATTAGACTTGATGCTACCATGGTATGTGACTGCATTTGGGGAAATGTTACAGAGCCGTACTTCTGACAGGTTACTATGAGTATGCTTTTAATAACGATAGTCAATGGAACTTGTTCCCAGGTAAATCTGAACAGGATTGCAGCCTTTGGGATGTCTGGGAGATTTTTAACAGATCATCAATTGCTTGGGAGGGTTAGGAGAGGTCTTCTAGATTTTAAATAATTTTTTAAACTCATACTCATTGTAAGCTTTTAATTTTCTTAATCAATTTGTTAATTTGATTTGATTTTGTCGTACGGGGATGTGAAACATCTTCCTGCCTGATGGTGTCACTTCCAGCAATGACATCACTTCCAGCTTAATGACATCACTTCCGGTGAGCCCTGGCAGATTCTCATTCTAAAAGGTGGGTCTCAATGGTTTGAGAACCACTGACCTGGAGGATATTTGAAGGACCACCTTCTTTCATACAAGCCTACTCATTAGCTGCATCTATTTTCTTGAGCATTGCCACGTGGCTCATAGCCAACAGACTGAGTCACTGGAGCACCTGACAGGGTCCCTTTCAAAGTGGTAACAAGGCTGTGGAACTCCCACTTCTGTGAGATGCAACTGGGTTGTCGCACTATTTGTATTTAGACAGGCAGCCAAGACCTTGTTCTGTTGTTCTTTGAATTATTTTATCCCTTTGTGTTGATTTGTTTTCTGACATGATCTGCATACGTGGTAATTTCTGCTTGTTTTTACTGCTCTTTATTCTATGGTAGGGCTGGACAAACTGTGGCTTGTGAGCCACATGCAGCTTTTTGACATACAATGTGCAACTCGCTGAAATCTGTTGGCTGAGCTCCTTTTTGCATCACTTAAAAGATAAATAAAAAGTGTTCAAGCTTTATAATTATTTACAGGGTATATAAACGGTGTCCATTGGATTAAAACATAAATTTAATGTTCATAGTGAATAAGAAAATTTAAGAATGTAAACACTTCTTAAACATGGCGACTCTCAAACATCTGAAGTTTATTGTATGTGGTTAGCAAGTTTGACCACCTCTGTTCTTTGGTTTTAACACAGTGGTTCCCAAACTGTGAGAGTGGTTCCCAAACTGGGGGGGGGGGAAGGCAGCGACACGATTCCCCAGGATCGCGCCACTGCTGGGGACAGGGGGGCGTTCACTTACCTCCGCCTGTACTGGCCTCCAGGGGTGCAGCCTCTGGGGGAGACACCTCTGCAGGGCTCCCCAAGCTGTAGAAAAGTTAAAAATAGCAATCGAAAAGCATTTCTGGTTTTCAATCATGAAATCGGAAGTGGTTTCCAATTGCAGAACTCCTTGCATGGCCCCCCAGAGGCTGGCACAGTTGGAGGGTTGTGAAACCCCCTCTGTTCCCGGCGGCAGCACAATCCTGGGGGTTGTGTCACTGCCTTCTCCCTGCCCCTGCAAAGACTTAGTGGCTCCCTGCTCTTGTTTTAACGTATTATGTTGTTAGCTGCTGCAATTATATGGGTGGGTGTCCTTTATGAGACTGAAAAGCGAGAGAGAAATGTCTTTAATAAATTAAACTGAGGCTTGCTGGACTTCCAGGACTTGTGCAAGTGTGGTTATCATCTTCATCTAGCAGATGAGGCTAGTGCTCCTTCTCTTCTTTCTGAGCATAATCCACCCATTTCACAGTCTTGATGGCCTTCTGAAGATAAGCAGTCTCTTGCCTGTGGCCTTTCCTCAGGCCTATTTAAATTCAGCTGTCACATTTAACAGGAACACGGTCACTCCTGTTTGCACTAGTCTGTACAGCTTGTTTGAGAGATGTGCATCTTTTCCTAGATGCATATCAGGCTTATAGCCCCTTCCTGTGCAGAGGCAGAAGAAACACCTGAGTCCATGGAAATTTCTGAATTCAGATATGCCTAACTCGACATCACATTGTGACCTTTGCAAAAGCAGAATGAGGTAGAGAGCACTGTGCATTAATCAGTTAGTTCAGTTCTGCTTCTGCTTCAGAAACTAATTGATCTGTCAGATGATTGCAAACCAATGAACCAGATATCTTGAGTGCCTTTTTTTTCGAAAGCCTGGAAGCATTTGTCTCAATTGTAAACACAGATAATATTCTGGATGGTACAAAGGGTGGGGAAGAGAAAGAAATCCTTTCTTCTTATCATATAATTGCTTCTAAACTCTATAATATCTTCCTCTTGGCTTCAAGTGCCCTTTCTGTGATGCCTTTTGCTTCCCAAAGAAGCTTTATTCATCCCTGTATCTCTGAAACGCTTCTCATTGGGAGAGGTAAAGCTTCAACGCCAGGTTTTCCCACTCCAGTGAATGGCCTGCCACATCTCCCTGGGTCTGCAGGTTTTCAATTTTCTTGGCAACATAATGGCTGTGCTTGTTTTTCAGCTAGCAGTGCTAGACCGCTGTATGTTAATCTCCTTCTAGCATGTTCAGGGTTGCATATATTTTTTTCATTTTCTAGCATGCTTGCCATGCTAGGAATCTTTCCTTCACGCTCAAAGCTATTAAACATGGTAACCTCCATGGATTTCAGTTCTACTGGTAGAAACATGGTGGCCTCCATGCAATCGAGTTGACTGACTCAACACAATTTTCTCATTTCTTAATCGAGCTTGTATGAATCGAACTAGAAGCATGCTAGAGGCACACTAGCGACATCACTTCCTGCTATTTTCTATTTGAAAAACAAACACAGCCAGTATATGGCACTCGGCCGTCAGGTCTCCTTCCTAGTGAAGAATGCTTAAGAGGTCAATTGTTGTGCATATATGAAACTCTATGGAGAATAGCCCTCTCTCAGTGCAATCCTTTTCTGGTTCAGGAATGCTGCTATCGAGTCATTCTGAGACATTTTGAGGGAAGGAGATTCTGAAGAAAGAGAGCTGGAGTTTTGAAAGATAGGGAAGAGACTGAGGAGACCAGTAGCCATGGAAATTAGAGCACTGCTATCAGTTGTATACAGCTACCTGTGGGCCTCTTAACACAGACCTGTGGCAGAGTTTCTCCTAGACAAAGGGGAAGAGCACGGAGGCTGGATAGTTCTGAAAAGAGTGCGCAGTTAATTTGACATGCTTGGACACAACACAAAAATCATGATAGCTGAAAACCTATCCAATTATGGCCTCTTTTCACTTGTGTGCCACCACATTTCTAAACAGCTAGCATTTCAGTGCCACCATTTTCTGCCTAAGGTCTGCAGCTATGATAGCCAGGCACTCGGTCTTTGGCCGGTGAAGGGTGGAAGAATGAATCGTTTAACAGAAGCTCACAGACTTTGGGGGCATGGAGTTCAGTGGGTAAAGGGTCGTAGGACTTCACCTGTGTAATAGGATTTTAATTGAATTGCCCCTGAGTATCTTAGTTTGGCCTTTAAATCTATTGCCCATGTAAACATCAGGCTGCAAGAGATTTCTGTCTCTTCTTCTCCCTCCCTCCACTCTATACCATCCTTCTGGGACATCCCTTGTCTCAGCATTTTCAGATACACAGGCCCAAGTTCTGAAGATGACACCCTGATTTGCTCCGATCTGCATTTCATTATTTGTGTTGCTTCTGCATTAATCTGTTGGCACCGGTCCAGTGCACTGACCTTTGGCAAAGTGCGAGCATGATGTTGTTTATCTCCGGCTTCTGCTTGATGGATTTGTACACCCTAGTCATTTGCACATAGTTTTGCTTCGGCATATGTTGAGCTTACCACCTAGCAGGTTTTTCCCTCCCTTGTGGATTGTAATCAGGTAGCAAAATCCATTATCTAGGTGACCTGACTTTAGCAAGCCTGTTCTGCTCTCCTGCAATTTATTGGCGCCTTTCCTCCCTTTTCAATTTGTTTTGGAGTTTTGTTAAGATTGCCAGTGTGACGAGCTTCACAGCAGAACAGTGATACTCTTATGTCGTGTATGCCAGTTTTCCCTGACCCTGAGCTGTCTTTTGAGTAATCTACAGACTATTGGTGCTTTCCAACTGGCACCCGTCCAATCAGAGATTGTGAGCAAGCTCTACAAGTGCATATAAATATACTGTATAATTTAGGGTCTCAGCCTTACCACCACTGGGAAACATTGTCCTTCAGAGCTGTGAATCAGCTACAGGATCCAGACAAACATTTCTAAGGAAATTTGAATGACCAGATCTTGCTGGATGGGTTATTAAGTCTCTTTAAATTAACAAAGAGTCACTCTTGAATCCATGTAAATAAACCAGATGGTAAAATGAGTCTCTGGATAGAAGACCATATAAACAGGTCATATATGGGTCCCTGCTCTTTCTCCCTGATATTGAGTTGCTCCAAGGACTCAGGCAGAGGTGGGAAGGCTTGTTTCAAATATTAATGCATGGCCCCAGATACTGATGAAGTAAATAATTAACATCTAGCAACAGTGTCATGAGGTGGGAAGTCAAAACAAGAGTGACAAGCCCTCTTCTGCCTGCGGTGATGGAAAAGTGCTGGACCCTCATAGGATTTGTATGAGTCATTAGCATTAAACCATTTTTTTAAAAGTCCTTAAGCTCTGGAGGTTTGACACTGTGAAAAGTTGAAACAGGGTTTATCTCATTACCACTCTAATTTTACCGTGCCATCATTAATTAACAAGCAAAAATGCAATGGTATTCATTCCTCCTGGCTCCTATTCCATTGAAACCAAAATCAAAGTTAACGTCAGAAGAAGGCAGAGATTCAGTTCAAATTAAAGTTCTCTGTACATGAACACGGACTGACTGCAGTTTGAAATCTGAACAGTGATGCGGTTGTCAATTTTAAAGTGCACGAGCTCATCATGATGCCCCCCCCAAAAGACACACACCATTAAGACTGTAACATCAACAACAATCAACTTGAAATGAGTTCATTAGAGTGTCCTTTTCTCCTACCACTTATTTGAAACTTATTATACTTTAAAGATCTAACTAATTTCTTCCCAAACTTGTGGAATGGGTAGCAATAGTTGTGAACAAATGCATAAAAATAAGATTTTAAAAAATCCCAAGTAAAAGGCATATTGGGGTACTTGCCCATGCATGTTTATTCCGAAGTAAGTCGCACTGTGTTCAGTGGGACTTACTCCCAGGTAAATTGGCCTATGATTCTACCCTTATTGTGACATGAACTACATACATGGCCCGATTCTAACCTCAACTGTCGTGTAGGGTCATTGACACAGCTGCCATTGCATCCTGCAATGGCTGGGAGAGGTAAGTAAAGAAAAATTTTATTTACCTCCTTGGCTGCTCCTTGGCATAGCCTTCAGGAGCATTGTAGTGGCATGTCAGGGCTGGGCTGGGGGGGGGGGTTGGATATGGTACACACCACTGCCAGCAAGATCCAGCCCCATCCTGACCCAATCTACCCCCAAACGTACCTCTCTGCTTGCTTATGTCCATAAGTGCCTGGTCTGCATTTTGCCACTACCTGTGTGTAGCCTTCTGTCCTTAGCATAGTCAGCAGCCCTCCGCTGACTAGGAGAGAGGCTGATGTGCTGGTGGCTCATGTAGTATACTGGCAGAGTTCATGGTCCACCAGTGTATTGTGTGGATAGGATTGGGCCAAAGTTAGTCTTAGGGTGCAATCCTAACCCCTTTTGTCGGTGCTTTCCAGCCAATGCCAATGCTTTCCATGTGCCAATGGGACATGTGCTGCATCTTGCAGTTGGGTGTCACTCACAGAGGCCTCCTCAAAGTAAGGGAATGTTTGTTCCCTCACCTCAGAGCTGCATTGCCCTTATGTCAGTGCTGGAAAGCACTGACATAAGGGGTTAGGATTGTGCCCTTAGTAAGATAACCTAGACACGAACATATGTTCCTAGCCCATTTTCTCAGTATGCCTGATGCTTGTTCTGGGCTAAAGTCCATTGGCTCCAATGGTGAGTGGGAGGGGTCACTTACATAGCACTTTGTGGTGCTTGCTGTACATACTGTGCCACCCCCCCCCCCCCCAAAAGCTGGTCATTAGGACTTGGGCTACAATCTTATACACACTTTCCTTGGAGTAAGTCCCATTGAAACTTAATGATTTCTGAGTAGACATACATAGGATTGTGCTGTGTGAAAAGGCTTCTCCCTGAGAATTTAGAGAACTGCCCTGTGGGTCAAGGTAGAGAATACTGGGATAGGTGGACCAATGATCAAATTAATCATAAGCCAGCTTCCTATGTGCAGAGGGGCACAGCTTGCCACACATTTTGCAGTCTGTTGGTATCTGCTCTCCACTTCCTGGTTTTCTTGCACAAAATGTTGTCCCTCATCCAAGTGGTGCTTTCCTCCTTATGTGTCTTGGCTCAGGACCTGGATGTACCAGAAGAGTTGTGGAACATTCTGGAGCTTGAGAAGGGGCGAGACTTTTTCCCTAGACCATCTCAAGGAGCAGCCACTGACGGAATCCATCTTGCAGATACTTCCATGGATGAAGAGGAGAAGGAACCCCTAAGGATTCCTCTGTCCCTTGCTCCCTACAACTTTTTCCTGCTGATGTCCTTAAATAATGATGACTCCTCCACATAAATGGTCTATATTTGGGCTTCCTGCCATTGCTACCATACAGTTCCAGAGAGAGCAGGACACATATCAGCCTTGCCAGATGGCATACAGGAGAAATAGAATGCTGCTTTTTTAATCTGAGGACTGATGTCCTCCAGAGAGGTGGGTGAAGTTGATTGACGTAAATTGTGATTGACAGCCCAATACTATCCACACTTTCCTGGGGGTAAGCCCCATTGATTCTAATGGGACTTACTTCTGAGTAGACATGCATAGGATTGGGCTGTGAGTTTCTTGTAATTAAACAATGCTCATATTATGTTTTAGAAAAGCAGTGGGGCAGTAATTATGGTAGCAATCGCCTATACATTGGCAAACTAGGTTCTCAGTGTTGATGACACATAGGCCTGAATTGGTAGTTATGTTGCTTTGGTAAGCAGGTTTATGCTTGCCTTGTGTTTGTTACATTCTAGGCAGAAGAAGCATTTTTTTTCCCCCCAGGAAGTACTGCGAATCTGATGCAGACAATTGTTTTCCTGAGGGCGCGACCCTCCTAACCCTTTATGTCAGTGCTTTCCAGCAGTGGCATAGCAGTGCCAATGGGACATGCGCTGCATCCTGCAGTTGGGTGTCACCCTCGGAGGCCTCCTCAAAGTAAGGGAATGTTTGCTCCCTTACCACAGAGCTGCATTGCCCTTATGTCAGTGCTGGAAAGCACTGACATAAGGGGTTAGGATTGAGCTTAAGGTTGAGCCTTACAACCTCCTCCATAAGAACAGCTTCTAACCATGTGAGTTCAGATGATGAAACAGAAATGGGCACAAATTTCTTTTGAATGTCACATCTGAGGACAGAACTTATTTTCTTCTCCCTGTTCCACTGATCATCTCCCTTCTCAAGATTTCAAATAAAATTATTCTATCATCACAGATACTCAAATAATATTTAAAATGCAAAGAAGAAGAAGAAATATTTGGGCAACAGGAGACTAAAGCCTCCATATTGATCAGTGTTTGGAACATTTCTGGCTTAAATAGTCTTTGACCCTGGAACAATTTGTAAAGGAGGTAAGAGTTTTTTTTAAAAAAACTTGTTAAGGTGCAGAAAATGACTTCATTGTATTCTATAGTCTTGAAGATGGAATAACAACCCCATCCTATTGAAGGATTAAGCTGGTGGAACATGTGTTCCACTGGTGTGTTCAACTGGTGTGTTCCACATGTGTACAGCTGTCGCAAACTTGACTAAGGCAGTGTGCAAAGGCTGGCCACTGCTAAAAGTGATGAGTGGCCAGCTCTGTGTGCCAGCAGACACCAAATGCCCAACAGAGCAGGTGATCCAGTGCAGGAGGTTGGGCAGAACAGCCTGGTAACAGGGGCAGGGAGGAGGGCAGATCAGGCCCTGGAGGAAGTGGGAGCAGAGGCATATGCCATATGCTGAATCCCAATCCCCTTCCCAGGCCTGATCTTCCTTCACAGATCTACACAGATTTGTGCCAGCAATTGAGCCAGTGCAGGTCTGAATTGTCCCATAGTGGCTGATGGGGCTTACCCCAGGACAAGGAGATCCCTTGCACAAATGTCCCCTTGAGGAGATCTCCAATAACTGAAAATTACCCACTGGATGCAGCAAAATCTGCGCCAGCACCACCGCATCACCACATGGAGATTTAGATAGGATTGGGCTGCCCATCTTTGAAGTGTATCTATTCCATTGTAGACAAGAACACAAATAGTTTTTACAGAGTTTGCACTACTAGCCACATTAGCCATGAGACAAATCTCAGTTGTTTTATGGCGTCAGCTTTGGCTCTACTATTAGAGTCCACTCCCCTGCAGGTGGAGACCCATCATACAAATGATATAATTTTCATCTATCTTCTATATACAGCTGGATATGTCAATGCTGCTGCCACCACACAGAGACCGCTGTCTTCCACTTCTAAGAACGGAGTGATGCTGGTGCAAGAACTCCCCATGCCTGCAGCCAGAAGGACCTGATAACATGTTCTGGCTGCAGCAAGCTGGCAGGCATAAGTCTTCCTGCAGAGATCATTCATACATGAACGCATTTGCACTGGTACCTCATGCACGAGCTGTTTGCCAAACTTCATTCTTCACCTAGAGAACCTATGTCCACTTTATGCTAATTAACTCGCCTTCATTCCCCAACAATGGCCCTAATTCTGCACTGCAGCACTGCTGGATCCCACCACCAGGGTAGTTCGTCTGTTCAACCTGCAGAGGTCTTCCTTCCTCCCCTTCTCCAGCCACCACAGCAACACCTTGATCCTTAGCAGGTCTTGGGCGTAGCAGCCACACACCAGTCACCAGTGTCTCCAGCAGTCCCTGTTCCAGCGATCTGCAGAAGTCCATTCACCCATTCACCCATCTGTCCTTCAGTCGGTCAGTCCATTGGACAATCAGCAGGTCCTGTAGCCTATCATCCAGTGCATTAGTTCCTCAGTCCATTAATTAGTCCAGTAGTAAGCTAGTCCATCAGTCAGTTATCTCTCCTCCTCCTTCCTTCTGCTCTCTCAGTCCTTCTAAACTCCCTTCTTCTACACCCACCCACTGTTACTGCTTCAGGTTCTGCTTTTATCCCTGTAATGACCTGGCTGCTTCTAGTGGCTGGAGCTGTGCAGCACACCCACTGTCCAAAGCCTAGGTAAAGAGCAAGGGGCCAGTGGACACCACATCCTATCTCCTTGAGGAATCTTGTGCATTCCATAACACCAGCTCAGACCAGCATTGTGTGACTTCTTTCTGTCAAGTTGATTGGTGATGATGACTTCACAGTATGTTACATAGCCACCATTTTTGATTGATTCATGGGAAAGTGAGGGGGGTTCAGTAGCAAATGTCCTTGCCCCAAACTGGAAGATTGATGAAATATTCCCCCCACCCTGGCTCTGCACTCGTTAGAAAATTGAGAAGGCCTCCCATTGTGACTCTTATTATCCCACTAATTATTACTCTTTCATGACCATGAATAATAGATTCAGCCCCAAGAATTAATAACAAGAGCAAAATTATTAGAGACCTTGAGCAAAAGGTCTCTTGACTTGGCTTGATCTTTGCATGCTCCAGTGACCCAAACTTTGAAATTGGGTAAAAAGCCCGACCTTTGCAAAAGCTACGTGTGCTGCGTCTGAGTGGCGCGTCCTCGGATAAAAAAGAAATGGCCAAATAAATAACAAATTGTGGAGAAATTGCAGTCCCAGCAGAAGTGTGGAAATTGGCAATGGCGGCTGCAATTGCTTTTAATAAATTGTTTAGATGTGCATTGTGTTTCTTGCTCTTTGTTTGAAATTGCTATGAGATGGGCCCAATCCTGCCAAGCAGTTTCCTTGCTGTTTTTTTAAAAAAGCAAAACCTCTTCCAGGAAAAAAAAATGATGGATTGTTTTTTGTTTTGTTTAAAGCAAGTTTGCTGGCTCGAATCCTTAATATATTATAATCGCCTGTGAATTCCTGATTGTACTATATGCATCTGCGATGACCTTTTGTACCATCCTTGTCATTCATGCTTGATATAAACCAAAATTGCACAGGGAGGAAAAAAAGGGGAGAATCTCATACATTCTGCCTGTAATTATCCTGTTGGCATGGCATGACCTGCTGATTTCATCCTTATTGAGATGAATATGAGCAGTTAGTAGACCAAGGTTCTGTGAATGCATTAAATCTTGAGACCTCAATCAATCACCCATTTTCCTCTAGCTGTGCTGTGATCACCAGGAAAGGCAGGAAGTACTGCATGTCATTACAAGGGACTGAGAGGCAACAAATAGTCAAAATATCTTACTTCTCAAATGGCCCTCCTGGTTAGTATCATCCTGCATTTGATTTCATTGGTAGTAGTTTGGGTTTGTTGACTTTGAAGGAGGTTGCTGCCCAGGCATCAATATCCTAGAGAAAGTGAGTTTACAAGAGACTGCTTTTGCATGCAATTCCCTAGCTGGGTCAGGAACCTTGCAAATTTCTGAGTGTGTGCACATGTTTAGCTGTGTATATGTAGTGCAAGACATATTCAGGTATGAGGTGTCTGATTTGGCCCCATTCATGTCACCTTGTGTCAGGGTCCAGAAAGAAACTGCCAGCAACTTCATTCTGGCCCAGGGCAGTAGCACCTAGTGTTCAGCGCTCATTCCCTTTCAGTTCCCCTCTCTTCCCTGTGCTAGCCACCTGAGTACACAGTCCAGTCCCCTTGAAACTTGATTTTGCCTGCCTGGGATGGCAGCTAGCAGGAAATGCCATGCAAATGAAGTTGCAGCAAACAAAGGATCTTTGGGAATACCTTTGCCAGCAAGATGCTGGGGGAAGAGGCTAATATGCCCACCATTAGGAAACACAGTATATTGTATTGTATTGGCAACCTTCAGTCTCGAAAGACTATGGTATCGTGCTCTGAAAGGTGGTTCTGGCACAGCGTCTAGTGTGGCTGAAAAGGCCAATCCGGAAGTGACAATCCCTTCCACACTGGGAGCAGGTGCAGTCTGTCCCTGGTCTGTCTCCCTGGCTATGGGCCTTCCTTCTTTGCCTCTTAGCCTCAGACTGTTGGCCAAGTGTCTCTTCAAACTGGGAAAGGCCATGCTGCACAGCCTGCCTCCAAGTGGGCCGCTCAGAGGCCAGGGTTTCCCACCTGTTGAGGTCCACTCCTAAGGCCTTCAGATCCCTCTTGCAGATGTCCTTGTATCGCAGCTGTGGTCTACCTGTAGGGCGCTTTCCTTGCACGAGTTCTCCATAGAGGAGATCCTTTGGGATCCGGCCATCATCCATTCTCATGACATGACCGAGCCAACGCAGGCGTCTCTGTTTCAGCAGTGCATACGTGCTAGGGATTCCAGCACGTTCCAGGACTGTGTTGTTTGGAACTTTGTCCTGCCAGGTGATGCCGAGAATGTGTCGGAGGCAGCGCATGTGGAAAGCGTTCAGCTTCCTCTCCTGTTGTGAGCGGAGAGTCCATGACTCGCTGCAGTACAGAAGTGTACTCAGGATGCAAGCTCTGTAGACCTGGATCTTGGTATGTTCTGACACACAGGAAAACAGGCAAAACTCAACAGAAAAAGGAATACAGCACACATAGTGATTTCATGACACCTGGCATACATGAGGGATGCATAGGTCCTCCCACACTCCTCAAACACCATCTCAGGCTGTACTTGTTGCATGTGACTATATTTGAATCAAAGCCCAAGTATTTCAAGGGTTGTGGAATTTGCTGTTATGTGCTGATTTGACACACAAATCATAACCACTTGGCTTCTTCCTCAAGGAAATCAATGGCAACTTGATATCTATAAGAACAAATTAAAATTGTAATGGGCCAGACCAATGATCCATCTAGTGCAGGGGTCAGCAACCTTTTCAGAAAAGGCGTTCAGCTGTTGCAACGTGCTTTACGGCACAATCTGGAATAGCAAAGCATGCACTTTGCTGGCATAGAAGGGGGATAGGATTGTGCCAACAGCCCTGAGTTTTTGTTCCATTTTTTCAAGATAACTTTGCCTCTGACTAAGCTATGCTAATATAATCCACATTCTCCCCTCTCTCGCCTTCCCACTAAGTCTTTTTAACCTATCAATTATTCAAGGTTACTCATGCTAGAACGGCGAGTGCCTGATTTTCATTTCTGCCTTTAGAAAACATTAGAAATTACTTGCTTCTGAAGAAGGGTGAAGATATCTCTTGGGAGGGGCTAGGATGATTCATTGGGAATAAAAGGGGAGGAAAGGTGTCTTTAGGAAAGGCTACAGGACTGCCAGGAGGGATAGGGGAGAGACAGAGAAGTTTCTCTTTGCTTAACAAAATTAAACATGGAGTGCTATATAAAATGTACTACAGCCCAAGAGAAAAATTCCTTATTGATGGCATTACTGTTTGTGTGAACTCTAAAATTGTGAGCAAGGATTCTGACAAGATGCAGTCACTCTGAATGAATCTCCAGCCACTGTTTTTCATGGGTTGGATGTACTCCCATACATATCCAGCTGCCACAGGTCCTCATTGCTCCCAAGTTCTACCATGCCAGTCCCCACTCATCTGCACCATCAAGGGGGTGGTGCAGTCTATATTTCAGCAGTTGCAATCTCAGGATGGGATTCTCCCAGATCAGCGTTGCTTCTATTATAGGTACACAATTTAATATTCTGCCTCCTTTGGCTCCGTACTGCAGCGATACAACAATAACGGCAGATGCTCCCGTCGGACACTTTCAGGTGTCAGTACCTCCAGCGACCAGAGATCCTATGTAAAGTAGACCTCAGAAAAGGCTGGCTTCTCAGAATGGGGGTTTGGAGCAAGAGTTGCTGCTGAAGACCTCATGAAGCAGTGCCATTTGTGCAACCAAACTCAATGATGCTGTCAACAAAGAGATCCTGAACCTCCATTTCCTGAGTCTGATCCTCCCAAAGGAACCAGCCTTGTCCACATCAGGAGTGTAGTCCTCACTCATGTTTGCATACTAGCTAGCTAGCTACCTGCTAGCAGGCCAGGAGAGCATTGATGGAAAGGAGAAGGAGCATAAGCCTCCAAGCCAGGAGACTTCCCCTTCCTGTAATTCTCCAGGTAAGCTTAGGACCTTGCCAGAGCAAGTTGCTCAGTTGGAGCTATCCAGGGTCCTGCAACTTCCTGTCCCTTCTAGATGCCCCACTGTCTTGCTGATGTTCATGACTGCACTGTAATTCTCATTTTGCCCCCTCTGACATAAGTGGAGCTCTGTCTTTAAAATATCAGCAGTACTGTTATTTTATATATTTTGTTTTACATATTTTTGCTTATTTATTTACAGCCTAGAAAGTTAAGGCTGCTTTGAACTTGGGAGACTGTTCTTTGCCAAAGTTGGCAAGGCACATGGGAAGCACCCAGCTATTGAAACATGAAGCAAAATACAGGGTCTCCCCCAAGGAGAAACATCTGAGAATTGTCATGGGAAGCCAAATGAGTGTCTATGAGACAAGTGAAATTTCTCAGGGGAGTTCTGTACATCACTTCAAATGTGATAGCACTCGTTGTTAGACGATAAGATGTTTCTATTCTGCCTTTTTTGGCTTCATAATAAACCCCTCCCCGAGGCAGTGAACAACTTAAATAAAAAAAGATCAAAAGTAATAAGCAATTGCAAAACAACCAATGTAAAAACAATGTAAAAATAAGCAAGCTGGAGCATTTATAGATGTTAGTGAGTCACCCTCATAGCAACAGGTGTGGATCACAAACACATTTTTGAGACTCCTAAATAACAACATGTTTTGATTGCCACTTGAAGGCACATAATGAGGAGTGACTGCTCTCTCATGGTATCATGTTTCATAAACTTGCTGTCTGTGGCAAGTGGACATTTGTGGACAGTGGCATATTGCCTTCTCCTGTTACTTTATTTTTCACCTGTTTATACCACCTTTCCTCTAAGGATCTCAGGGTGGTGTACATGGTTCTGTTCCTCCTTTTGTCCTCACAACAACCCTACAAGGTAGGTCAGGCAGAGAGCGAGAGAGAGAGAGAGAGAGAGAGAGAGAGAGAGAGAGAGAGAGAGAGAGAGTTTGGATCTTCTATGTAAAGTAGACCTCAGAAAAGGCCGGCTTCCCAGAATGAGGGTTTGGAGCAACAGTTGCTGCTGAAGACCTCATGAAGCAGTGACATTTGTGCAACTCTAAGTCCCGAACCACTACACCATCCTGCCTATCCTGGTTGAGCTACCAATGAGATAATTAAGTAAAGGGTGACTGGCTGGCAGAAGGAGGAGCTCATTTACCCAGTTCCTTCAAATTGATTTGATCCATCCAGTTTTGGGGGGGGGGGGGGAGAAGAACTTGATTTATTCTTGGGCAAGCCTGAGGCAAGTTCTTAACAGTTTGCCCTTCTCCAATGAAAACAAGATGTGTTTGCTTCTTATGCATTTGGGGGGGGTCTACAGATGTTATGTATGGGTATAATTTCATTCCATGTGGAGTAGTTCAGAGGCCCAGTTCAGATGTTGTAAATTACCTCCATGCACCTTTGTGGTCAAAAACCCAGTGCAAACCCAACACGCTGACAGCTTCCCAGCAGTGATGCCTGTAAGAGCAACTGGTTACAACATGGCAACTGTTGTAACCTGCAACGACACATGAATAATGCAACTAGTTTAAAAGCAATAATAATATATTAGGGAGGGTTGTAGTAGCAGAGGGGTGAAGCACAGGGAAAAGCAGGATTTTGTATTCACAGCCCTTATTGCATTTGTAACATGAACACCAGCCATGCTCTAGTTAGCTATAACTACAAGGCTTTTAACAACCCCCTTATCACAATGCTTTATTTATTTATTTATTTATTTATTTATTTATTTATTTATTTATTTATCTATCTCTCTCTCTCTCTCTCTCTCTCTCTCTCTCTCTCTCTCTCTCTCTCTCTCTTTCTCTGGCATTTCTTAACCTTCAGTAAGGAGTAAGATAACATTGTGATTGGATCACCTGAATGGAAAGGCAAGTTGATAGATGCAAATATAACCCCCCATTGTAAAATGAAGCTAGATCAGTTCTGGCAGCCAGGTAGCTGGGGGTCCTCAATCCCGTGGTGTCCCCACACCTGTCCTCTGGTGGTACATTGGATCTTTCCAATTCTACAGGTACTGAGAACTCAGCGATTGGCCTGCTGCCCGAATGGGTCTCCCCAGATCTGTGGCAGCCAATTTGTTTGCACAGAACCCAGGAGAATAAGGGAAATGGAGAAGGAAAGGGAATAGGGATAGGATCTCAATGTGTGCTGGTGCTGGTAGTATCTACTACTTTCCCCCATTCCACCTCCCACCTGCCCAGATATCCCCCCCATTCCCACCTCGTTCCTTCCACCGCCTGACTCTTATGCTGACTTGCACTCCTGTGGGTAGCCGGTTGTGATAGTGGGCCACAGACACAGCTGCTGCAGCCATTGTAGATGGCAGCCATTGTAGATGGCCACCATATTACCATTTACAACAGCAAAACCTCTGTTCTGCTGTTCTAGGATAGGGCTGTTAGTGAAGTTGAACCGATTGCCTGTGCCTCAGCAGTTTTCTGAAGATGAACAAGTTATGATGGGAATGTCATGATACAAGTCATGTGGCCTTATTTTATTTTATTTTTTTGCTTCCAATGCCCCAATCCTATCTGGGTTGGGCAATGGCAGAGACACCTTTCCACTGATGCTGTCTGCAGAAAAGGTGCTCCAACAGCACAGGAAGATGTGCACTGCTGGAATGCCAGCGGGAAGCTAGAGCCTTCCTGCATGCTCCAGAGGGCAATGATGGAGGTAAGGTGGCAGGGGAGGTGAGAGGGATGGGGGAAGGGTGAAATGGGGCAGGGGTAGGGCGGAACAGGGCAGCAATGGGGTAGATTGGGTGGGAAGGGGGTGGGCTCGGCACTAACCCATTTCTTGGACTCAATCATGCAGCGTGAGTCCATAAGGACCTGCACTAGCGGGTCCGAGTAGACCCTACCACACCACGGAGGTTTAACAATTTTTTCTTTACTCAGAAGAGACCTCCTCAGCTACCCCCACAGGATGCAGCAGTAGCCGTGTTGGCACTGCTGCACAGGCGGAGGGGAGGGAACAATAGGATTGGGCTCCCAGTCTCCAGCATTTGTGCTGAAGGACACAGTGACACCAAAAAGACTGCCCAAAGACAAGATGCAGACTTTGTTCAGTTCTTTTGCCATTTTAAAACACTAATTATCTGTCTGGTTTGCCTGCAAGTTCATGTAGAGTCATGTATCCAAGAATGTTCTCTTCTTTATCTTTTTCAGTTTGGAGGTAACCCGTTCAAGAGCACTGCATCCTACAATGACATGTAATTTGTTCTCATTAAGGGAAAAAGAACTTATTTATACTCAGAGAAGTGATTTGTTAGTCTAACTGGATGTCTGAAGAAATTTCAGTGATTGTTGATTGAATACTGTTAGCTTGACAGCAGTTGCAACTATTAGCTGTGCACAACAAATGCTTTCAGGATGTTACATCTCCAGCTCTCCAACAAATCAGACTCTTCAATGGTGGGAGAAATAGCTGATTCTGATAAAGGCTCGGTTTGGCCTGGGTTGTTGTGTGAGTTGCTCTAGTGTGATGGCTAGGTGGTGAGATATGGAGTCACTCATTCACATCTTGCCTTAATCATGAATGTGCTTGTTGGCTGTAGTCGATGGCACCAAAGGTGCCCTTTCAGATTTCCGGGGCGGGGGAGGGAGCATTGCAGAGATGGAGGTGGGTGAGATCTTTGCAAAAATTCAAAGTCCTGCTCTTGGATGTATCCCAGATTCACTTGCAGTGAGTCAGGATCCAAGGAAGTGCATGTTCTGTGAGCCCAATGAGGTGTAAACTTGCTCTTTCTCTAAGAGCAGCTCATTCTCCAACCTTGCTTGCAAAAGCAGTTTGTGAAATGACATGATGGCTCAAAGAGAGAGAAAAAAAATCAGATTCCATTGGGCTAGCACAGGTCCCTTCCATGATCCTAAGTAGTCCTTTGGATTCCAATTGCCATATTTTAAGAGCACAGCATTTTTTTTTCTGTGCCTGTTTGTTTGCTGGTGTTTTTTTCTGCATCTTTTTAGATTGCGAGCTCTCTGGGAACAGGGAATCATTGATTGATTTATTTTGCTATGTAAACCACTTTGTGAACTGATTGGTTGAAAAGCAGTATATAAATATATTGGTGATGATGATGATGATGAATACATCCTTGTGTACCATTTTAGGAGAAATAACCATCTTTTTATTATTTCAGCAAAAGCAAACGAGAAACTTTACAGACCAATCCTAATGGAGCTGCCCATGCCATGGTATGGTGGTGCCAAAATGGCCACAGGGCTAGAGAGGCAGCCGGAGGTCTCCTCGGGGTAAGGAAACAGCTCAATAGCTGGCGCAGATCCAAGTAGCCCCATGTAGGGCTTTCAGGCCTGAGATGGGGATAGGATCTGATGGCAGCCCCTGCTGCCATTCCCACACCCTCTCAAGCCTGAACAGCCCCTGAATGCTCCTGTGCCATTCAGCGACCTTCTTACCCCTAACGTTTCCCAGGGCTCCTCTGACCAGTGCAGAGGCTCAGCACACATCCATGTTGGCCTCTGCACTGGTGCCTCCCTCCTTCTGGCCACCGCAAATTGCCTTACGGTGCTTTTGCGATGGCAATCTCCTGGGCAGCATGCAGGAGACGGGGTGGGATCAGGCTGTTAATCGTATGTTGATACCACATTTTTTTCTTATTGGAAGAGTAATTCAGGACATTTTATATTCCTTTAAAATGGACAGTGCAACCTCAGAATGATAAGAATTAAGCAATGTTACATGAAAAGAACATTATGTTTTGTAGAACAGTTAAGAGAACACAGCAGTCAGTGTGGGCCACATTGCTAAGGCACAGAGCAAAATGCTCTGCTATTGAGCTGTGCGTGTTGTACACAAAGGTGCCTGCCTGTTCCCCTTTGTTCGCATACAGTTCTCAGATTGCATATATCGATTGCTTTCTGCAAGGCAAGCACAAAGGAAAATAATCATCTCTGTCCTACATCAATCACCGGAGACTCAGTGAAAGGCTTTGAATGCCACCGGTCAGCTGCCCTGGTGACATTTTGCTGGAGGACAACATATGTGTTGTCTTAGGAGCTGAGGAATTCACTTTTCAAAGGGGGCACTGGTTAAAAAGACAGCCCTGTTATGCAATATGGACATGTCTGCACAAGCACTGCTCATCGGGAAGAGAGCCAGGGACTGCAGTATCACAGCAGCTTCCACTGCAATGAATGAACCAAAGAGCAAGCTGGCTTCTAAGGACCTGAGCCCTGCATCAAAGCTTGCACCTCCCAAGATGCACATGGCCCCCTCCTGCTCTCCTATTTTTTTTTTTTTCTGATGCCAACATTTGTGCAAGTCAATGTCAGCTGTATGTGAGTGACCTAGTGGCAAGAGAGTGAATTTACAGGTTTCTAGAGACACATACTAGTAACTCATACCCTCTTTAGAAAATATTGGTATTAAATCTCTGGCCTTGGAAAAAAAAAGGTTTAAAGCAGAATCTAATAGCACATAATTAAATGGTACTCTGTTTATCCCCACGTGTACTATTTCTGCATCGAGGGAATAAGAAATGAGAACAAGGATAGCGACATCCAGGCCTTGGTGCTATTTCTAGCTTGAACTCCTTGATCCTCATCTCCCTTCGGATGTTGAGAGGGAACGAAACAGAATGAATGTCAACAGGCATGTAAACAAAGCTCCTTAAACGCAAAGCCGCAGCACAGTGAAGCCCATGACTTGGTGCTATTTGTAGCCGCAAATGACTCCTCCTTGAGCACAGTGTGCAAAGACACGATCACTCCCTGGCCCTTTTTTTGGAAAGGATGTTCCTTAAGAATGGAGAAGAAAAGGTTTGTGGTTTTTTTTGTTTTTTTAAGAAAGGAAAGAAATTATAGCAACACTGTAGCATTAACAGTCTCGCAATGCTCCTACAAGGCAAGGCTTTTGAGACAACCATTCTGTCAGGCTCTGGATGGCAGCAGTGCCATTTAGCTGTGACAGAGCATGCTGCTCGGTAAGCTCAGAGCACTACATTTCTGAATGGCAGGAAAGCTTTTGTGGTTCTCTGGGCTTCACTCAGTGTTTCCACAGAGAAGGCCCTCCATATTTTCATGTTATTTTATGGCCCATTTTCCCTACAACTGTGACACAAAGCACATGAGCACATTAATGCAGTGCATAGGAGCACATTAAATAAAAGCACAATTAAGAAATCCCGTGGCTCCAGAAGCCAAGCCAAGCAATTGCAGCAGCCAGTGCCACTGAGATAGGACAGTCAAAATCAATCGAAATCCGTTCACTAAGCTCAAGACCATCAGGCAAGTTGACTGGCTCTGTATTCCTTGACTTGAGCTAAACTTAGAGCTGAGCCAATGTTAATGTTGAGCTGCACATTTGCACCTGGTTTTGTCTCAGCCTCTGGCAAGCTGCCAGCACCCAAAAGGTGAATACAGACAATTGCATCCATGCAACAGGAACAGGAACAGGAACATGGGGAAAGGAGACCCTCCAGAATGGATCAGATAAAAGCTCCCCCAGATGGATTGAAATACAGTACATATTATCTAAGGCTCATTTGGACTACAGGTCAGGAAGACAGGAGGACGTGGGGCAAATTGCATTAAATCACCAAAGGTGGTCTGCTTGATGAGAGCAGAGTGAAGTGGTTCCTTGGGTGGCAGATTGGCATGAAGTGGAGCACTGTATGTGCACCCAATGTACACTGCTAGCATCAGCCAATCATCTCAGATGGTCTTCAGCAGGCCCTTCCCCCTTACCACTACCTCATCTGCCTCTAATACTGCTTCTTTGTTCTCTAGTAAGCTAATTCAAAAAGCAGGAAGGACAAAATCTGGGTCTTCCTCGTGTAAATCCAACACCTTGTCCATTACATTACACTGCACATAGAATAACAGCCTGACTAAGAGCACTTCAGCTGTCTTGAGAGCTCATGTTGTGAAGCATGATGAGCTGGGAAATACTCATTTGAGGTCTTAGGGATTGGGAAATCATTATTTCAGCCTCCATGCTCCATCTTGAACACAGGGATAATAATGCCAGCCTTCTTTACAAAGTCAGAGATCCTATGTGTGGACATAGTTTGGGCATTCCAAAATTGTCAACATAGTGCTCTATTCTATCTTGTTAGTCCATCTTGCATTTGACTTTGGTCTGCCCCAGGTGAAGCTGGCCAAATTGAGCTGCTCAACAAACAGACCTGTGGCTGCTCCGACTGTTTGCTTTTCTAGACTGTTTCTTTCGGTGTCCTTTTTGTTTTTCTCTCTGTCAACAGTAATGAGGGTGAGCTTGAGCAGCCATGCAAAGGCACCAGCTAGCCAGCCAGTCAGCCCTTTGATATGATGTCATCACACAGCACGGTTAGCGAGATCTGTGCAAGGAGATGCTTTTCAGGCCGACAGAGTCAACGAGATGAACTGCAGACGGAAACTTCTCTGTCATTGTCAGGATGTCAATGTTGAAAATGCGACAGAGCCCAAGATCAGTGCCTGGATCCTCCATCTCCCATTCTGTGTATCTAAATCACTCAACCGCATTTTACAAAGCTAGCATCGGATATGCACTAAGGAGGCTGGAGCCAACAAACCCTATAAATATGCACACTGCTAAGTGAGCAAAATGGCCTGCTGCAATCAGAGCCTCTGCTTGCCAAATGGGAGCCAGTCCATTGTGACTTGTGGTCCACCAGCAAATTTGTGAACCTCTTGCAACTGTGTAGCCTTCTGCTAAAGTCTCCCCAGCTTATTAGTAAAGTGAAGATGAGGACCTAAGAAGCTGGGGCGGTGGGGGGGGGGTCTATGTGCTTGATTGTGTTATGCAGGTGGGCGACATAAGAAGAACCAACAGGAAATTCAGAGAAAATTAGTCCAGTGTTGTTTTTCTTCATATTGTGGATGGGATGGGGATAGACTGATGCTGAGGGGAGGAGAGGAATGGGGTGGAGACCAGGGTGGGGAGGGGTGTGTGTTTGGGTGCTGGGAAAGGGATGGTATTGGTGGTAGCAGTGCCACCAATATCCTATCTCCCTTTCCCAGTCGCTTTCCACCTACCCAGGTTTACTAGGGCTTGCGCCTGCAAAGTAGATGGCACAGATCCAAGAAGACCCATTGGGACAGTGGAGGCTTGCTCCAGGACCAGGGAACAAATTTTCCCTTACTTCAAGGAGGCCTCAGGAAACTGAACCTCCTCCCCCCTCCCCTGCAGGATGTATCCTGTGCCCTGTTAACACTTAGGTTGGTTCAGACTGTAAATTCACTTGCAATATGCACCAGCCCATGTTGTTGTTGTTGTTCCCCTGGGGGCTGGGGGATAAGAATAGGCCCTCAGTTTGGCTGTACTTGTCGTAAGAGGCGACTAAACAGCCACCGGGTAGATGGGACTTGTCAGTCTGGGAAGGCAGCTCATCTGAGAGAAGGAAAACTCTGATCCCAAACCTCCACTGCCTTGTGGCTGCATCCCGTTATGGAAAAGACTTCAGGAGTCAACCTCGAGGCAAAATCCGGAGCCGGAGTCCCTGAGGCAGTTCATGGCTGAACACAGTCACGTTCTGGCAACTCCTGCGATGCCGCTGGAACCAACCGTATTGGCCTCTGCCTTTCCATTGGACTATTTCAGCAAAGTGGAGAGGGGGGATTTGCTGCATGGGTAATAGCCTATCCTCCATATCTACCTTACCCAGGCTTCGCGCACTGGAGAGGACACTGTTCCAGAACCACCTCTCAGAGCGCGATACCATAGTCTTCCAAGACTGAAGGATGCCAAGAAAATGTTGTTGGCTGTGTTCAGCCATGAACTGCCTCAGGGACTCCGGCTCCGGATTTTGCCTCTAGGTTGACTCCTCAAGCCTTTTCCATAACTGGATGTAGCCACAAGGCAGTGGAGGTTTCGGATCAGAGTTTTCCTTCTCTCAGATGAGCTGCCTTCCCAGGCGGACGAATCCCATCTACCCAGTGGCTGTTTAGTTGCCTCTTACGACAAGTACAGCCAAACTGAGGGCCTATTCTTATCCCCCAGGGGTTGCTAATTAACTATGGTTAATTAGTTAACTATGTTATTAGTTAACTATGGTTAACTATGGCTAATTAGTTAATTAGCAACTGAGGGCCTATTCTTATCCCCCAGCCCCCAGGGGTTGCTAATTAACTATGCTATCGGGAAGGAAGAATGGGGTCTGGAGTACCCTGTTTTAGTGTGCAGATATGAATCTTGGTGACTCAACGGGTTTGGGGTGAGGACTGATGTGCCTGTTCCTGGCCCCACAATTAAGCCGTTTTTGCCCAACATTGCATATACACAACAGGGATCAAATGTGTACACCTGTGGGATGGGCAGAAATGGGTTAAGGGAAATCTTTCTAATCAGAATGTGGAAGGTCAGAGGATGTTGCCCAAGGCTGGATCCTTCGACAAGTAAAATGCAAATGCCCATATGTCACAGGGATGTATGAGACTAGGTTGACATCATAGCAAAAGCAGGTACAAGCTGGAAATTACATTGTGAGGGTTAATCAGATAAAATGCAGGTGTTTGACAGTATGACAGGCAAAATATGGTGATGGCATGGGGGGAGATGCAAATACAACAGGAACAGAAACAGGAGGTGATACAGGGAAAGAAAGGAGGTTACATTCAGTGGGACACTGCAGGCAGGAGGTCACACAAATTGGATTATCTTGGAACAGCATAGTCAGAGGGGCTTGGGGCTTGACTAGAGTTCTCCAGGAACTTAGCCTGTGGCTCATAAAGGCGGTGTCCTGGTGTCTGTTTTATGTGTATGAGTTCTGGGTTAACTAGTTCAGCAGTGCTATGCTGGCATCTGTATGTGTTGGCACATAAAGCTGTTACTTGTGTTACCTGGTAGCAACACCTATACTGGCATTTATAAGGGCATGGCATAGGCACCAATTAAGAAATAATAATAAAAGGTTGGTATGGATCAACCAGCCCATACATGACATGTATTAGTACATCAGTGATCTATGGCTTGGGAGATATTCCAATGGCATGCTAGCAGCCTGCTGCACATGCAAAACACATCTAAAATGAGATTAAAGCATCATGAAACACTTCCACAGGTAAATGCTATATCCATAGCATTCATCATTATTAAATCAAGCCCTGAGATTTTTTTTTTTCCTTCCCAGGAGTATGTTTGCTAATATTGAATTAATAACAACATTTCACTTATTAGAAAGAAGTTGAAAAATACAATCTGCAAACGCATTTAACATTTCTTTAACACCAATGGGATGGTGCAAAGCCAAAAGCGCCATATGCTAACGTATTTTCATCTTTGTGATACTGCAATAAAATCATTTATTCTTGTTGTATATCACTTTATGGTAAAAAAAAAAAATAGATAGGGCTATCAACAGATATAAGAATGTTCACCTGACTAATAATCGACCATGCCATGATTACATGATTAACCAATCCATGATTAATTGAATCCATGATTAATCAATCAGTTTAAATTAATTTGCATACTTGTAAAGCCTAAATACAGAGTAAGTGTCTTTTTGAGGCATTGAAAGAAGCAGTAGGTATGCCAACCAGTTAATAAACTAGAATGTTAAAAGTCTTTTTTTTTTTAAAATGGCCATCTTTAAAGTTCTTGGTTTGTAGCTCATTACAAAATGATACAAGAATCAAACAAGCCTAAAGAAATAAATAATCATGCCCTTAACATGCTGCTCCACTGACTAAACTTGGCACACTTATTAAAATTAGGAATAAGATGAGACTTCAAATAGGGGGAGCTCAAAACGCTCATTTCTCCACTCAAAAGTCTCATTACCCTTTGAGCCTTCAAGCCTTCACCCAAAAATGGGTTTCACACTCTGCCCCGCCACTTAAGCCTTCTGAGCAGGGTTCACAAGTACAGATCCCTGCTGTAGATCATGGGGCAACAAGCCTATTTTCCCTAACAGGAAATAATGGTCTGTGCATCATTTGTAGCCAAGAAAAGGCATTCACCTCTCCTGTCTGGAAGTGAACTTGTCAGGGCCTGTTATTCCTCCCCATTCCCCCTTTTTTTTGCTTGGGATCATGGAAGGCAGAGGATGGAGCTGCATTGGCCAACCGGATTATTTTTTCCTCATGCCTATCAAATGCTTGAAAACAACCTTGAGGCTTTTTCAAGCAGAGCATTCAACAAGCCCAAAGGGTTGGAAGGGGCAGGTGAGCAGAACAGGGCTTGCATATCTCAAATCAAAATTGACCTCTGCTGCTTACAGCCCAATCCTAACTAGGCCTTACGGTGTCAAATGTCAATGTCACTTAGACAGAGTACCTGTTTTTATGATGTCACAAAAAGTGTGACACTGGTAGCTATTTGAAGGATGCCGCACACTGCCAGAGGGTGACCTGCATTGAGGCAGGTAAGTGTGTGTGTGGGGGATAAGGTTCTGAAGCAGGTGGAGGGGTAGAGGAATGGGGATGTTTCTGGGTGAGAAGGGAGCATGCAGAAGGAGGAATTGGGGAGGGAGGGACGGGTGGATCCTGGTGGCATGTGTCAGGCTCCTATCTCCATTCCTTCCCCTGTTACCTTTCTCTTATTGACCTTGGTTCTGTGCAGGCAAAATCTCTGTCACAGATTCAAGGAGACCCACTAGGGTAGCAAAGGCTTACCCCAAGGTCTGGGAAGAAAAGGTCTCTCACCTCAAGGAGACCTCTGGGACTGCCCCCTCCCACAGGATGCAGTGCGTGCACCATTGTCAAGGCTGCATCAGTGGGGTGGTTAGTTCGGATCAGGCAGTTAGTCAACCAAACGGTGAACGGTTTACCAAATAAGCTAAGTCAAGGAAAAAAGAACCACAACAGCTGGACAGGAACGTGCCATAAAAAGGCACATCTCCTTGCCTGGTGGTGAGTTTGTGCCACCCTGGCTGGTGGGAGTGCCCGTAGAGAGCTTCACCAGGGGAGCAGCTTGCCAAAGGAACCATGGTAACCTGTTGTGAGTGGCAGCCATGATAGTTGCTCACAACAGCAAATGTGACACTGGTAAATCCAATAAATGGACATGGTGGATCTGTGAAATATGCCTCTCTGGGTCACTGGGCTGTGCCAGTTCTTCAAACTCTCCCAGCCAGAGGCTTTGCAGGGAGGCAATTAAACAACATGGATGTGAAGACATGTTGTTACCACACCCTGCACGGGCTGTGCTTGATAACTACGTCACATTTTTTGATTGGCATTAATTGTAGCAACAAGCGACATGTCCTGAGGCCAGGGGTCCTACCCAACACAGGCAATTAATCCACCAAACTTGGCATGGGGAAGGGACAACACTGGTTGCAAGCAGCACCGAGCACGGATATCCAATTAGTGACTGAAGGGAATGGGAGAAGCATTAACAACATGATTACTGAGCAGGAATGTCTGTTCTCTCTTCAAAGACTCATTAACTTGGAACAACTGTTGAGACAAGGCCACCTTCAGACGCAGAATGCAAAAAGAGCCATTCAGGTGCAGAGCCGAGGAGCTGAGATCTTTAAACTACAGCCCAATCCTAACCCGTGCTGGCACAGGGAGGCCGTCTGGCCTGCCCCATATCCAACAAGGTGTTGAGGCCAAAAGCAGCTCAGCCCAGAGAAAAAGGAAGTGCTTCCCCTTACCCCGGGTAAAGCCCCAGCAGCCCCAGTGGGACTACTTGGATCGGCACCACCCCAAGAGGTGCAGCAGATTCAAGCAACCTGGAATTGCTTCGGGCTGCCCGGGACTAGGGTTAGAGTCTAGCATAAGTGCCAGGTACTGGCCCCACCCCCCACTCACCAGCAGCCTGCCCCCAGGCCCACCCACCACCCACCCTCCCCCTGCCCCGAAACACCTCATCCCCACCCTCCCCAGGCATCCATGCTGGCCTGACTCAGTCAGTGCTGGCTTACCTCTTGTACAAGCTGAGAGGGGCTTGCATTGGTCTCCGGAGGCCGGCACACGTCTGTGCACCAGCCTCCTTGTGCTCCCAGTGGCGCAAAAGTGCTTTTCAGGCCTGATTTTTTACAGGCCTGATTCTTTTATGACTTGCTGCTCTATGTTCTTTTTACCTTTTTACTACTTTTTATCTGACTACTGTTTTTATGATATGTGTTAATATGCCTTTATCTGTTTTTAAATTATGTTTTTAATCTGTTTTAACCTGTTGTAAGCCGCCTTGAGTCCCTTTGGGGAGAAAGGCGGGGTAAAAATATAGTTGTTGTTGTTGTTGTTGTTGTTATTATTATTATTTTCGGCACCTTTAAAACACCGGTGGGCTGGTGCAAGGGACTTGCGCTGGCCCATCGCCATTTAAGGATTGTACCCTTAGTTCACCAGGGCAAGAGTTGAACCCAAATTCCTTCTAAAGAGAAATGTTGAAGCAAAATGGCTGATTCCTGCTTGGGTGAATTTTTCACAGGGTTACCTCCAAGTTTGAAGTGGTCCCAGGCAAGATATCTTCTGTTGGGTCCTCTCTTTCCTGGGTGAGAGCCCCTTCCCTTCCCATGGTGGCAGGAGCAGGTTTCTTTCCTTTCGTGTTCATTATGGTTTTTTCTTCTGAAATGCCCCACAAAACAACATCAGCCACTGTGTGGGAAAAACATGGCAGGCAGAAACCACCGACTGGGATATTGCTGCTGCTGCTATGGGCACTCTGAGCATGAAAGAAACCTTTATTCACCACTATTCACCACAACTGTACAGAGAGGGGTGTAGTAGCTGCCTGTCCTGGCTGATACCAACCCCAGAGGATAAGGGCAGGTGCCACCCCCCTTGAATGCTAGGCACAGAACAGCTACCCAAGAATGTCTTGGGTTGACACTTCCCCCAACCACCCAAGGAGGGAGCATCATTTCAATGTTATGCCTGAGACACCAAATGTCTTGGAAAGTTTCTGTTGTCCATCTTGTCGGTGACCATGCAAAATACCATGTGAGAAACCTATGTGGTAACCACAATATGCAGACAAGTATTTAGAGCCACCATACAAGCCCCTTTTCAGAGGTTTGTAAATCAGTGTACAGTCAATGCATGACTCATAGCCAGTGGGACTGTGCTCCGCTTGCAGAGGCAGCCCATTGCTCTTGCATCCAACGTTCATACACTGGCCATTTGTTTGTGAACAGAGGCTATGCACCAAGCAGAATGTTCATAGACTTTGTTCTCAACGGAATACTTGATGCTTGGAGGTTGGAGGTAAGACAGCAAACAGAGGTTGTCACTCTACTGCCCCTGTATGCAGTGACTGTACACTGAGCAACCCACATTTTCAAAAGGGATACAGTGCATCTCAAAGCAGAGATCACCTCCTAAATGACTACATGTGAGTATGACTCAGTGGGGGAGCATGTGCAAAACTGGAATCTTGAACAACTGATGACTAGGAAGGGAGACAGTTGCTTCCTCTGTGTATATTCACAGCTTGCTCTTCTTAGAGGCATCTTACTTGACTGGTTTTGTTCCCCAACCCAAGTCCTTTTTTTTTTTCCTGGCAGAGATTTGCTTCTCTGGCAGGAACACCGACTCAGATGAAGTTGAGGAGAAAGTCTTCAGGTAACAGAGCCAGATGAGTTAATGTTCAAGGTAGTTGGCAACCTTCAGTCTCGAAAGACTATGGTATCGCGCTCTGAAAGGTGGTTCTGGAACAGCGTCTAGTGTGGCTGAAAAGGCCGATTCGGGAGTGACAATCCCTTCCACACTGGGAGCAAGTGCAGTCTGTCCCTGGCCTGTCTCCCTGGCTAGGGGCCTTCCTTCTTTGCCTCTTAGCCTCAGACTGTTGGCCAAGTGTCTCTTCAAACTGGGAAAGGCCATGTTGCATAGCCTGCCTCCAAGCAAGCCGCTCAGAGGCCAGGGTTTCCCACTTGTTGAGGTCCACTCCTAAGGCCTTCAGATCCCTCTTGCAGATGTTCAAGCACAGCTTGAAAGGAGCTTTTTCATGTGCCCTTCCATCCATCCATCATCTCAGTTGCTCCCAAGAGAGAAAGAGAACAAAAAGAGCAGCTGTCCGCAGGCTCCTAACCCTACCCATAGGCCAAATGCATTATTCTCCACTATAGCCCTAGTGAACTGTGGTTGAGGAAAAAAATGGCCAACAGAAACCTGTTCCAACTTTTTTCCCCCATCACCTTCCAGTCAAACATGAAAGTAGCAGCAGGGAAGAGACAGCAATAGCAGTAATAGAGCAAAAACAGCCCAAACCTAACACATACATGAATATTCCCTCTCTCTCTTTCTCAAATGTGCATGTAAGCAAATGCTCGCTCACTCCTTTCTAGAGGCCTGTGTTACAACACACTGTAACTTTGAAATATAGCATGTATGTTACAATAGAATTTGTATGACAATAATCTGAACCATGCTTGCTATTTTGCCTGCGCTTACCCTTTCTGCCTATTAAGATTTTTTTTTAAAGAACAACTGACCAATCGGCAGGGATGTGCTCCAGTCACTGAGACAGAGTTGCAAGTCAAGTTGAGAGTCAGTGACCCCCGCAGCTCAACTCATAAATTATAGTGCGCTGCCATCACGATGTGAGCAAAATTTTGAGTCTTTCATTGACTCATGAATCGAATCATGAGTCAATGGCTTCCTTGAGCAAAAATTCACAGAATAAAAGGGAGGTGGGGTGGTGGTGGTGGTGTGTGTGTGTGAGTTGGAGTTGTCATTTAACACTCTCCTGATGTTCCCATTCAGTCAGTTATGTGCTGAAGTTCTTCACACCAATCACCATTTATGTAAACAAAAAGCCGTGCTGTTATTTGAGTCTTGTAGGCAACCTTCAGTCTCGAAAGACTATGGTATCGCGCTCTGAATGGTGGTTCTGGAACAGCTAGACGCTGAAACAGTGTGGCTGAAAAGGCCGATTCGGGAGTGACAATCCCTTCCACACTGGGAGCAAGTGCAGTCTGCCCCTGTTCTGTCTCCCTGGCTATGGGCCTTCCTTCTTTGCATCTTTGCCTCAGTCTGTTGGCCAAATGTCTCTTCAAACTGGGAAAGGCCATGCTGCACAGCCTGCCTCCAAGTGGGCCGCTCAGAGGCCAGGGTTTCCCACCTGTTGAGTTCCACTCCTAAGGCCTTCAGAACCCTCTTGCAGATGTCCTTGTATCGTAGCTGTGGTCTACCTGTAGGGCGCTTTCCCTGCACGAGTTCTCCATAGAGGAGATCTAGCAGCAAAGAAAAACAATTGGTTCCATACGAACTCCTGAGATCCCCCCCCCATTTACACCAGGATTCCACCTTCAGAAGGAACACCAGGCATGCATTAGCCCTTCCTCCTCCCCTTCTCCTGTCAGCTCCTGCCTCCTGCAACCAACCTACCCTCCTCTCACCGTGTCAGCTGCTTCCATTGATCTAAAGCCTGGTTTCCAGATTGCTCATGAGGTCTTTGGAGCGACAGAGAAGCGTTGGGAAAAAAAATAAGTAAGAACACGTACACACTAAAGAGAGTCAGGACTCAAGAGTCATTTCAAGTTCCAACTCTTTTTTTTGAGTCACTGGTCCCAAGTTGCAAGTTAAGTTGGGTCAGGGACGCCCATGACTTGAGTTGACTCAAATTGTAAAAACAGCATTTTGGCATAACTCGAGTCAAGAGTGCCCATCCCAGCCAATAAGCCATTTATTTGTTTGTTTGTTTGCTTAATTAGTATTAATTAATATATCTATTACTGCTCTTTGAAATTAAAATCTGCACAAAGCAATTCACTGTGAAAACACAAAATAACGCCAAATAAATCACAGAAACAGTAATCCCATCAGTGGAAAATGATTGTGTCCGCTAAAATCTATGACACGAAAAGTCAGATCAACATGCTTTCACTTCCGCAATAGACATATCTGCCTGTCTATAAAGTCTTCTTCTTGATACTACACCTTTTCTCCATTGATTTTCCTCAACTCTTCATGTTCGCTATTATCTAGAATATTTATGTACTTCTCAATAATAGCGACAAAGTTCACAAGGTGGTTTAAGTAGCAATGAGAAGATGGTTTTCTGTCCCAAAGAATTTCACACTCTAAACACAAAAAAAGACCGAAGGCAGATGCCAGCAAACAGACTCTGAGAAGGACGCTCTGCTGGGATGAATAGAGGCAATGGCTCTCACTAAAAATTGGTGAAACACCACTTTAAAAGGTGCCTTTTTGCCTAGTTTGAGGGCATTTGATTGTTAAGAGAGGAGGTGTTTGAGAACTTATGAGAGAAAAAATGGATGTGTGCCATTAGGGTAGAAAGCACACCCTAAGAATATGAATATTGTAGCCATGCGAATGCGGAAAATAAAATTTAGATCATTTTTCTCCATGCTTGAAAAGGGTTGCCAACTCTGATTGGAGTTATTCTTGGAGACTTTGTTTCCTATCATGCTGGTAATTCCTGGAGGTCCTGTTGGAATCTCCAGGGTTACTCTTAGGAATCACCTGGAGATTGAGGATGAATCCTAGAGACTCCAGGCAGCTCCTGGAGGGCTGGCAACCCTATCCATAAAATGATTAAAGTTAGTTAGTTGGGAGTTGCATGTAAAGTGCAGAGTAAGAGGGTAGATCCATCTGACTGTTTAGATACATAATTTTGCACACCTCCCCCCAGTAAGGATTTCAGGGCCAAACTATTTGATAAATATATTGCATGACTGGGGACTGCGAATTTGGCTTTTTTTTTTTTTTTTTTTTAATGCAAGTAGCAGCTGTTTAGCATCCTGGTGTGGATCTGAACTGTGGTAGGAAGGGGAGTGTTAACCCTTTGCCCCCCAAAATGGCCCTAGTTGAGGGTATCAGGCTCTGGGGTATCAACATGCAAAGCTGAAATCTCCCTTTCTCTCTCAACATTGGCAACTGTTATGGTCTGAAGTCCCTCTGAGAATGCATTTTATGGGGTCTGCTGTATTTCCTCTCCTATCTTCCAAATGCTTTGCATTTCAATTCTGCAACAGAGGCATCTGAAGCCTTGATTTTGAACAGGGAAACTGGCTTCCTGTGAACAAATAAAATGGGGAAAATAAAATTTTCATAGCTTTAAGATGGCCTTGCTAATAAAACAGTTTCAGTTGGAGCCACCAACCTTCCCTAGGACTACTTATAGTCACAGATCACATCTCCACACTGTCAGAGGCATGCGCATGTGTGCACAGAGAGAGAGAGAGAGAGAGAGAGAGAGAGAGAGAGAGAGAGAGAGAGAGAGATGTAAACAGCAAGGTCAAACTTTAAACTGTTTGTGAATGGATTAATCAGAATGACATTTGATTATCTAGTGTGTTCAGAGGCCCTTAGCTAAAGAGATAAAATTCCCTTTTTAAAAAAAATTATTTATTTTTTAATTAACACACACAGACATACAAACATATAACATACATTTAGGAGAGCTAAATACCATATACCATTACTAGTTAATCATACTATATCTCCTAATCTACTTACTCATCTATTTCCACCTCTTATTGATTTATCCATTTATTTGTATAATATACAATAAATTTTCCCTAATGCCCTATACTATATTTTCTAAATATTCACTTTCTACCAAGCGTAAACTAACTTCAATTGCTCATTAATATTAAAACAAAATAATCTAATTACCAAAATTATCACCTCAGTTATTTCCACTCCAATCTAATTCTACAATCTAATTACACTTTTTTTTGACACAATAACCACATATAAAACAATTCTTCCACACGTTTACATTTCTAGCTATATATTTTTTAATACATTCTAATTCATATTTATCAATTTCATACGTATTCTTTTTTTTTTCTTCAAATAAATTTAGGCCATTGTTATTAGCTGAATAAATTCTCCAATTTTCTTTAACCCTCAGATTACCCCTCAGGGTTCTTTTTCTTTCTTACTTTCCATTTTTTCTCCTGTAATATCTTTAATAATTTATCTCTATAACAGAATCTGATAGATCCACACTTTCTTATATAGGGTGTGTTCATTCTTCCAGTTAACTGGGATATATTTTCTCCTTCTTGTTCCAACAAATTTTGTGATTTCTGCACTCCTGTTACTCTGTCCATCTTATCTTTCTTGATCTCCATCAGTACCTCTTCTTTGTCCTGTTGATCATCCTGTTGATTTTCCTCCTTGTCCGCTTTTTCACTCCCTTGTTTAACTTCTGCTTGTTTCTTCACATCTTCCAATTGTTCCTTACAGACATCTACCTGTTGGGAAAGAGTCTCCAGCCTGGCTTGAAACTGCGAGGACCAACTCAGCTGTTGTCGCTCCATAACAAGCAATCTATCCGTACTAATCAAGATTTTCTGTATCCACATTTCTGGAACAGAGTCCATTTTGCAATTTCTCTCTAGTCCAATAGATGTCCACAACATATTATTCTCCTCACTGCCACTACATCATTACTACTCTGTCATCCGCATTCCTTTCATACCTCTTGCAGATAACAGTCCAGTGTGGTTAACGGAGAGAGAAACAAAACGCAAGAAAACAGTCTCACCGTCTCTGGTGCAGAGAAAACAAAGCTCTTTCAAATCTAATGAGAATTATATTTATTTTATATGTCAATAAAGGTTACAACAACAACATTATATTTATATCCAATTACATCCAAGAATAATTCTGGATTTTAGTTCACACCCAAGTTATAGTTGTAATTATAATCCACCACCAATTTATTCCACGACAGAGAAAAAGAGCACTTTCAACCTCCTTAAAAAGTCTCTCGCTAATGCATCCAATATATCCAGGGCTTTTAGCCAAATCAGTCAATCAGAGCTGGGGACAATATTAACACTTACTTATCTTAAATTTCCAGCTTAAACTTTACACTTCACGCTTTTTTTCTTCCTCCATATGGCATCTCAGCATGGAGCCAGAAGCTTGATTGCAGATCACTGCACCTCCCCCAGTACTGTCACAAACGGTTAGATTTCTCTGAGAAGAAAGCCCCCCCCAGTTGGGTTTTCAGTTTCCCAGATACCTATCTCTCCTAACAAAGATCTTTAGGTCCTCTTCAGACCAGCAGTATTTGGGGGAAAACAAACTGTCTCCCAGGAGCTCCTGGGGACATGTCTATTCGTCCACTGTTGACTCCTCCTCCTCTTGAGACAGGAGAATTCTTGACTGTGAGGCCATCATGTTATAAAAATTAGTTAATGCTACCATCAGTTGTGGCCCTCCCATGTGCAGGAGTCTGACATCACAAAGCATTAATCTCACGCTGGCTGATACACAAAAATGCAGCCCTGCTCACTCCTTTAATGATGAAGCGAGTGTGTTCAGCCCTTTGCCAACAACACATTATGGTGCTCCTAATCTGCAAGCATGCCCCCACCCTGGCAACACATCCTGCCAGTGACTTATCATGAAAGTGACTTGGACTTTTCATTAGCGTTCGTAAATCTTTGCCTTTCAGCATAAGAAACTAGGAAGGGTCACTTTAGCACCCATCAGTGCCAATAAACCACTGTGGCAGGACATGAAATAATGTAAGGACTTCAGGTTGTCATCATCGTAATCAAAAACTCAAATACCCCTTGATATCTCTGCTCCTTTCTCCCCTACCCCATTCTCAGCTCTTTGTGCAGTTAAGGCAGTCTTGAAATGATAGCAGTGACTTTCAACAATCATAATCATAATTAGCATTTAAATAACATGTTTGTTATTTGTTTGTTTGTTATTTACAGCACATTTATTGCACCCAGCGCTGGCACTAGGGCTCAGTGCCAGTGCTGGCCTCTTTAGGATTGGGCTCTAAGTAACTAATTAAGCCTATTCATGTCTACTCAGAAGTAAGTCCCATTGTGTCCAATGGGGCTTACTCCTAGTAAAGTATGTATAGGATTGCAGCCCAAGTAAGAAAGGGTGCAATCCTAACATGCTGGAACAGGCAAGCCAGGAAGCTTGCACTGTATCCAGCGAAGGATTGTGGCCAGAAGTGGTTTAGCCAGAGGCAAGGTGAAACTTTGCCCCTTACCCCTGGGTAAGGGCTGCCGGCTCCTATGGGTCTCCTCGGACTTGCGCCACCTCCTGAGGTGGCACAAGTCTGAAGAGAGTGGAAGCCACTCCATTCTCCCCGGGAGAACTGCCAGATCCCAGCCCCGCCTCCTGCTCCCTGCCCACCCGCCCCGGGGCCACCCATTACCCTCCCTCCCCAGCCCAGGAACACCTCCCTCCCTGCTTCTCCTCCTCCTTGCCCCCATGCCTACCTTTTGTCCTTGCGTCGGCTCATCTCAGCTGATGCAAGGAGCTGGGGGGAAGCTGGCGTGCAGGCCCGTGCTTCTTTGAGTGCCGGCCTGGCTTCCTCCTGAGGAGGCACAAATGTGCTATATGGCACATTTGTGACACTCCCAGGCCAGCCCAAGGGACTTGGGCCAGCATAGGGTGCAGTTTGGATTGCGCCCTAAGTAAGTATGGGGCAGCCAAATTCTGTCCCCAGCAGCTCTTCCGGGTTCAGCATATCCAAAATGGCTACTGCTGCATCCAGCAGCAGCACCAAGGCTGCCAACACTGCCTTCTCCTTGGGGAAGGGGACTTCCATTCCCTTCCCCGGGGAAAGCCCCAGGCTCCACAACGGGGCTTCTCTAGTTTGTGCCAGCTATTTTACTGGCACATACTTGAGAGCTTCTGTATTGGGCTTTGTAGCCGGACACAGAGGATAGGATATGACGAAGCAGAGATCTACTGGTCCCACATCCCTTCCAGGCTGGTTCCTCCCCATCCTCCCTCCACTCTGTTCCACCCAGTCCCCATCTTTCTCACCCCCAAAATATAACCGCCTGCTGGAGCTGCAGGAGCACTGGTCAGCCCCCCACATGGCGCTGAGGCTCAGTGCTGAGTGGTACCCAGCACCGGCGGTTTCCCCTCTCTGGGTGCCAAGGGTGTGCCTTATGGAATGTTTGTGACACCTAGCGCCAGTGTTGAAGCTCAGCACCAGTGGGGCTGAATAGGATTGTGCCCTATGTAAGTAAGCTAGGAATGGGCTGTTAGTTTGGCCTGTAGCTTTTTGTAATATGTGCCAACTATGCCTTTTATATACCCATAACAACTGGTCCGAATCCTAACCCTGATTCAAGGAGCTCAGGGCAACATTCACATGGTCATCTCATTTAAATGCAGACCATCACTCTCCCCAACCATTGTGCTTCCTTATAGACTCACCGTTTTGTACTTCGTTTTTCATTGGATCGGTAAATTAATAGTATTTGCTACCATAGTTCTCTCTAGCTGGCAAGGGTGTCCCACACCTGTGCTAAACACATCATTTAGTTTACAGATTTCAACTTTGCAAGTATTCATCTCTGCCAAGTAGTAACTTACAACAGTTCACAAAGTGGCAGAGGGTGAAATATTCACCGTTACTGGCAAAACAAAAACAAAAAACCCTTGGCCTTTACTGCCTCAGAGCTGCAAATTCCACCCTTGGGACAAATAGTATGCAGTTTTCATGAATTAGCCTCAGGCACAAATATACCATTTTCATAGCAGATGCATCTATTGTGGTGGGGGTGTATTCTTCCCCTGAGGGGCAGTGGGGGGGAACAAAAACTTGCCTTCTAACCTTTGGGGGGAAGCCTTCCATACTTCTCACACTCTCTTCAGGTTTCTTAACAAGACAAGCTGGCTCAACTTCACACTGGCTGGACAGGTCATAGCTTACATTATCTATAACTGTGTTGGTGCCTCCCATGCAAACAAGGTTTCTTTCAGTTAGGGATAAGTCTGTTTCTGACTGAACCCCACAATAGCCCAAAGTAGCCCACAATAGCCCAAAGAGCAACCTTGGTTTTGTCATGATCTGGAAATCACACCTCCTCTAACAGAGGAGGCATCTGATGTTATGTAGGGTTAGGAAGATGGGGTTCAGAAATCACAGCTGGTAAGAACACCTAAAGTTACCACCCAGCTAGAGAGTCCCACAGAAGAAGAGAAGGAGCCTTAGGGAACAGCAGCTTTTCTGTTCTCAGCCTGGGAATGTACCCCAACCCTTGTCCTCTGAATCAAGGATTCATCTGAAGAGTCTCTGTAGCTCAGAAAGGCACCCCTTCACCCCTTCACTACTATGTTCACTGCCATGGGCACCTCTTCACTACCATGTTGTATTCAGGGGTAGTGGGAGTCTTCCCAGCCATGCTGGTCTGTGTGCCTTACTAACAGGGTATAGTCCCTTTGAACCCAAGCAGTTTTCCTTCAGAGAGGTAGAGCTTGATACCCACTCTGTCATAGGACAAGATAAGCTTGCAGTCAGCTCTGTTATTGCTGGAGTCACACTTGTTTTGCCTTCAGCTTCAGCTTGTGAGGAGCCCCACAGTGAGCTGTCTGTGGTCCTGACCAACTGCATGCTTCCCTGAGATTTTTGCGATGCTTTGCCAGCGCAACTCTCAAGGCTTCAACTTGGCACAGGAGATATTTCCCAAAGCAGTGTATACCAGATGCTGGGGATGAATTACAGGGGACAGAGAATGATTTCTGCCATGTCCTGCTTGCAGCTTGTGGTCTGGGCATGGCCACGGGATCTGGCAGGGAGTGGCCAATGGACTCTTCCATTGCTGCTTTCTTTCTGGGATCGTTGGCGTGAATTACATGGTAAGGACCGGCTTCTTCCTTGGTTGTCCCATTGTAAAATATACTCTGCAGAGCTTGTTCTCAATGAAGGTGATCCTGGGAAGATGGCAGCGGTAGTGTATGGTCCTTGAGAGGCCACCATGTACATAGGCATTAACAACAACAAGTTGTTCTGGGGTGATGGTGGCAGGATGGTACTAGGGTATTTGGATCCTGAATGATTGTGTCTTAATCAAATGCGTCCCAGTCACTGGCATCCCTGGACATTCATGTCTGGTTGTTTTCCCCCCCCCCATCCCAGTTATTTGCATCCCACTAAGTGGGCAACAGACTACAACTGGGCAACAAACCCCATGTTATATATCCTAAACCTCCTATCCCAGCCCTTGCCCTAACCCTACCTTTGCTTTTAAAAAATAAAAAGTACATCTAATGTAAATATACATATATTGAGTCACAGATGTCAGGGACGTTAATGTCCAATACTGGGACACATTTGACCGGGACACAGTTGTTCAGGATGCAATGGTCTTGTCACTGGCAGGGACATCTGGGAAGCAGCATGGAAGGCATTGACTGGCAGGGTCTGAGGGCATGAGCATCTCTGCTGTCTAGCTGTGAGAGGCAATTCAGCCAAATCTTGGTCTTTCCAGAAGCCTCCTACACAGCCCTCATACTGGCAGTGTATCAGCTTTGCTGCCTCCCCTCCTCTGCTAGAGACTCAGCCAGCAAGTCCGAGCACCAAGCCCAATGCTGTACTTCCCACATTGCTCCACTTCTCTCTCCAGTCTCCAGCCTGCATCCATCTTCCTCTAACTGCTGCCCTTGGCTGCAGCACTGAGTCCAATTAAGGAGTGCACTATCAATACCAGCCCGGTTCACTTTCTATCACAGTCTTATGGGGCACTGCAGAGGAAAAACAAAACAAAGCCACATTCTTGATGTTCATGTACACTGAATTTTGGCCTTCACTCCTGAGAGAGCTCTCCATTGTTGTGCTTGTAAAAGACTTTTTCCTGAGTGTGACCTCCTCCTTGCAAAACCTTTGACTCACCCTGACCACTGGCTGTGAGACGTGGCCAAGGATATTGCCTGTTTCTGTCACTCAATACAGAATGGAAATATATTTGCCTACCTGCAGACCTGCCTCTGCCCACCACCTCTTCTTTCTTTTTAAGGAGCGGCCATGCGCACAACTCTCATTCAAAGCTTCAAGTAATTACAATTTTCCAGGGTGACGGCACAAAAAGGTAAGTGTGAGTTAATTGTCACTCTGCGGCCACGGTTTGAATGGCTGATTATAAAGAGTTCTCTTCTATTTCAGGTGGAGAATTTGCCCCAAGCAGAATTTTCGTTATACCAACACAAGGAGCTATAATACAGACCTCATTACTTCCAATCTGTTTTGCCTGTAAGGTGTGCAGGCACTGCTGTAACAGCTGACTGCACAGAAGCTTCGGTTATGTGAGTAAAAATCCATGGTGTTTTACTGATTTCTGTACTTCCACTCTTGTTTTAGGCGGAAAAAAAAAAAACTGAATAGAAAGCTATTCTGCCTTGGAATTCATCCATGCTTTACTTCCTTTAGCTGCCTTCTGTCAAAACATGGTGGATAAATGATTGGGGAAATCCTATATTCTCCTTGTCGCAAGTGCAAGAAGGCTCACCACAAACATAAAAATATAACATAAGAAGAGCCCCACTGGATCAGGCCAAAGGACCATCTAGTCCAGCTTCCTGTAGCTCACAGTGGCCCACCAAATGTCTCAGGGAGCATACAAGACAACAAGGCACAACCTGTGTCCTGGTCCCCCCCCCCCGTTTCTGGTACTCGGAGGTAGCCTACCTCTAAAACCAGGAGCTTGCACATACTTATCATGACTTGTAACCCATGATGGACTTTTCCTCCAGAAATTTGTCTAATCCCCTCTTATAGGCAAGATGCCATTATTACTTCCTGTGGCAAGAAGTGCTACAGACTAATTACACACAGGGAAAGAAATATTGTCTTTTGTCTGTTCTAACTCTCCCAACACTCAATTTTAGTGGATGTCCCCTGGTTCTGGTGTTATGGGAGATGGAAAAGAGCGTCTCTCTCTATTCACTCTGTGTCAAGGAAAAGGGAGTGCAAAGGGAGGCAAGAGAAGAAAGGAGAGAATGTAAGCCCTGGCTGATACATTAGAGGGCAGCAGCGGTAACGTCTGACACCGCCATCTGTTGCCTTCCCCTCCAAGATCACATGAGCCTCGGGGTCACCCACAATGGCAATGACTCCTGTGAAGTTATGAGGTTCCTGTGAACCTCTTGTGTGCTTATGTTCTTAAGTTATATGGTGCTTATATGATTCCTCTCCTTCAAATGTTGCCTCTGTCATAAGCAGAAGTTTTGTGAGGCTGATACAGCTGGTGCAGGTTTCCCTGGGTGTGGCCCTCCAGGGGTGACATCACATGGCCTGGGGACAGCACCATCGCCACCCAAGTCTTTGGCCCTTGCCTCATTGTTGGTGATGAGGCCCAGAATGTCCACTGGAACTCTGCACGCAGATGTTTCTCCACATGCTAGAAGGGCCCTCCCACCTACCCTTGCCTCCAATTGGCTCCAAATGGGGCACTTCAGAAGCAGTTGGTGGTGATGCCATGACCTGATGACATCATCACATCACCCCCGGACTTCCAGAATGCCAAGTCTCCACAAGGTAAACTCCACACTAGGGGCTGGCCAGTCCAGCAATACCACAGGCCATGAGTTCACTAGATTGCAATGGGCAAACCTTCGGCTCCCCCCCCCCCCATTTGCAATAATACTGATCTATCTCACAGGACTGTAGCCACTGTAAAACTTATGATGATGTGTGATTGCCTGTGAGTGCTACATAAACATGGTTGTTCTTATTAGTTAGGAGAGATTGGCAACCAAGTCCTGTTCCCTACCATGTTATAGCATCCAGCCGTGCCAATGGAGCATACGCTGCATACTATGATAGAGGGAATTGGACAGCCTGCAGGAGTCATTTCTTACTTACCTCCTGGTAGTCTGCCCAATCATCTATGCGTCTCCTCAGACCTACACCAGCCACTTTGCTGGCACATGTCTGAAGAGAGTCAGGCACATGTCAGGTTACAAAGTTGAGGATAAGTTCCAGTGAAAGTTGCTGCTGCCGAATCTATCCTCTCCTGCCCTTGATATGTCCCCAGTTCCCCCTCCTTCTCCACTACCAAGTTCCTCCCTGACTCTGTCCAGTGTAGCAGGGGTCAGCCGCTGCAGTCAACTTATGGCCGCAACCTCAAATAGATCAGAAGTGACACAGTCTTTGTGCCATCACAGGGCCTTTTATACCAGCAGGACACTAGCGCCACTGTTGTAAAAGGCCCATAGGATTGGCCATGAGTTACTGACGTCGTAAAGTAATCATATGGTCTTGTAGAATGATCAGTTGGAAGGCCATTCACTTCACCTCCTCCTAAAAAGCAACACCTATGCTTGGGTTGGCTTTCTTTTATGTCCACATCAATACTTGTCAATGTCACTTTGGAATATGGTCAGAAACTAGCTTTAATTGTATGGGAACCATCAAGTGTCAAGACATCAAATGCTACTGTGTGCCAACCAGCAAGTTTTGTGTGCCAAGTATCACATGTCAGTAGAATTTTGACATCAAATGTCATAGCAGGCTAAAAATAGCTTTTGGATACCAAAATATTGATTGAGCATCTGAAGAATATCCAACAACAACAACAACATTTGCAGAGGAGAATTCAGGGAGAGTCACATTTTTAATCCATCTGTAGTTAAAATGCCTTTCTTGACTTCTAATTCCATCCACCCATTGCTACTTCTACTTCAAGAGACGCACATTTATCACTGTTTCCACAGATGGTGCCTGTTTGGCAAGAACTGGATCCAGATGCCAAGTTCTGGAAAGTTCCCAGCAGCAGCATCTGGGTTTGATTCTGGCTTTCTATCTGCCTTCTTTGCTGACATTTAACAGCTGGCTGAGGAGCGGCCTGGGAGACCACCATGGGAATGGCTACCCAAGATCTGACTGGGATTTGGTCTACTTGTGAGGAAAAAAAAAATCAATGATTCAGTACATCCACCTGCAGTACAATATTGTAGCAGAAGCTTTGTATTGTACCTCCACACCTGGGGACTTCTCCTTGTCTAGTGAACTGAAAACAAAGTGAGATACAGAACTCACAGAGAGTTCTGAGAAACATTCATGAGAAAGTTTATGTTTTCAGAATTCGCCAGTCCTTTCTGATTATGCGGGCGGCAAACTGCACATTATGTCAAACCAGTTATAAGGGCTGATAGGCTTGTCCTTTCCTCAATAAATAGTCCACATAGGAACTGACCTGGATCAAGATGGCAGCATAGGGTGGGCAGACTCTGCCCCTAACATGATCCCATGTTGAATTGGAGCTTCTGTGGCTGCCCAAGATGGGAAGGTCCCACTGGCATCAGTGTTCACAATATGATCTCTGATTGGCTGGAAGGTGAAAGAGCCTTAGGGCCCAATCCTATCCAAGGTTACAGCACCGATGCAGCTGCAATGCAGCCCCAAGGTAAGGGAACAAATGTTCCCATATATTAAGGAGGTCCCTGTGATTGCCTTCCCACACAGGATGCAGTGCATGCCTCATTGGCATGGCTGCACCTGGCACTGGAAAACTGGATAGGATTGGGCCCTTAGCCAAGGGAAGGCATGGTGCTCAAGAGTAGCAAATTGCAAGTCTGAACAGGCCAGAAAATGACAGATATCCACAGAGGTGGTGGTGGCGCTTCAGAGACCATTTCAAGTTCCCTGAAAGCACGGCTTTTGTCCTGGATCCCCCAGCTGGATGAAAGTGTGGCACAGCCCTGTTACCAAAACAGCTGCCATCATTTCCTCATGCCCCCAATTGCGTCATTGTTTTAAATTATAATTTCTATGACCTTTCCCAGTGTACAGAGTGCATCGCAATTCTTATTTCATGTCTTGTATTTAACCAGGTTAAATTGAGATATAGCGGATTGCCATGGCTACCTAATGGTTTTTGTAGGCTCCTCCTTCTCCCAGCAAGCATGAGGTTTGTCGTGAGAAGGGACTACTTCCTGGGGACAAAATGGGTCTTTCCCCAAAAATGGTTGGCATAGGATATGGAATGCCCTGTAGGGTATGGGCCTCTGAGCTCATAAGGGGAGGGGATTATGCCACCCTCATGCCTCTTCTACCAAACTTGGGGCTCCTTCCCTGGGCCATGCTTTGTCCTTGTAGTGCTACCAGCAGCTACAGCCCTCAGGCAGGATTTCTTCAGGCTTTGTCACTGGTGGCCTGTGCCTCTCCTTTTTAACCTATTTCTGCCCAGCCCACATTTGATCCCTGCTGTGTATATGCAACGTTGGGCAGAAATGGCTTAACCTGAGCTACTGCCTGTGGTCCCCATTTGTTCTTGCCTCTTGCTGCCTCTTCCTGACTGGCCTCTCTTCTGAATCACCCTGGCCACCCTGCAGCCTGCGCCTGTGGCTGCTCCTCTGGAGATGGGCAGGCTCTGCCCCTTCAGGTCTGTCAGATGTGGGTTGTGTGGCCACGGCCATGCGCCAGAGACCTAGACAGGAGTCTTGATGCCAGTAAGTCAGCATGAGATGTGGGAGGGAGAGAGGGTAAGTGGGTGGAATGGGCCGGAGACTGAGGTGGGGAAGCCCAATCCCATCTGATTTTCCAACACTGGTGCAGCCATGCCAATGGGGCGTGTGCCACATCCTGCAGTGGTGGGGCAGTCACAGATGCCTCCTCAAGGTAAGGGAATGTTTGTTGTCTTATCTTGGGGCTGCATTGGTGCTGCATTGGTGCTGGAAAGTTGGATAGGATTGGGCCTTGAGGTTTGCAAAGAGCCAGCAACTCCACCAATATCCTATCCCCCTTCCCAGTTTTGATCCATCTTCCTGGGTCCACCTGGATTTGTGCCAGCAAAGTAGCTGAAGCAGGTCTGATGTAGAGCCATTTGGTGGTGAAGGCTTACTCTCAGGCAAGAGAACAAATGTTCCCTTACTTGGAAGAGACTTCTGGGACCTGAAATTGTCCATGGGATGCAGCATGTGTTCCATAGGTGCACTTGCATCAGTGGGGGCGGGGGGTATTTAGGTAGGATTGGGCTGCCAGCTAAGGATGCAGGTTGTCTATCACTTCTGCACAATGGAAAAAAGGAGGAGAAATTAGATGAAGACCACCTAGGCTCGCAGATGAGAGCTCAGAGCAGTTTGTGTGCAAACCTTTCATTGGACCTGGATTCCTTTATTTTGGGACACAGTTATTTTCTACTAGCTCAGATCTTTCTCAGCTCTCACCCGCCCAGCCTTTGGCAGGGCCACTTCAAATAATCTGAGCAGAACCAGTAAAGATCATAAGAACATAAGAAGAGCCCTGCTGGATCAGGCCATAGGCCCATTTAGTCCAGCTTCCTTTATTTCAGTGTTCCACCAAATGCTTTTGGGAGTACACAAGACAGCAAGATGCAACCTGCGCCCTGGTGCCAAACCCTTCATCTGGCATTTTGAGGTAGTCCACCTCTAAAATCAGGAAGTTGCACATACTCATCATGGCTTTTAAACTGTGATAGACTTTTCCTCTAGAAATTTGTCCAATTCCCTCTTAAAGGCATCTAAGCCAGATGCCATCACCACATCCTGTGGCAAGGAGTTCCACAGACCAACCACACGCTGAGTAAAGAAATATTTTCTTTTGTCTGTCCTAACTCTCCCAACACTCAATTTTAGTAGACGTCCCCTGGTTCTGGTATTATGTGAGAGGGGAAAGAGCATCTCTTGATCCACTCTATCCATCCTCTGCATAATTTTGCATCCATAAATATGCATCCCCTGCATATCCACCCCCTGCATAAGATCTATATAGGTCTTAGAGTATATCAGCATGCTGCCAATGCTCACTGCCCTGTGCCAAAGAATGACTGCTTAAAGTTGTAATCATTTTTGTAGCATACCTCCTGTGCCATTAAGAACTTCAATACAGCTGTCACTCAGAAAGTCAGCTGGTGAGAAAGACACAGAAATCCTGGGAGCATGAAAAGAGGCAGCCATCAAGGTGAGAAATGGATGGTGTATGGGCAGAAATATGAATGGCTCCATACCATTCAGTATGGATGTAAATATATATAATAGTAGGTTAAATGTTCAATTATTTGCATTTGCACCTAATTTCTGACGCCGGTTCATCCTGCCTATAAGAACATAAGAATATAAAAAGAGCCCTGCTGAATCAGGCCAAAGGGCCATCTAGTCCAGCGTCCTGTGTCTCAGTGGGCCACCAGATGCTTTCAGGGAGCACACAAGACAACAAGAGACCTGCATCCTGTGGCCACTCCCTTGCACCTGGCAATCCGATAAAGTTTACTTCTAAGACCAGGAGGCTGCATATACCCATCTTGCCTTGTAACCTGTGGATGGTTTTTTCCTCAATAAATCTGTCTAACCCCCTTTTAAAGGCATCTAGACCAGGTGCCATCACCACATCCTGTGGCAAGGAGTTCCACAGATTAATTACATGCTGGATAAAGAAATATTTTCTCTTGTCAGTTCTAACTCACCTAGCGCTCAATTTTAGTGGATGTTCCCTGGTTCTGGTGTTTTGGGAGAGGGAAAAGAACATTCCTCTATCCACTCTATTCATCCACGGCATAATTTTGTACATCTCAATCATGCCCTACCCCAGCACCTTTTTCCTAATGATAGAACAGTCTCCAAATATACCACTTTAGAGACCTGAAATGAGATCTGTGAACTTGATTCATTGGAGCTCATGGCTGACAAAGAGAGTGAGCTCCAGAAATCACCATTTCACAGGCTGCATGAAAAGTGGGGAAACTGATGTGTGAGCCACTCTTCTATAATTCTCTAAACTGATGGAGCCAAAGGTTACGCTGCTACAACTCTATGACTATGATCAGGCTACTGGATCATTATCGCCATGTATTGGGCTGCTCTTTCTTTTTGAACTTCACAAGTCTCTGGATGGCAAAGATCACTATGTTTGTTCTACTCTTGCAGTATGACCCTACCCTTTAAATTTGGATTCCTAGATAAGGGGGGGGGGGAATGCATAATTATTAATTGCAGTAATGAATCTGTGAAAAGGGGAGAACTCGGCAAAACACTTTTATCTACCCTGATAACTGTATAATTCTTTTCCACTCTTTGACTTGAGACGAAAGGGAAAATCGTCTCTAAATGTCCAAGGTCGCCTCTTCTGAAGAGTGAAATCTCTGTGAATATTTTTAGATTGAGTACCCTGGATCAATCATTTCTCTTCCCCTCCTTGCAGATGTTCCATCTCTGACATCACAAGAGGAACTAATCCCTCTAGTGACTTGTAAGGACAAACCCCCTGCAATTGTCGTCCCCTTTTGACAGTGAAGCCGTTGTCAGAAATCTTACCACTCAATGGGACTACACAGTCACTTCTTCATTTCTATTTTTCAACATGGAAGATACAAGGCTCTTCACATCCCTCCCTCTCAACTCTTAAGGTGGGGAAGACAAGCAGGGCTATTTCAAGCTGGAAACATCAGATAGCACCAGGAGTTGTACGTTCCAAGCAACCTCTGTCAGCCAGGTCAAACCAGCCATAGCTTTATTCTTCTCAGTAGGCTTTGAAGCTCCTCTCATGTCTGACCCCTTCTGAATGCCTGTGGCTCAGTGCAAGAAGACATGCTTTACTTGCCACCAAACTGTGACACCCTGGGGGCCTTTTTGTGAGCCCTTATCCTTATCCCAGTATCCTGGGATAATTCATGGTCCAATTCTATCTCCTGCTGGAATGCAAGATTTAGGGCCACCAGTGCAGCCGCCATTATATCCTGCATGCCAGCAGGTGACCTGGTTGGCTGGGAGAAGTAAATAAAGAAAAATCCCCTTTGGGCCTATTCAGATCTATGCCAGCTCTATTGCTATAAGCCAGCAGTCTCCAAACTGCAGACCACTGTGCTCCAAGATTCTCCATCCAGGCATGGCACGGCGGTGTCAAAGCCTTACCGTTGAACCTCGCAGCCAATATTTGTCACTCCCTTTCTTCACATAGACTTGTACTGGGCAGCCGCTTCTGCTACCTGTTGCCCCAGAAGGCTCTGTGCCCTGGAGGAAGCAGCTGCCAGGCCGCGATGAACATTGCCTGTTGTATGGAACAGAAAGACTTTGCCAATGTTGCAATACTCCTGGATGGAGTATCTTAGAGTGCTGAAACTGACCCACTGGCCAGGGTTTGGCAGCTCCTGCTATAGACCAAAGGGAGCCTGGGACAGGGATTCAGGTCTGGACAGGGATTCTGGATATCACAGAAAGCTGCTGGTGAGATCTGTCTCCGTCCTGACCTAATCCCTGACCTGATCCTCCTGCACTGCTACCACAACAGCAACAATGGCCAGTCTGCACAGTGCTGCTGCTGCTGGGGTGTGGCCTTTCAGCCTTTGCACTGGCAGCCGCTCTCTGCAGAAAAGTGACTTCTTATCAGCTCTGATTGTAATTGTGCTGTCCAATGGCTAAGTGTTGGAGTTGGCTCAACTCCGTCTGCTGTCCAGAGGGGGCAGGATGCTGTCCAGAAGGGGTCAAGCTATGACGCACTGACTCTGACCTTTCTACCTGTTCTCTCTGTGATCCTTGTGGGGTGTGGCCCTAACCCTTTATCCTTCCCTTCTCCTTTGAGCACTTCCTCTTGTCCTCTGACCACTGACCTCTTAAGATGGCGCACACCAGGGCTCTGATGCCCAGGCCATCTTGAGCACAAGGCATGCAGGGCGAGGCAGCTCCAGGGCCTTGCTATCTCTAAGTGTTTGCTGAACCTTGAATAATAACCTCTGATCCTGATCAGATGCTGTAAATATACACTCAGTGGAACTGTAAGTAAATAACTTCTTTTTGCAACTTTAACTATTTGTCTTTTTTATTGATTAGCAGTCAGCCGGGTGAGGGAGGTTCCCTGGGGTGATACCCAAAAGGGGGGGGGTCTGCTGCTTAAGCTACTCTGCTTCCCCCCCAAAGAGGAAACTACTTTTAATTTCCTTCAACACTAAGTGCCAAGAAGTAACCAGCTGTGCTTCTGGAGTATTCCACTGTGTGGGTGCTCCCATTGAAAAGGCTGTGGCTGCCTGCCTGCAGTTCTCACATCTGTAAGGGACAGGATAGAGAGCAGCACTTCCCCCACATAGAGGGCATATAGAGGTACTCATGGGAGGAACTGCTGTCTAAGCTGTCAGTCTTCAAAGGTCACCACCAGCCATTTGAACAGAGCATAAATCCAGGGAGTAAGGATGTACTCCACACTCCCACCACGTTCAGTAGGACTTCTGCATGTATAGGAAAAGTCTACTGTGTTTGTTCCAAATGCAGTGAATACATAGCTTGCAATGAAGGTGCCATCTTTAGCCTGAGGCGTGTAAAAACTCCCTTTGTTAACACATTAGATCACTACCATCTCAAAGCTTCTGCGGTATCAGCATTCCTCTTCCTTTAACCATGGTTCCAGGTCAGCTGCCTACACTTAACCTTCACTTCTGAGATAAGTCCCAAATTTTACACACAAAATTACTTAAATGCTATCAAATAAGAGGCTAATCTATCATTTCGGTTTTCCTGGACACAGCAGGCCCAGCTGCTCTCCACGATCATTTCTTTAATCCTTTTTTAATAATGCCTGTTTTACCTTTTATTGAGTGCACCGGTGCATTTACAAGGAACTTTCACTTTTAACAACTGTAATGGGTTTTTTTTTTTTGTATTTTATTTTATTTTATATATACACACACTGCTTCAAATAATAGCAATCCATTTCTTTTTCTTTCTTTTTTCACTGACCTAAACGTCTGGAAATCCTATTTCAACAGTTGCATCTAGCTTGAGAATGAGATTTAGCAAATAAAAGTGTAGTGAACTTTTAAATATAAATCAGCCCACTCCCTCTGGTTTTTCTTGTAACCGCATACCTTCAAAGAAATTATATTTTTACTCCCAGCAAATTACCTAGGAGAAAAAAATGACAAGAGTAATCTATTTTTTTCACAGCTGGTCGGTTGGCCAGAGTTTCTCATCAAGGAGTACATGCTGTTTGCTCCCCAGATGGACAGCCTGGATGAGTAACAAATCCTCAGAGCCTGGGACACAAGGTAGAAATTATACTGCCTGTGCTTTTAATCTTGCACAGGCTCTGCACACTGGTAATTGCAAATGGCCTCCTTCCAAATGAGGATCTACTGGGACAGGATCCTATATCTTGTCAGAATGAGTCCCGGTAAAGCCTCGCCTGGAATTAAATCAGAGACTTGTAATAATTACAGGAAACTTTTTTTTTTTTTAAGGCAGGGGAAAAGTCAACCGCGTAAAACTGTGAACTGAGGAACACTTAAGCGACATCAGCTGTAATTGGGATATGCAGTAGATTTGCATTTGTCCTTGCTGGGGAAAGAAAAAGGTGGGGGGAAGACCCCCATCAAAAGAAAGAATGATATCCAGGATACATTCACCACCATATGGTGTTGTTGTACATACACTTCTGGGTATCTGGCTGGCTATTGCCTAGACAAGGGGTGTCCAAAGTTTTTAGCAGGAGGGCCACATCATCTCTCTGACACTGTGTCGGGGGCTAGGGAAAAAAAATAATTTACATTTAAAATTTGAATAAATTTACATATGTTTACATAAATTAATATACTAGAGGTGGAACTTATATGAATGAATGAAGGTCTTGCAATAGCTCAAGGCCTATAAAAGGCCTTGCAAAAAGCAAGGCTGCCCTTTCCTTTGCTGCTGCTACTGCATCACAGACGTGAAACAGCAAGTAGTGGAGGAAGCCCTCATCCCACAGCTCACATGAGAGGTCAAACTGTCGCCCTCATGCTGAGAGCAGCTGTGTTGGGCCAGTGCGGGCTCCAACAAATCTCTGGAGGGCCAGAGGCTCATTGGAGACTGGGGGCTCCCTGAGGGCCACCCTGAGAGGCCTCGAGGGCCGCATGTGGCCCCAGGGCCGGGATTTGGGCACCCCTGGCCTAGACAGAAGCCACAGGAAGTCTGAACTGGCAATCAGGAAGATACTTGGCAGGGCTTTGGTGGGTGTATCACCACACTCTCTGGCCGAAGAAGGGAGCTGCAGGAAAACTGGCTAGCCTGAAATGAAGCACCTTTACACCAATAGACCAGAGCAGAGGTTCTCAAACTGGAGCCTGAGAATCTCTAAGGGGTAAACTGGAAGTGGATCTTGATTATTATTTACAGATTCTCCAAAGCTTAGGAAGCTCTGCAGAGGCTTCCGCGGGGTTCCCCACACCCCTGGGAAGCTGCTGTTCCTTCTGGTAAGTAAAAAACCCCTTGCGCTTCTGGCAGCAGTGTGATCCTGGGGATCATGTTACTGCACCCCCCCTCCAATGCAAAGACAACAGTTCCCAAACTCCTGGAGAATTTGGGAGCCACAGGGCTAGAGCAAAGGTTCCCAAGTGTGCACTGAAGTGCACTGGGGTGCTGCAGCACTCTCACAGGGGTGCCATGGGATGTCCCCGGTGTCCCCTCCTATCAGCTCTCCTCGGTGCCACCATCTTGGATTCGTGAGATTTTGATCCATGATGGCGGTGCCCGGCTCAGCTGGGAAGAAGAGACAGTTGGGGCACTGTGACCCCACTAAGTTTTGGAACCAGTGGGCTGGAGTGAATCTGGTGGTGCTGTCTGACCCGGATCAGGCTTCAGATCAAGGTGGCTTGCTAATTGGAGAAAACAGGAGATACTGTGCTTGTACCGTGTTCCTATGAAGGCTTCAAGACAAGATTCTGCCGATTGGCTGGGGAGATCTTCTTCCCCATCCCATCTCCATTTGAGGTTGCATTTATGGAATACATGCAACTTAAAGTTATTTATTTAAAACATTTCTATCCCACCCTTCATCCTCTGCAGAAGTCACCATGGTAATGTACAGAAGTCAAAACAGTTTGAAGTGGGCACCTAGTGGGCCTTCCCCCTTCCCGATTTTGCTCCCCAGCCCGGCGGGCACCCTTCCCTACTAGTAGACAGTTTTTGTTGGCTACGCACCCATGGCCCCCTCTTGGATCCACCCCTGTGACAGAGTGAGCCACTTAGTGGACCATGAAATCACTGCACTCCCTCGGAATGGGAAGGCTAGTCTCTCCCATGGCGCAGTTCCTCTTAAGCAGCACTGCAGCTGCTCGAATGGGTTCACGCTACTCCATTGAGCAGCCAGGGTTGAGCAACTGCTCATACCTTCACAGGAGTCCAATCTGAAGGCTTGGGACTCATCTCAGGCCTCCCCTAAAATGGTCTGACAATAGACCAAGTGTCCTAGACTCACACACACACACAGCCCTCACACCAAGGGGAAAAAGAATAGAGGCACTAAGCACGTAAGCATACATGACAAGATAGATCAGGGGTGTCAAACATAAGGCCTGGGGGCCGGAAGTGGCCCGCGGAAGCTTTTTATCTGGCCCTCAGGCTCTCAGCTGCTGAGCAGTGCTGAGATGTTACTGCTGAAAGGGCAGCCTGCACAAAAATTGGGCTCTCCCATATCTTGAAATATGATAAAGATTTGCCTGTTTTCTCTTTTGTCATTTGCAGCTAATGAATTCCTAAGTGAGAAAAAGTGCTTATTTTTGGTTGTGACCCTTTAATGACAATATTTTCTGCCTAACGACATCACTTCAAGCCCTCAGTAGGCATCATGAATGCCATTCAGCCCTTGGTATGAAATGAGCTTGACACCCCTGAGATAGATGATGCTTTGTGGGTCAATGGGCAGGTTTTGCAGAAGGCCAAGTTTAACTCTCTGCTGGCTCCAGTGCAAAGCTTTATAAAGACCATAGAAATAGGTTGCCAAGCAAACTCTGGTTGTAAAGAAGGATGCAAAGATGAAAAGGACCTAAAATAAACCATTAGGATATAGCCATAACTAGCATTCTCTGCACCCTGTTACTTCCAGTCTATGATTGCTTAATGAGATGGCCATTAATTTATGGAGAGATGGCAAGATCGGTTTACTAACAACATAAGCAAGAGACACTTGTATCACAAATAGAGGGTACAAATATTTTCTTTCCACTTTGCTATTCGTAACATAAATGCCTCCTGGATAATTAAGAGAAAATGTTAATGAGTCTGTCCATTTTGACTTTGTGGTGGGTTTTTCATGAACACTGAGAGAATTAATTGGTCTCAACACACAACTCTATTAGCACTGTTCCTTGTTAGAAAAATAATATTGTTTTAAAATCCAAACGAAGAGAAATTGACGCTTGTAGCAGACTGACCGACCTCTCTCTTCCCTGCAGATGGAAAAGGCCAAGAAAACGATGTTGCTTTATATATCAGAAGGATAGAAACCGAAAAAACAGAAACAGAAGAGCTGATAAAGAATCATAAAACCAGAATGGACCTGAGATTAATGCAATTCAATACATTGCTTAATCTGAGGCTTTACAGCCCAACGCTAAAGGTGGCAAGTCCACTGGGTGCAGTGGCATCAAGGTGGTTACTGCTGCATCCTGCGGCCCTTGGCAGCTGCCAGAGGTCACCTCGGGGGGAAAGGGACTTTCGTCTCTTCCCCTGGGGGAAATCCCAAGCCCCCAATGGGGTTTCTCAAATCTGCTCCTGCTGTTGACTGGGGTGTTGTGGGACATCTGCCACCTGGCAGTGAGACTGCAACGTGGCCCTACAAACAGTGGTAGGAGGTTTGACTCAGTGGCCAGAGCTCCTTTGCGTGGTTCTCACACAATTGAAAAAGCCCTACCTGAGCCTCTTACTACTGTTTGTAGGGTAGTGTCTGATCTCCCAACTCGGAAATGTGGGCAATGATGTCTTTGTGCCATCGTGTCATCACGCCACTTTCTCCCAGGTACCTGTGCGTTGCAATGGAGATACGTATGGGATCAGTGCAGACCAGCCAGAACATCAAATACAGGTAGCAGCTTAATCTGATTAGTGAGCGATTGGGTAGAATACGATTGGATATGTTCCCTTGTTTCTCCACAAGTAAAATGGCAAGATAATTTTTTTTAATGAAAACTGAACAGTCAGGAAGGGAGGTTGGAATATCTCTGAGGGGCTGGCCTCCCCCACAGGCCTCCTCTGCCTACACTCTTGGGGGAACATATGGAAGGAGATGCTCATCTAGACAGCTCCTGGGTGCATATGTTTGCCATTCACACATCACAGGTTTGCTCCGGGAAACATTGGCATAACCTCACTGTAACTGCAGCAAATGCAATCACCACATAAAACCTGGAGCTGCTCTCAACGGTGCCGTCCTCTACGCAGGATGCTGCCTTCATGATGCACTTTAATCAAGCCCGTTTGATTTCTTAGATCCAGTAGCAATGGAACCAATTTGTGCAATTTGGGGCGCAATCCTGCCCTGCAGATAAGACTCTTGTGCTGCCGCGTCATCGTCACAAAAGTATCATAAGGTGCTTTTGAGCTGACATAAGCGGGGTTAGGCCCATGTATGGACTTGCGCCAGTCTCCCTGCGCCAACATGGGCCCCAGCAACAGGGTGAGATGCATTGTCTGGCTCGGCCGACACAAGGGTCTGGGGAGGGCAGGGAGGAGGCGTTTTAGAGTGGGGAAGGGCGGGCGGTACCTGGGGTACGGGGAAGTGATTCAGCTCCAATCCTGAACCACTTTCAGCTCCAATCCTGCCTTGGATGCAGCGCAGAGCCCACCAGACTGCCTACCCCAGGGCAGGTTAGGATTGCACTGTTGAATATGCAGAACTTGGCTTTTTGGGTTACAGAATCTTCACTTTGCACTTGCAGTGAACAGAGGTCCCTGCTGTTGACTGTAATGGGGCTCAATCAACTTGAATCCAAGTACTTTAGCTTAATTAGTTAGTGGAAGTGGATGTTAGTCACCTTCTATTTGATGATATTATATAACTCTGCACCTGCAAGTTTCTGGGCTTTTAAATCAGGTTCCTGAAAGAATTTCTGTGGGTTTTTTCCCCCTTCTTCTAGCTCTGGCAGATATAATAAATAGTTTTGAGAAGGAAAGAAAAATACATCTTTGAGCAAGTCATCCTGCCCAAGACCATAGATATATACTGCACCAGACTGCACTTAAACCATATAATTAACAAAGCATATAATTAGAGTTCTATGCGGCGACGTGTCTGCGTAAAAATGGCAACATCTTATTTGAAATGTTCCTTGAATATCCCCCGAGTCCCATCTTGTGATTTCAATGACAAGAGGAGTCTACTACTTTTTTAAAAAGTGAAAAGTAGAAGACAGGAATATATATTTTTTTATAAATGGAATGCAGGATGAGCTTCCTCACCTTCCTGCATGTTCATTCTCATCAGCCTCCTTCACTCATTTCAGGTTGGTTTCACACCTTCAAATGATGGGGCTAGTACAAATCTTTTGTGAAATACAGAGCTAAGAAATGTCACCCACAGTATGATGTGTATTGATTGCATCTAAAGGCCCAGTCCTAGCCTTCTGGTATGCTAGCATATGTCATACATGTAATTCAGAGGAGATACATGTGCAAGGTTGAGTTCATAAATTGACATTCTATTAAGGAACAAACACATAGGAGGAACAAGGAGGATTTGATGTACACCATTGCCTAACCCCTTTTCTTAACTACATGCTGTGACCTCTTCTGGTGAAAAGATTTATTCTGGGTGGTGAATGCTCCCAAAGAGAATTGAACCCTGACCTTGGAGAGACTTGTGTACCTGGAGTGATCCTTGGACTTCACATCAATAACATATGATTATCAGCAGATACATATTACGGTATGATTCATTCCCTCCCCATTCACCCCCAAATCTCAATCATGTGCTTAAATCCAGAGAGGATATACATTTTACATTCCATTAAATTTAAAAACAGAATCTACAATTGTTTGCTCCCAAACCTGGGTAACTAATCCCAGAAAGATACTCACACATTGTGCAATCTCATCCGATTAATGGTGGATGAGATGGTCATGGGTGATAATCAATGCATGTGTGTTACATTTTTCCTGCACAGAGTAGATGCCTGTGTTGGAAAAACATAACACAGTGGCCCGTGCCTGGATCTCCATGTCTAATGATTACAATAATAATTCCTTCGACATTAATTCCTATCTGGCCAGAAGATTTAACATATATTTAACATGCAAGGATGTCTATATCCATTTTCAAGATCTATGGAAAATTTAGTGATGTTGCTGAATTTCATACCTTTTGGCTCAGAAAGATGAACCTTACTGGCTTGTAGTGTTAAATACGAGCCCCAAGAGTTCTTTTTAATCTGACCCAAAGAAGAATGTTAGAGTGCTTTTACTCCTTGTCGCCCTCCACTCTAATCTCCTTTCTCCCTCCCACCCACATGACAAAAACCGCTGCTTCCCCTTTTCTCCCTCCCACCTATCTTATTGATGCCAACAGGATGGTAGAGAGGTCTCGTCCTCCCCCCCTTCTCTAATCCCTGGCATGCTGCTAAGTCTGTGAGACAGAACCTTTCTAAGATTAGGCAATGTAGTTTTCCCAGCTTGACAGATAAATTTAAGCAGTGCTGAGGAAACTATACTTCCCAATGCTCCTGGCACTGGTCTCAGCCACTATATGGACTTATTACAACATTTTTCTTTTGAGTGATACATCTATTTTTCCCAAGTACCTGAACAAGTGAAACACTAAATTGAGATCTAAGCTCTAAAAGCCTAAAAAAAAAATTGATCTTCAAAACCACAGTTTGTTAGTCATTAAATGTTACCCAATCTCTTCTGCAGCATACATTATATTTAACAGCAGAACATGCAGTTGCGGACCTACCATTAGGTCCGATTGGGCAAATGCTCCAGGCGCGAGCCTCTAGGACCCCGTGGAAGCCTCTCTGAGGCTCTCAACAGGGTTGGAAACTGTGCTTCCGGTTTTCCTGATGCAGCTCTGGGTCGCATGAGGCTCCGTGAGCCTCAGGTGAGTGGGGGGGGGAGATTTTCATGTGGGGGCCAGTGACAGCCCACAGGGGGTGCCATCGCAGACCTTTGCCCTGGGTGCGGGGCTGGGAAGTTCTGCCACTGAGAACATTACAGTTATCTCAGACCTGACAAGGAAAACATTAGCCTCAGTTTCTTGACATGGAAAACGTGTGTGTGTGTGTGTGAAGTTTCCGTAAGCGCCGAGACCTCAAGAAGCAGCTGACAAGCTGAGCTGAGCTATTCCACCTGTTCTTTGGTGAGAACAAAGAAGCTGTCTCTGCTGCCCTTCAGTGAGAGAGAAGGAGATGTTTGTCGGTCAGCGTGGGAGGCAATCACGGCCAGAAGTGATACCAGACTGTGAAAGATCCATCTGGAATGTTCTTGAAAGATTAGAACTACTTTGGTATAGTATAGTACCAGGTCAGGTATAGTGCAGATGTCTTCCCCTCCCAATTTTGTCCCTGATCATTTTTAAGCTAAGGTTTACCTTCACTATATCCTGGAAGATCTGATCTTGGCCATCTCAGACTGTTCCGGGAAGCCTTTTTTGGGGGAGGGGGAAATACATCTTATCTGTGTTGTAATCTGAAGACCACTGGGAGAAGACAAAAGGGAGAGACACCATTCTGAGAAGTGTGGGAGTAAAACAAGGTAGTTGTCGGAAGCTGGAAGAACTGAAAGAAGAAATGTAACAAATTAGCTCTTACGTTTAACAGCTTTTCTAGGATGGTATCGCTCCTAGAATAGAACTATCCCATTTTCTCACCAAGTGTTGATTGTCTAATATGTTTTGTCTAATCGACTCTAATTTATTGTGTTCTAATCAATCTAGCATTTTGCTGGTATACATTTGCAAGTTATCTATCTTCCTAAGAGATTGCTCATTATTTTTACTATGTTTGCTAAACTGTAATAAACCTGAGAGCTAAAACAGATGATAATTCAATAATTGTTGTTTTAAGGTTTGGCAGTTATTCACAGGACTTTTCTTGACTGCAAAGCAGACTTGTCATTGTTTTTAGGCTTAAGCAACTGTAACCCTGCAGATGCCTGATCTCGTCTGATCTCAGAAGCTAAGCAGGGTCGGGCCTGGTTAGTACTTGGATGGGAGACCGCCTGGGAATACCGGGTGCTGTAGGCTTATACCATAGTCTTTCGAGACTGAAGGTTGCCAACCATATGAGATCTGTCCCTCTTCGATTTCTTTTACCTCTTCTCTTGCCCCATGATAAGCATTATGTGCCTCGCTGGGTCTACTCAGATCAGCTGGCAGAAGTCAGAGTGGACTCGGGTAAGTGCATTGTGGTTGGGAAGGGGAATTGGTGGAGATGCTGCCTCCAATACTGTCTCCTTCCCAGCCTTGACACATTCCACTCCCTACTCCATCTTTGACCCACCCCTCCCCTCCCTGTTCCTCCCACCCACTGCCCACATCGTTCGCTGACTTACCAAATGCTGGGGCTTATTCAGAGGCTGCTGGTACATGACTATGGCCACTTGCTGCTTGTGGTGGTGGCCTGGCAAGACAGAATGGTGGGCAGTGCTTGGGAAACATTGTCCAGGAAACATTGCTGGGAAAAGGTTAAACCTGCTCTGCCACAATCCCAGTCCAAATCCGACCCTGCCCTACAGTAGTGGTAGTCATCCCCAGCCGTTCGACCCGGGGCAAAGGTTCGCGATGGCACCCCCTAAGGGATGCTGCCCCCCCCACACACAAGCACTGAAACATGCATTCTGGCAGTGCAGTAGCTCAATAGGACTGGGCCAAAGTGTTGAAGGGCCCAATCCTATCCAACTTTTCAGTGCTGATGTAGCCACAATGCAACCGCAAGGTAAGAGAAAAACATTCCCTTCGCTTCAGGAGGCATCCTTGACTCTCCCCCCACTGCAGGATGCAGGGCACGCCCCCTTGGTACTGCTGCATTAGCACAGGGAAGTTGGATAGCATGGGGTCCTTCAACAGTATGAGATGTTGACCAGTCAGTGCATCCATCTTCAAGCTCTGAAACTGACAGAGCAAGTGCAGTAAAGTCATGTGGCCTGCTGACCTCACTGGCTGAATGAGAATTTGAATCCAAGCCTCTTTGTTCCAACTCCAACACGTTATCCAGTACACCACACTGGAGTGAGATAACTAACATAGGGATGGTGAACTCATTAGCAAGTGCAAGATGCCAATCAGCTCGAAATTTGTGTGTGAGTTTGTGACCTGAAATAGACTTGGGGGTCCAGCAGTACATTAAATTACCAGAATAAGATCTGGAGGAGAGTCAACTGTAGGTTACTGTTTAATGAAGTATATGAAACTCTTCTTGATCGGGACTCAAGGCTGGACATATTTCTAGCATCATAGCTTTATCTACTACATGGGATATTATACATGGGACCAGAATATGTGGTTATCAAAGTGAGACCCAGCATCTGAATTAATGCCGTAATCAGTTTGCTTTTTCCCCCCCTTTTATAATGCATTCAATCTAAGAGGAATCATTTGGATAAATTTTATGGCATGAGACAAGAAATATGCCACCATGCTAGATCAAATTAGATTTGGAGGTTCTTAATTCCATCATTAGCAGTCATTATTTCCTCTTCAAACCATGTAATTAAATACCACATGAGGAATATAGAATTTTTTCCTTCCCCTTATTTACCGAAGTATCAAGGGTTACATTTTGAGAATGATTTTATGGTACACAGCTGTTTGTATTTAAATTAGGAAGGTTTTAATGACAACTCAAGAATTAGAGAAGCAATTGGTTAACTAAACTGAGGGAATTTTCTGCAAATGGGAGATCATTATGTTTACATAAGATTGGTTATAGTATAAGATCGGTGGTGTAATTAGTTAAATTATGCCAGGGAAAATGGGACACCCTTGCATTCTTTACTGTTCTTTTGTGTATTGTGAAATCATATAGACTGTTGTGGAAGTACCTTTTTTTCTTAAATACCACATTTATGTGTGGTAGGTAATGACTGCCTGTAATGTCCTGGAAATCCCAGAAATTTACTTGATTAGCTTAAGTTTTCAGTATTGATTAATTTGACCTGACTTGACCTACCTTTTTCAATATTCATATTCATATTCAATAGTATATTCATATTCAATAGTATGTGACTTTCTAAGACTGCATTTGTTTTTCTAACAGCAAATACACGTATCCCCCATTTTCTGATGGTTTGTTTTTTGATGATCTGCTCTTCCAACACACTTTGATTTCACCCGGAAGTCATTCATTCAATGCATGCTCCATTCTTTCAACCTCTCTCTGCTGTTCTAAAGGCTAAAATTGCCCTTCCCCATGTTGGTTTGCATATGACATGGTGATCAAACTGTTTTGGTATATACGAGGGTCGCCCAGAAAGTAATGCACCGCATTTTTTTTCTTCAACAATTATTTATTGAACACTGAAACTTACACACAAGAAAGAATGATGTTTCTTCTACACTCCCTATTTTTCCACGTAATCTCCGTCCAGTTCTATGGCCTTCCTCCAGCGAGACACAAGGGCATGTATGCCCTGTTGGTACCACTCCTTGTTCTGGTCACGAAGCCATTTCTTCACTGTGTGAATCACCTCTTTGTCATCCTCAAAATGTCTTCCTCGAATGGCATCCTTTAATGGCCCAAACAAGTGGAAGTCTGAGGGAGCTAGGTCAGGGCTGTAGGGTGGATGGGGTAACACAGTCCAACCCTGTTTAGTGATGTGTTCCGAAGTCCTCAAACTTGTGTGAGGCCGAGCGTTATCATGTTGAATCAAACATTCACCTGGGTTGTTATGGCGCCAAAGTCGCTGGAAGCGCTTCTTGAGTTTGGTTAATGCCTTCACATAAGCTTCAGAATTAATGGTGCTGCCTCTTGGCATCACATCAATGAGTATGACGCCCTCACAGTCCCAAAACACAGTGATCATGATCTTACCGGCGGAAGCAGTTGCTTTGAATGTTTTCTTCTGTGGAGATTGAGGATGACGCCATTCCATCGACTGTCGTTTTGTTTCGGGCTCAAAATGGTGAACCCAGGTTTCATCACCTGACACAATCCTGGACAAGAACGCTTCCCCCTCATCTTCAAAACATTTCAGCAACTCAGAAGAAATGTTTTTTCTGAGAGATTTGTGGTCCACCGTAAGACAGCGCGGAACCCATCGTGCACACACTTTTGAGTAATTAAGAGCACGGATGATTGCATCCACACTTCCTTTGTTGATTGACAGCTTCAGCGCCAACTGCCTAGTCGGTCCTCGCGAATGAGCACATCAGCAAGCTGCATCTTGTCAGGTGTGACAGCCGTGGATGGCCGCCCCAAACGCTGCAAATCTTAGAGCTCTGCCGAACCGCCTTCTAATGGCCTCACCCTCTGTGCCCAGTGACTAACTGTACTTCTGTCGACTGCAGATTCTCCATAAACTGTACACAAACGTTTGTGAATGTTCCCAACAGTTTCTTTCTCCGCAGTGAGAAATTCAATGATGACACACTGCTTGTAACGTACATCACTTACAGATGCCATTTCGAAACACTGCTGCAGCTACGCTATCTGTCTGAAGAAACCAAAAATTTGTGTGCACACTCCTGAAAATTCAAATAATGTATATCTAAAGTTTCGCATTCGTACCATTACTGTAGGCTGAGAAAAAAAATGTGGTGCATTACTTTCTGGGCGACCCTCGTATATGTGTGTGTGTGTGTGTGTGTGTGTGTGTGTGTGTGTGTGTGTGAGAGAGAGAGAGAGAGAGAGAGAGAGAGAGAGAGAGAGAGAGAGAGAGTGTACCAACTTTAGCGTCAGGTTTACTGAATAATGAATGGAGGCCACCATATTTCTGCCAGTAGCAATCAAATGCATGGAAGTCACCATTTTTAATAGCTCTAAGCTTGCAATTCAAGTTGCTAGTGTGGCAAGCATACTAGAATATGAAAAAAGAATGTGACCTGAGTGTGCTGGAAGGAGAAAAAAGAACAGCTGTCTTGAGCTTCTAGCACTAGAAGCTGATAAATAAACATAGCCTAAGTTCTTGCAGTGGAACGTGAGCCATGCTAAAAATGTGGCATGCAAATAAAAAGGGAACCAACTTGTGGTAGGGATTAGTAGTGAGCACACTTGCTGTCTCTCACCTTAGGTGAGGGCATTTTCAGGGTCCCAGCAAAACTCCCTGGTATCTTGCATCCTGGCTCATGTCTCCTTCAGACACCACATTGTGTGGGATGCAAATAATGGCAAAGTTTGAACATGGATACAAGCTTCAGGAAATTGCAGTGCTTGACCCAGATAAAGAGGTGAGCATGATCCAGCCCTTTCCTTCCTTTCATCCTGCCTTTCAGGATCTGTGGTGAGAGAGCTTGGAGAGCCTTCTGTCTGAGGCTTTGGAGAGCTGCCACCAGTCAGAGGAGGCAGCAATAGACAAGAAATGTCAATGGTCAGATTTAGTATAAGGTAGGTCACTTTGTTCACAATCATCCCAGTGTGTATGACCAAATGGATGTGTGAAAGCATCCATCCAGGATGGTCCAGGTAACCGGAACCCATAACCTTGGAATCGACACTCATGTTGGTTTATTTATAATTCCTTGGAATGGCCTATGGAGGCTATCAAAAAATCTGCACTGTAAGGTGAACGAAAAGTCACGCAGATGAAATGCCAAGAGTAGTTTTTGCTTGGCATTGCAAGAGCGGAACTCTCACAGAGAGTTTGTCAAACAAAATTAGCACATTAGCATCGCAGTCATGGCAGATTAGCGTGGGGTGGTCGCATTTCTGAAGTAGGAGAGGCAACAGCCGTCCCAGGCTGCCAACGTAATTAATATTTTCCATTACAAAAGTCATATGCTGAGATGTGGAAGGGTTAGAGCAACTGAAGTACATAATTATTGTTTTGTGTGACTGTGTGTGTCTACATTTTTACTGTAGCATAATTTTTAATCGCATGTGTGGGTTAAAAATGGTAAATACTGCATATGAACAGAATTAACATGATCTCATTCATGTAGAAGCAAAAAAAATGCAACCTAATTTTTAGCAATAGAAAATTGGGGAATCCACCTGCAGAACTGTCCTGAAAAATTCATCTCAGAGAAACCAAGTTGGCTTGGAAATATTCTGATGTTCCTCCTTGGGAAGAACCCACAAATTCTTGAATTTCACTCAGGGTGACCAGATACAATGGAGGGCAGAATGCCTATACCTTTAACCATTATATAGAAGAGGGAAATTTGTTGTGTAGCTATTTAAATCTTTCCATACTGAGTTGCTCCTGCTAAAATCCCCTCTTCTATCCAGTGGTTAAAGGTATAGGTCCTCTGTCCATTGTATCTGGTCATCCTGATATCACTGTTGCCAAACATTGGTTTTAGAGGCAAACTACCTCTGATTGCAGGGGAGGGCACCAGGATGCAGATTGTGCCTGTTGTCTTGTGTGCTCCCTGGGGCATTTGGTGGGCCACTGTGACATAACAGGAAGCTGGACTAGATGGGCCTTTGGCCTGATCCAGCAGGGCTCTTCTTATGTTCTTATTTTCTTATTGGTGCCATCCCTACTTAAGATCACTGTTACTATTGTGCAAAATTTAGTGCATATGACAAGCATATCTTCTGGTTCACATAACAAACTGGTTCACATGACAAAACTGCAACTTGCTGGGAACACAGGAAGCTAGACCAGTGGTGTCACTAGGGTTTGTTGTCACTAGGGTATGGGAGGCCAGTGCGTAACCCGCATGATAGACCTTCTCCCATGCAGTGGGCATGGCAACGTCCTGGGCAGTGGTGATGCACCATTGCCCCACCCCTGCTGGTTTTTTGGGGTATAAATTTTGATAATATAGAGATATTTCAACGCAGTTTGTTTCATTGCATTCTGCATGAAGTTACGCATCGAATGATATATAACATGATGGTATTATTCAAAAACACCAAGATTTAAAATTTTTTAAATCAGTAGTAGTGTCACCCCCCTGTGCCCATCACCCGGTGCGTCCCCTGTGACCGTCACTCAGTGTGGCTTTTACCCCCACACCTCCTAGTGATGCTACTGAGTTAGACTATGAGTGCACTCTACAACTCAAGGCTAGAGACTTCTAGATATCAAAAGGCAGCAACATGGATACATTCACACCTTTCCCACAGAGGTGGAATGGGTTCGTTTTATGTGAAGCAGTGCTTGTGGGGAAGGGGGAGTGACTTTACAGCAGTGTGTTCTTTTCCTCGAAGCAGTCTTCTCCCCAGCCTAGTTCGTTTCCAGAATCAGAGCTGAATTGGAGAGAAAATTGCTTCAGGCCACGGAGTTTGAACTCCCTTCACCTCCATTTCTTGGTAAAAACAAACAAACAAACAAAAAGATACACTCCACCTCATGCTTTCTTTTTGAGTTGTCAGATACACATGAGTAAATAGATATGGCTGCTCTATCATGTCCAGTTTGGACCTCTGATGAACCAGGCCTGTGCTATAAACTGATAACTCTCATGATATTATTCTGTGCTGTACTGTTCTGTCATGCAGAATGGAGACTTTAGGCACTGAGTGTCCTGGCCAGTGAAGGAGCCCTCATGAGTGAGCAGGGACACTAATGATTGAGCAATTAGTGAAGCAAACAGGCTCCTTTGCTTTCCAGAATGTATGTCCCTGGGCCTGAGGTTGTAACTTTCCCCTGACCACTCCAGCTAATAACTGAAGGCTTTCTCATTCGTGAAAAGCTCAGTGTCATTTATCTTGGTTCCAGTGGGACCATTTTCCTCAGGTTCTTTCCAGGGTTTTAACATATTTTTTAAAATCCTTTGCTAGTAAGAGATGATTTACACATTCCACAGACTGAGGTGGCAGAACCCTTGTAGTACTTCACATTGCAAGTGAGGGATCCTATAGTTAATATTCCCCCCCATATGCAAATACCCCTTACATCTAGTAAAGTAGCAGATCAGGCAGAAGTAGCAGAAACATTCAGTGTAAGCCTGGACAAACTTGGAAGATCCAGGTTCTAATAATAATAATATTTCAGAATGGATCTTCCTGCTTTGGTCTCACTTCTGGCCTCCAGTTCTCCCACGCAGGCTAACAAGCAGCTCCATCTCTCACATGGAGAGCAACCACGACGCTTCTTGCTCACACCAAGAGCAGGTGGAATCACTCAGCTGGGCTTGTCAGCTGCTTCATGGTCTCGCCATTCTCAGCCGTTGAGGGAGCTGCCGGTGTCCTCGAACTGGCAACCTTCTGATGTTATCTTCCGGCTAATGGAGGCTCTACCCTCTAGACCAGACCTCCTGCCTACTCCCCACTCAGTCACAAATCCCCACTCAGTTACAAGCTTCCAGGATGACCTTGGGCCAGTCACTGTTTCTCTCTCAGCCTCATCTATCTTGCAGAGTTGTTGTGAAGAGGAAAGGTACATCACCCTGAGCTCCTTGGAGGAAGTGCAATATAAAAATGTTTATATTATTAAAAATATTACAAAAATAAAAAATGTATTTATAAAAATAAGTAAAAGGTACAGATGGCCCTTGACATCTGAGAATTTGGTACCCACAGATTTGGTTATCCATGGGTTCTGAACCTGCAAGGGTGGGCCAACATGGATCCTCCAAATGCAAGGGTTTCTGAAGGATGTGGAGGCTGCAGGTGGTATCCCCGACCCTCAGAATGCCTTCTTCAGCAAAAATAAAAAAAAAGACTTCTGGTTTCTTGGAGGAAACAGGAAGTGATGTTTTTATGTCCTTATAAGGTATTCTGAGGCATGGGGAAGCCCTACACATTTTTCATGCTCTCATCTGTGGATTTGATTATCTGCTGATTTTGGCATCCATGGGGGTGCTGGGAACAGAACCCCTGCGGATACTGAAGGCTGTGTGTAGTAGTTTATTATATGCTGGAACATATAACATATAATACATATGTTATACATATAGGCTATCTATAGAATATAATTTTTCTATCTTTTTGCTATCTATAGAACATATAATAAATAAACATATAATTTTTCTATATCTACTGCTATTATATGCTGGACCATCAAATTGCAGTCGACATGGGGGGGGCAGTCAAAATCATAACACTCCCACACCTGCTCTCTGAAGCCTGCATAACGTGTAAATCCACTCTAAGTAGGAAATTGGTAACACAAGCAAAATCCTGTGGGGGGGAGGGGGGAAGAGAAGCCAGGGAATATACAGCCGCAGAGCTCCATGCAATGTGACATTTGCCTTTCAGTCATGAAATGGGCCAGGCTTTGGAAAGCAATGCAACTCAGTAAATTATTCAGCAGTCAAAAGTCTGTAACCAAAGGGCCTATTATCGCAGATGACAGCTGAACATATAGGTCAGTGGGGAGCACAAATGAGAGTGACACCTTGCCCTAAACAACAGCAAAACATATTCCAGGAGCCATAAGCAATTAAATGAACTAGAAATGGCATGTATTAATACCATCCTTTCGATGAGCCAGGATCACAGTGTGGCAGCAATGATTCCACAGGGGGTCAGCTCAGCAAAAGTAAGGCATGGCAGGGAACTGGAATCATTAAAAGGGGGAGGGGTGATGGGATAAATGAGATATAAAACTTTGCCCTCAAAAAAATGATCAAGGTTGCAACCAAACATACTTTGGGTTGTATGATTTAGGGCCCAAGCAACGTGTGACATTAGCATCATTGCAACTGCTGTGTTACCCATGCATTCACCAGGCTGTGTTACCCATGCATTCACCAATAATGACACCAGGCTGTGGCTTTGAAGTCATAATGGTTCACTTTATTAAATATAAAATGCAGCAGGGCTACCTGAAATTAAAAAAAAAAAACCTTAACCCAGAATGTGTAGGGTACTAGACCTGGGGAAACAAACCTAGCCGTCTACTTCCTTGGAGGCCTACATCTCAGAGCTCAGAGCCCTACTCCTCAGCTATCTACTCTACCTCAGATGGATGGGCAAACCATCTGACTCCAGGCCATACTCAGTCATTGACTGAGCCAGTCAGTCCCAGAGCTAGTCACTCCCAAAGGGTCAAGGCAGCTGTCTTGCGAGTCCAGTCAAGGGGTTCACCCAGCCTCATCGAGCTGGATAGGCATAATCAGAGAAGTTCTGCCTCACCCCTGACTTTGCACTGGGCTCTTAGAAATATAGAAAGCAGAATCCAAAAATAAAGGAAGTGCAAGTTTTATCAGGTGGTGCACAAAACAATTCTGGTGGTGTGCGAAACAATTTGCATTTCAACCATGTCACTGATGCTGATGATAGCCTCATCTGCCATCAGGACTAGCAATGATCAACATGGAGATAAATATGGAAACCCCGCCCCTAGGCACCCACTAAAGCACTGGTTCCCAACCTGTGGTCTGTGGGATCCTGAGAAGTGGTCTGTGAGATCTCAGAAAAAGAAAATTGTCTTTGATCAAACCCAGTATCTCACAGAGCAAAATCTCCCCCATGGAACACCGGAGACAGTGGAGAATGGACTCCCTAAAGCTGCAGCAAAATATTCTCTATAAATAATTGAAATCTCCTCTTATTATATTATAAATTTAATTGTATTTTTTGTGTGCAGGAGGGTGGAGGGGTTGCATGCGGTCTACGATGATTCCAAGGTTGGGAACCACTGTGCTGAAGTCCAACCCTAAGCAACTTTCAGAAAAATTATACCACTTTAGAATGGAGGTGGTGGGGAGGAGCAGTGAGGCGGAGAGATTGAGGCCAAACCACCAGAGGGGCGGAGTGCTTTCAAAAAGCTGTTTTCATGGAAGTCTTTTAACTTTTAAGTTGCGAGCCACCCGGAGCTTTTGGAATAGTGCAAGCTGGAAATCTAAATCAAGACAAAAAGAAGTCTACTTTCCGCATGGCCTTGATGCCACTTTTTTAATGAGCACTAGCTCCTGCCAAATTAGACAAGACGCCACAGGTCACAGAGTTCTCTGACAGCTTTGGTAAAAGAAAACTGAAATACAGCAGTGGATGGCTGTGAATTTGATGGTAGCAGTGGAATGAGGGGTCACCCCCTTGGAGCATTTTCCCAATCAGAGTTTCCCCCCATGATTTTCTAGGTGGCAGCACTATGCTTGTGGAATTCTGCTCAGGGGGAGATCCCACAGGCTTACTCTCTTAGCTTTTTCAGACGAGCTTTGAAAACCCTCTTTTAGAAAACAAAACATGGCATGCATTTAGTGCCTGATCTTTGCGACTTGAAATGGTTTTGTGCTGCTTTCATTCTGCTGAGTGTTGTGGGGTTTTTTTTTTGGCTCTTGTGATATAATTTCATGCTATATGCTGCTTGGATTATATGTCATAGAAAGTGGGAAATAATTATTAAACATTTCTAATAATTCTCCCTTCCTTGGCAACCTCCCTTGGCAGCCAAGGGAGAGGGAATCTATATGATGGGGGGAGTACAGTGAAAGCCTCTTACCCCCCCCATGGGTCTTTTCTATGAGCTCACCTCTAAGAAGAAAGTGTAACCCCATAAGTGTTAATAATGGGCTTAATGTCACCTTTATTTTGGGCCCAGGTGACTTAGGTCTCTCAGCTCTCCCATGTACATTATGCAGATATTTACACAGGCCTACATCACAGGCCTGTTGTAAGGATAACTGCCATGGTATGGGTGTGAGGTGCTTTGAACCTTCTACAGCACCATAACAACGTTATTGGGACTGTCATTTTGAGAGTAGTCCCCGAATGCCATATCAAGCGTTTGAATTCTTGTGGCATCCATTCCGCAGCAAGCTTATTTACTTTATGTCTGTCTTATGTCTCCTTAATGATCAGTTGACACGGTTTTATTAACCTGCATTGATTGCTTTTAAAATGCCAATCGAATGCTTTAGTGAAAACTGAATGGCAGAGCGATGGCGGGATTAGGCTAGCACAGTGTGTTGGCGGCAGATGGACAGGAGGAGCATTGCTTGCAAAAGCCTAAATGAACAGAGCATCAGAAACCAGCAGGATTATTGTATAACAATTAAACAGGGACAACTTATTGTTTCAAGAAAACAATCACCTCATTACAAAGAGCAGCTATTTCATCAACATAGCTGCTAAGTGCTGCCATTTTCCCACCTTTCGGAGACAAAACGAAAACATGAGAATTTATGTTTGCCCAAATGGTGGCATAAGCATGCCCTTTAAATGCCAAGTTTCTTTTTGATTGCTAACACCAGAGCCAGTAGGGCAGGGACAAGCGGTGTGGCAGAACCGCATCCCCAAAAAGCACCACCACTGCCACCGAAGCTTTGAGTTCACAAACACAGCACAAGCGCTCCAACTGCTGTTCAGAGTGCATGCGTTGTGACTGTTTGTGCACTCACAGCTTTGGCAGCAATGATACTTTTTGAAGGACTCTGGTGAAGCCCTTCTGCCTTGCCTGCTGCCCCCACGCGGCACATTCCGTCCAGGGAAGTCAGAGTTCAAAGCCACTCAGAAGCTCACTGGATGACCTTGAACTCTGATCTGTTCCTGCATGTCTGTTTGTGTAAGCCAAACTATATATTACACCCAGTGTGGGAATGCTGTCAAAAATGGCATCGCTGGAGTAAGTGCTGCCCCCTCTCCATGCCATCATGTCCAAGACATGATGGTCTTAGTCCTACTTTCACCCTGTTAAACCGCACTGGTTGCAAACAAAATTAGTGGGCCAATGTGGGCCATGCATATGTCTCAGACCACATTATCTGCCTGTGGCCTTTGCATTCCTATTGGTCCAAGCTGTTTGCCTGCCTGCCTTCCATCTTATCATCTGCCTCTCACCTTTGGGAACAACCTCTGTGGGCTCTGACATGTGACCACCAGCTTGCTTTGACCATCTGTTTCATGAGCATCAGACTCAGCCCCCCTTCAGTCACAGCTCATCTATATGGCCACCCCTTTCACATTCGCATTTCCACCCCTTCAGTGGGCACTTCTTACTGAGCAGACATAATAGGAACAGGGCAATTTGTTATTCTGAACCGAGTGTCAATTTATGCCCCCGGATTGAAAGCAATAACATATAAACTACCCCATAGTCACATTACTGCTGCCTGTGTAAGGATCCTTCATACAAAGAAAGGGTAATTTGTGCTACATAAAGAATTCATTGGGTTACCCCCACAGTTACACAGTTTCTTGTCCCCCCTCCCTCATTACAGCCCCCTGAAAAGCCACCCCTGAGGACTCATTGATGTGAAATATGGCACTGGGGGTGTCAGGGGATTGGGAAAAGACCTGGGAACCAGGTATCAGCCCATTCACAGAGCGCCACAAGATTCCTGTACTCAAAAACTTTGGCCCTCAGAAACAGAAACTCTGTCCCTTCCCCCTGCAACTCAACAATGACTTTTGGGAGGGTTGTGATAGAGAGAAGGGGTTGAGAAGATCCCTTGTGCTTGCGTTTTTTGGAGCATAACTCTGGATGCAGCCCGTAGGATGCTGTATTTAACTGACCTATTTTTTCATTCTTTTTCTGAAAGCAAACAATTCTCACATAGAAGACAGTAGAATCAGGGAAAAGACAGAAGCAGGAGTTCTTTCGTTTTACTGCTCAGATCTCGTTGGATGGCTATTCAGAGCCGGTGCAGGATTAATGAGCGCATTTCTTAATGGAGTAATTGGGTGACACGCATGCAAATGTTCCACTCGCTGCCAGGAGAACAAACCTTTAAAACAGTCTGGAATGTCTGTGTTAAGCTGATGTGCATGAGCATTTGGCTTTGACGAGAATTTGGCACTTTTCAGTGTCTTGTAAAGCTACATTGTGAAGCGCTAAGCTGTGAAAAAGAAGTTTTGCATGTCAAACTTCACAGCCTTGAAAACTGGGGCAAACATTCTCCTCCTGAGCTGAAAGGCAACAGAAGCCAATGGCTGGAGACAGCCCATTGAAACACAGCAAAAAAGATGCAATGAATGGGAGCCATATCTCTCCATCCCTCTGCTTTATACGGAAAGCAAATATCATAAAAATAAGAAAGCCATTTCATATAGGAGGCAATTGCAAATGTTTGATAATAGGCACTAAATCCAATTTTACACATTAAGGGGAATGAGACGTTTATAGGGAATGAAATTCACTCGGAGTTCTGCAGTTGCATATGGAGATATCTATATTTAATATAATACCCAGGCCAATTAAGCTGTAGGTAAAAAGCCGAGCGGAACAGATACATTTCTCTTCACTAAACCTCCCAAGCTAAAACAAAGCAGGGCTTTCTAAAGATATGCCTGTCACAGGGATAAAATTCTTAGGGAAGTATCTTGCGTGCATCAAGTTCATTAGATGAGCAGGTCTCTACTTTGTTTTAAATTGCCATTTAAAGAGAGTCCCCAACTCAAGGGAAGCTTTGCTAGCTCTGTTCCTCGTCTAGGGAAAGACACGTTGATCATTAAATAAAGCCCTCCTGTAGCCTTTCCCGAAATGTCTGAAAACATAAAGCACATCTCATTAGGAATTGAAAATTCCCACTTTAATTGCATGGAATCTTGTTCCTCCAGTACCGGCATGATAAATGATTGAAAAATGCATGCAAGTTCTTCTCGGTAATTAGCGGCAGTTTTGTTTGATACAATACAGCGCAGGGCTGCAATTTCACGTCACAAAGGTGGTGTTTAGGGAGTGGACTCTTCCTGATGGAAAAATGCGACCTCCATGTTTCTCTCCAATTCCAGCCCAATTCTATTTAAGGCTGTGATGAGTTTTGTGCTATGAACATTTTCAGAGTGAACAGCGTAGGTGGGTTCAGAGAGGGAAACTTTCATCTCTTTTTTGCATGAGATTCACCACCTGTTCACCGCTGCTTCTTTCCTTTATAGACTACTTTTAAAATAAAACACAAAAGGAACTTTCCCCTGAAGTCAGCCCAGTCAATCAATGATCACGCAGGTAATGGGGATGACATCCCACCATTACACAGACAATAGACAACAATGTGATCATGAAGCCAAATCAGAGCTACGGAAATTCTTCCTGCCTTGATTGTCTGTCTTGTTTTCCAAGCTTAGTTACTCTGCATTAACTCCTGTCTTCTCTTAAGTTCAGGAATTCTTTCCCTCTCTCTTTCCCCCCTTCCAGAAACAAATGCTTGCTCGTGAGAAAAATAACACTCTCATGTACAGAGAATTCTCCTGCTGATGACAAATAGTTTTCTTTCATGCTGGGATTGCTGCATTCAATTTGCTTGCATCTCCGCTTTTAGTTTTCTCTTATTATTGCAATGAGCTCTCAGTAAAGGTGCTTTTTTACTTACTTCAGCCTCCTGCTTCCTTCTTAAATTCTTGACTGCCCATCTCCCTTTTGGGTGAGCCACAAGCTAATGGTCTAAGGTCTCTAGAACCCCATGTTTTGGTACATGTGTGGGTGCACTTCCATGTGTCATTGAGCAGGTGAGGTAACAGTGGGGACTAAGGGTGCAATCCTAACCAACTTTCCAGCACTGGCATAGCTGTGCCAGTGGGGCATGTGCCACATCCTGCAGTTGGGGGGCAGTCATGGAGTCCGCCTCAAGGTAAGGCAAAGTTTGTTCCCTTACCTTGGAGTTGCATTGCCCTTACATTATCGCTGGAAAGTTGGTTAGGATTGCGGCCTAAGATCTGGAGTATGTGACTGCCACTGGATCTACCTCTCCCTCCCCAACATATCCCTGGTTCTTTCTCCAATATGCTCTGTTATCACCCCTCCCTGCCCATGGCCTGCCTCCATCACCAACTTACTGGTGCATGTGGAGACTTCTGGATCCCCTGCAGTTCATGCGGTGCCTCTTGCAGTTTGCAGCATTGGCCCGGCAGCGCCGGAGAGCGGTCCAGCTTTTGTGCCTCTATAAGGGATCTTGTAGCTGACACTCTAATAAGACAGACAGATAGAGCTGACAGCTCTAATAAGAGCTTAATAGAGCTGACAGCTCTAATAAGGGAGCTGACACGGGCAACATCAAGGGGATGTATGATGGTATCAAGCAGGCCCTAGGTCCAACACAGAAGAAAATTGCCCCTCTGAAGTCTGCCACAGGCGAGGTCATCCAGGATCGGGCGCAGCAGATGGAACGCTGGGTGCAGCACTACTCTGAGCTATATTCCAGAGAAAATGTAGTCACCGAAGAAGCACTGAACAACATTGAGTGCCTGCCTGTGCTGGAAGAGCTTGACAGTGAACCAACCCTAGAAGAACTTCACGTGGCCCTGGACTCCCTTGCCTTTGGCAAGGCACCTGGAAAAGACAGCATCCCTGCTGAAGTCCTAAAATGCTGCAAAGAGATCATCGTCACTGAGCTGCATGAAATCCTCTGTCTCTGCTGGAGAGAAGGTGGAGTACCTCAAGACATGAGGGATGCAAACATCATCACGCTGTACAAGAACAAAGGTGACAGGGGTGACTGCAACAACTACCGCGGCATCTCTCTCCTTAGCATTGTAGGAAAGCTGTTTGCCCGAGTTGTACTAAAGAGGCTCCAGGTACTTGCAGAGAGCGTCTATCCAGAATCGCAGTGTGGATTCCGAGCCAACAGGTCCACCACTGATATGGTATTCTCCCTTAGACAACTGCAGGAGAAATGCAGACAACAACGACAGCCACTCTTTATAGCCTTCATAGATCTCACAAAGGCTTTCGACCTGGTCAGCAGAGACGGCCTCTTCAAGATTCTCCCCAAGATTGGATGTCCACCCAGGCTCCTCAGCATCATCAGATCTTTCCACAAGGACATGAAGGGCACTGTTGTCTTTGATGGCTCCACATCAGACCCTTTTGACATCCGAAGCGGAGTGAAGCAGGGCTGTGTTCTTGCACCAACCTTGTTTGGGATTTTCTTCGCTGTCCTGCTGAAGCAGGCCTTTGGAACTGCAACAGAAGGCATCTATCTCCGGACCAGATCAGACGGAAAGCTCTTCAACCTCTCCAGACTGACAGCAAAATCCAAAGTCCAGCTGAAATGTCTGCGTGACTTCCTCTTTGCCGACGATGCAGCTGTCACTACCCACTCTGCCAAAGATCTCCAGCAGCTCATGGATCGTTTTAGCAAGGCCTGCCAAGATTTTGGACTGACAATCAGCCTGAAGAAAACACAGGTCATGGTTCAGGATGTGGACTCACCTCCCTGCATTACAATCTCTGAGCATGAACTGGAGGTTGTCCATGACTTTGTGTACCTTGGCTCAACGATCTCCGACACTCATTCTCTCGATACCGAGCTAAACAAGCGCATCGGTAAAGCAGCTACCACGTTTTCCAGACTCACAAAGAGAGTCTGGTCCAACAAGAAGCTGACGGAACATACCAAGATCCAGGTCTACAGAGCTTGCGTCCTGAGTACACTTCTGTACTGCAGCGAGTCATGGACTCTTCGCTCACAACAGGAGAGGAAACTGAGCGCTTTCCACATGCGCTGCCTCCGACGCATCCTCGGCATCACCTGGCAGGACAAAGTTCCAAACAACACAGTCCTGGAACGTGCTGGAATCCCTAGCATGTATTCACTGCTGAAACAGAGACGCCTGCGTTGGCTTGGTCATGTCGTGAGAATGGATGATGGCCGGATCCCAAAGGATCTCCTCTATGGAGAACTCGTGCAAGGAAAGCGCCCTACAGGCAGACCACAGCTGCGATACAAGGACATCTGCAAGAGGGATCTGAAGGCCTTAGGGATGGACCTCAACAAGTGGGAAACCCTGGCCTCTGAGCGGCCCGCTTGGAGGCAGGCTGTGCAGCATGGCCTTTCCCAGTTTGAAGAGACACTTTGCCAACAGTCTGAGGCTAAGAGGCAAAGAAGGAAGGCCCATAGCCAGGGAGACAGACCAGGGACAGACTGCACTTGCTCCCGGTGTGGAAGGGATTGTCACTCCCGGATTGGCCTTTTCAGCCACACTAGACGCTGTGCCAGAACCACCTTTCAGAGCGCGATACCATAGTCTTTCGAGACTGAAGGTTGCCAATACATAATACATAAGGGATCTTGTGCTGCTGGAATGCTAGTTCTGATAGTGCAAAGCACCAATAGGATTGGACAGTGGCATAGCTACAGGGGGCAGCATGGTAAGTACTGCAGGTGCGGCAGCATGCCATTTAAGCAGTTCCTCCTGCAAGCCATGGGGGCCATTCTAGGCAGCGATGGGAATGAGTAGGAGATGCTGTTTGGGTTTGCCGAGTACCTACACATTGCTCTCACTGCCCTGAATGGCTCTGATCACAAGTGAGAAGGACGGCTTACATGGCACATTGCGGTGCCTGCAGTACTTACTGCGCCATCCCCCCCCGGTAGCTATGCCACTGTGGTTGGGTCCTTTGTTTCAGTTACTCTCAGGGAGGCTCAGGTCACTTTTAATTGCTTGATAGAGAAGCTAACCATTCCAATATCTGTGAACTCTTACTGTCTGGGAGTCTGACAAATTAGTTCCCATAGCCAGTCTTGACCAGGCTTCATTCTTCTTTACAACTTCTAAAACAAAAATGATCTGATGCCAAACTACTCATAAAAAGAAAAAAAAAAGTCTAAGAGCCTTTAAAGCAAGACAAAGCTACCCTGTAGCAATAATACTGAAAAATTTGTCATAAGGGCCTTTTTCATCTCCTTCTTCCACTGCCCTTTGCCTGCTTGGTATGGGAGTAGAGCTGGGCCATTAAATGTACCATCGGAATCTTTATGGAGAAGTCATTTTCCTCCTACATCATTAGAAGCACCAAAGGTCACTTCCTTTAATAGGAATCCTGGTTAGACTTCTAAGCAATGAATCTTCTCCTCCATCAGGTACAAGAGACACTCAGGCCTGCCAGTTCTAATCAAAGGATCTCTGGTTTCCCAAATGATGGATAAACACACAGCCCGTGAACTAAAGTTCAGCAGAGAAAAGACTTCAAAGGGAGAGTATTTGCTTGCCTGGCTTTGTGGACATGACCACGAATGTTTTGTTCTATGTTGCTCCTAATTGAGTCCTCCTAATCAAAAGTACCTTAAAGCCCAGGCCCCAGGGCTTTGATATCTCTCAGTCCCAAGCTAGTCAATTTCACTCACTGTTTGAAATAGTTAAGGTGCTGGCCAGATCTCAGTGGGAGATTAAAAGGATCTTCCACCTCCCCCTTTCTCCTTGTAGTAAATAACAACCTGCTCTGCTATAATTCTTTCATTTTCTCAGTGGCAAATTCCACCTTCGTCCATATGCAAAGGCAGTTTATAAAGGTTAAACGCAGTGTCTCTGGCTTTTTAAAAAAATATTTCAAGTTCATTTTTAATGCATGGTATCATTAAGTTTGCCTTGGTGACTGCTACTTTCCCACTGTCCCCTTGTGCTTTCGGTGTCTCTCTTTGTTTTCAACCTGTGGTCTTTTGCCCATTTAAGAACAGTGGGTCTGTGCGCATCAGGACACTCCGAGATCTGTTAAACAGGTAGTATTGTGGTGGAAAGTACAGAGGGAGAAAGATATGAGAGGGGCAAGAAAAAATGAAGCTGGGGTGGAATGAATGAGAACAATTATAAGAGGAATGAGCATCAAGATGGGTCAGGATTTGAATCCAGAGCTCTCACATTTATTGTGCTGTCCACTACAATATAATTAGTCAAACTTATAACCCACTTTTACTCCAAGGATCTCAGAGTGCTGTCCATGGTGCAGCCCATTCTATTCTTACAACAGCCCTGCAAGGTTGTATAGGCCGAGATACTGTGAGCTTTATGGCTAAATGGGGATGTAAACTCATCTGCAGTGGCGTAGCTAGCAGGGGTGGGCTGGCCTGGGTGCCACCCCAGAGCATCATGTGAGGCCAGCCAAGATGGTGGCCACTACCTCTTAGTCTTTATGGAAGAAGCCACTTGGCCCAGTTTGAATTCACTTCGTTTCTTTGTTCACCCTCTCCTGGCACCCCCTTCTTGCTGAGCAACTCCAAGCTCAGCTGAATGGCTTCTTTGTGTTCACAGAATGTCTCAGCCAAAAGGGGGGGGGGGGGTTGAAAAGAAGCAAAGAAGTGGGCATCGTCTCCTTTCTCCTCCAGACCTCAGAGGTTTGCAATGACTTTGCAGAAGCCAAAAGTTGGCTGGGAAGCTGCTGGAGAAGGAACAGGGGTGGCACCCACATCACGAAGCCATCACTGCCCTCCTCCGAACCTGCAAATGACATCACAAAATCATGTGATGTCATAACATCACAACATCACAGCCCCAGGTGGTGGCTACACCAATGCTCAGCTGTCCCTGATCCTAGCCTAATACTCTAACCACTGCGCAATTCTCCCTCTCTTTAGCCCCCTTACAGCAGATGAAAAGATCTGTAACTTTAGTTCAGTGATAGAGCACCTTATTTGTATGGAGATGGTCCCAGTTTCAGTCTGGTATCATCTGTTAAGGCTGGATAAGAAACCCCCCTCCCCCTCCCTAAAACCCTGAGAGCCATTGCCAGTCATTACTGACAACACTGAGCTTGATGGTCCATGGTCTGATTCGGGAATAAAGCAGCTTCCTAGGTCCTGCTCTTCTCTTCCGCTTCTACAATAACTCACACAGTTTCAGAAACAAGCCCTAAGAGTTATGTTGGCTTGATCTTTTGCTCCTGATAATCTTGCCGGCGTACAATATTGATAGAAAGTGGTTCAAAGCATGATTCACTATGAAACATTGAGAAGCAAAGGTTCTGCGATTCTTAAATTAATGAAAAATCAGCAGCAGGCAGCTGCTTGGGGCTGACGACCACTTGCCCGCCTGGAGTCAGAAGAAAAATAATGTTCCCTGGAAGAACACATGGCATCATTTTTTTCCCCCCTCTGACTGCTATTAAGAAAAATATTTAAAATACTTCTTAGAGCTGTAGATGTTATTCTCGGTTAAAATGGCACCACTTTTCGCCCTTTCATTAAGTCGTCAGCTTGGAATTTGCGGCGTGCTAATTAACTCTGATTTACACAACCATTATTTTGGGAGTTAATGGCTGGAGAACATTGTCTGATATTATTATATAGCCATTATTATGACAAAGGGGAAAAAATGAATTGAGTGAAAAGAGGAGAAAGTTCTGAAATGCAAGTACAGTGTTGTGTTTCTTGACATGGGGTCATTGGCAATGCGAGTTTCATTCTGCTTTATACGTCAGCAGTACAGAAGCCAAAATGCTGAAATCATCCTCGTTATTCACCTCTCCTTCTCTTGAGTTCTGCTTCAGTCTTGTCTTGAACTTGGCATGATCTTTGCTAGACCAGTACTAGCAAACGCCTGTCTTTGCTCATGCCTATCTCGGAGTGTCAGTAGCATCCCTCATTCAAGGAGCATCTTTGGCTATTCACATATCTGTAGTGATTTTCAGCCAGTGGCATATGTGGGGAGAGGCTCCAGGGGGTCACTTTATCCTGGGTTGGCACTTCTGGGCACAGTGCTGCCCCAGCCATGTCCCACTGGGCCTGCCTGCTGCCTCTCTTCCAGAGGCCTTCAGAAGGCTGGAGAGATTGCATGCAGCCTCCCTGACCCTCCAAAGGCCTTGTAAGGCCCTTGGAGGATGGGGGAAAAAAATCACTTCCAGTTTCTTGGGGAAATGACTTTTTATGCCCTTAAAAGGTCTTAAGTTGGGGAGGGACCGATAGGGGAGGGACAAATGGGGGGGGGTGGACTGAAGGCGGGCAGGATCACCACTGCCAATCAGAACTTTGCATATCAAAGAGCAAGTACCAGTAGTCAATTAATCATAACCAGGTCAGTTCAGTCATAACCAGGACGCTCAAACCTGTTACTGAATCTTGTGACAGCACACTTGGCAAAACAGCCTCTTGGGTGTGACTGCTCCCTGCCTGGCCATTATATATTGAAGTACTTGCCATGCTGCTCTGCTCCCCTGACATGAATCTCCATACCGCTATGTTCCTGGCAATTGCTGGAAGATTGTGTGGAGACACACTGCGATGAAACAGGCCTGCATGATAAATACAAAATATTAGGGCAGGCACCTGTGACTTATGACCCACTCATTTACGGCAGGTCACCAAGGCCATCATCAAGCTCCTGTTTTTGCTGCTTGTCTGGGACTGCAACAACAGGGAGATTGTCTAGCGCCTGGAAGATCCCCAGCTGGCTGGTGGGTAGCAAATTATGCAGACTTGCCTTGATGGCCAAGTCAGGAGTTGCTCACCGCAGGCAGGCAGGTTTTGGCAGGAGAAGCAGACGACACCTCCGAGCATGTTCTTTGTTGTCTTTGGGAAACCAAACAGGCAATGATCGCAAGCAACAGGTTTGCAAGCAAATGTGCCAGACCTCCTGGAGAACATCTGCCCATCAGCGCAGAGGCAACTTCTAAATATTGCCGTGGGTGGTGTAAGCACATCAAGGATGGCTACAAATTGTACATGTGGGTGTGGAGGTTCCATCTTGGCCTGCCAGGCGCTTGGCAAGCTTTTGATGCCCGCTTCCACAAATTGTTCCCTCCTGCCGCTTGCCAAGCCCGACGAGCAGCAGGGCACTCAAGTTCTCATCGTGCTGATTCTCTCCTCTCCTTTCATCACTTTAATGAGGGCTCCCAGGCATTTCTGCTGTTGCTGAGTCTCTCTCCCAAAGTATGCTCTTGCCCCTGGCGCTAACCGGCACAGTACGTTCATTATTGTGCCCCTCCGCATTTAGCAGAACTAGCAACAACTCAGCTGTATAAATCTTGGAGCACGCTCACACCACAGACATAAGTGGGTTTAATAGGTTTGTCTCTATGTCCGCCTACGTGACTGACAGCACAATCCTAACTGGCCTCGTGCCGGTGGAACAAGCACATGTGCTGTCCAAGAAAGCATCTTATGACAGCACAGGCTCTCCTGACACTAGTGCTAAGGCCTGCACCGCCCTGATGATGGTTGGCAACCTTCAGTCTCGAAAGACTATGGTATAAGCCTACAGCACCTGGTATTCCCTGGCGGTCTCCCATCCAAGTACTAACCAGGCCTGACCCTGCTTAGCTTCTGAGATCAGACAAGATCGGGCATGTGCAGGGTAACAGCCAGTGTCAGATTCAAGCGAAGTCCCTAATGGAGCAGGTAAGCTCCCAATGGGCAGCAGAATGGAGGCAGGGAGGAGTCTAATGGAGTGGCGGAGGATGAGGAGGGGGTGGATTGGGCCTGGGGTGCAGGAACTGCAGTTGAGGCTATTGGCATATCCTACCCCCCTGTACGTCTGTGGCCGTGTCCAGCCCTTCCCCAAATGGGGTCGATGGGACATTGAGGAAGGAGGTGAGACCGGTGCAGCTTTGCTCCACCGGATCCTGAGCCTCCATGTTGGGCCCTTGGGTTGCTGTAGAATCAAGTAGCCCCATTGTGGGACTACTCGCCTTAGCCAGAGGAAGGGGTTGAAAATCCCCTTCTCCCGACAACCCACTGAGTGCGTTGGATGCAGCGGCAGCCATTTTCTGTGCCACTGCAGGCCTGGGCACCAGACAGCTCAGTACTGGGCTGTTAATTATTTGATTTTGTCCATAAACCACTTTGTGACCTGTACTGCATATATCAATGGCAATAATATTATGGCTAGAGCCTGAATTGTGGCTAGATCTTGGCTAGATCCTGAACAGCAGACTGTAACCAGCCCGGCTTATACTGTGCTGAAGTATAATGATAATAATTCTGTAAATGGCACATTGGTGTTCTTTTCTGAGGCCGTAAATTGCACATCACACGGTGCGCTTCATATCATGTTATTGCTGACGACCACAGCTCATGCTGAAGAAATTGCCTGAGTCTGTCATCCTGTGAATTCTTAGGTAGGTTTTTGATGTGCTGCAGTGTAGGTGTGAAGTCCTTAGATTTGCCTTCAACAGAGTTTGCAAGGCTGGCTTATGAATGATTCAGATAAGTAACTCCATGCTGTGTAGTGGCAACAATCTGACTTCGGTCTGACTATTTGGAATGATGTATATCAAAAGCATAACCGCAAAACCATGGATGAAAGTCTTGATTACCATCATGGAGTTCTTTGCATTGGATTTTGTGCTAACCACCCAAACTAATTAAGCAAAATTATCCTAATTTGTTTATTATGTTAATGATCTGAATTAATTTATAGCAATTTAGCATGTATTACTAAAGATTTATTATGTTTCCTACCAAATGACTTAAGAGCTATAAATCCCATGGTTAAATGTAATTAGTGGAGACATATTTATCGACGTGGATAATTACATCTGATAAAAGTTCTTCAGTTAGGCTTAATTAAAACAGATTATTTCCCCATAAATGAAAAGTAAATATGGTAATTGCTGGGTTGATTTTCATCACCACCAAAAAAAATAAAAAATGAATATCTCAGCATTTTAATTTTCTAAAAGGGGTGGCAAAGTAAACTCTATAACTGATTACTTCCCAATAAACGATGATTAATAATCCCTGAGAAAGAAGGATTTTACTGGAGTAAACATTTTGCTACTTAATGACTAAAGGGCAGACAGTACTCAGGAAAAAAATATCAACCATTAACTCATTTTTTTTAAAGTGGACTCTTGCTGTTTTGAAACATAATGAAAAACATGTCAAACAAATTATGCGTTCTTCCAATATGACTAACTCGATGTAGCAGTGCAAAGGGGGAAAATAGTTCTTAAGCTCACTCCAGATAATTTTGCTGATGATAAAATTGGCTAGTCGCGATCAGACAGAAAAAAAATAAATTACAACTTCTCCTTCCTGATGCCAGCAAAATCTGCTCCGTGGCCATTGGTGCTCATGAAAAGCTTAGACCACAAACCTGAACTTTCCTCACTTATTTATTCTGGTTTTACAAAGCACTTTAGCCTTGGCCCTGCACTTTGTAAATCACGTTGCAAATAGAGAAAGGAGTAGGGGTGTGTTGTTTTTTTTCCCCCCATCAGCAATATTGTGCGCCAATGGATCCAGATGAAACCTTGCATGAAAAAAAATTTAAAGTCGGCTTGCAGAGGTTAAATCAGCTGGTAGGGAACCTGTTGGTTTCCCTTGACTATCAAGGTCCATCCATCTTGAAATCTTCAGAATGGATCTGCATAGGGGGAAAAAAGTGTATCTCACATTAATGCACACATCCTAAACACAAATGGAAATGAGTTCATGGGGAATGGTTTCTTATATATGTATTGCTGCTTTGTATATATTAATTCAGGGGGTCTCCAAACTTTTTGGCCAAAGGGCCACATCAAATATCTGGCATTGTGTGGAGGGCTGGAAAAAAAATTTAAATATAAAATTTAAATAAATAAATTAGAGATGAAATATAGATGAGTGAATAAATGAATGAGCTCATTTATTCAACCTCTCTGGCCCTCAGAAGACCCTCCAGACACAATCAGAGCACAGTTCTGGTCATGTTCAGTTGAGTGGGCCAGAGGCTTTCAGGGGACAAGAGGTTGGCCGCGAGCCAGAAAGAGGCTTGCTGTGGGCCGCATCTGGCTCCCAGGCCAGGATTTGGAGACCCCTGTATTAATTGACTGATGGTCATACAGAAAAGCACTCTGAATATGTGAAATGGCCAACAGTTGGAAAAGCAGAGGAATGAGCTCCTTGTCTGGTGTGGAAGAACTGGGGCAATTTAAGTAGTAGCAAAGGAGCAGCTGGTCAGGAGCAAGCAGCATTGAAGAGGGCGCAAATGGACTGCACTGATGAGCAGAAGAGGGCTCAAGAAAGCTTTCAGACCCCTCACCCCCCACAAACAATGGGCAGACATTCGATGTAACCCTGGTCCTAATCTTCTCTCTCCTTAACTCACCGCTTCTCCATGCTCTCTACCGCCTTAACACTGCACCAATGCCGATTTTATTGAGTCCAAAGCCAGTGTTTCCCCACCCCATTGGATCCTGTCCTCTATAGTTAACCTGTCTGTCCATTGGTGGAGCCCTATCTCCCTTTCCAAAGAAACTACCCATTGCACACAGCTGTTCTTGTTAAAAGATCTGATCCTTTCCACCCTTTCCTGGCCCCTTATCTCTCACATATGAGAAATAGATCTTTTCTGTTTAAAACAAAACTGGAAGTGTAGGATGCTACATTTGGCTCTGTGCCTCTTTCAGTGGTGTGAACTTGCAATTCCTCCCATTTCCCTTTGAAAAAGGCCATTGAATGAACTTTAGTGTGGGAGATATGTGTTGCTATGGCTACTTCAGAGTTCCAGTGCAATCCATCCACTAGGGAGTAAGCCCTCTTCATAGATTGTAGGGGTATTCAGATGAACCATTACATGCATATCCTCAATGCTTGGAGAGGGAAGTGGAACAGCACCCTCTAGCCCTATCATGTCCTAAGGTCCATGTGTTCTGTCAAATGTTGCCACGGTGTACCATACACACAGCTGCATAGACTGAGAATTTCTGGTGAGACCCTTGCAGGGATGGGCGAGTCCAGCATGGCTTGACTTGAGTTGAGTCACTGAGTCACCACCTCCTGCAACGATTCAAAAACGAGTCATAACAGACTTTCCAAGTCCCAAGTCACCCTTTAGTGACTCTAAAGAACTTGAATCAAGTCCCCCACTCTTAAAAAGCCCCCCTTTAAAAAGTGGAAAAAACAGGGTGGCTGCTGAGGGGTGTGCGCGTGTCGGAGTTCTCTTTACTACTCCCCCACTGTCCCCGCCCATCTCCACCAACAGGGTGGGAGGGGTGGAAGGGACAGCGAGACAGCGGAGATGGAAGCGGCAAGAGCGAGGAGGGTCATGTGCAGCAGCTGCGAGGCTTCCCCCTCCAGCCAATCGTAAGGCAAGAACCCTCTTGGGCTCCTTCTCCTGCTCTCCCTCAGCCAATAAAAATACAAGATGACTCATGCTGCTTCCAATGATCACCTATTCCTTCTTCCCTATTGCAGATGAGCAAAAGAGCTTTCTCCTGCCTCCCCCCTCCTGCTCAGATGTGTTAACCCTGCCCTGCCTCCTGGCTGGAAACTTCCTGCTGCTCACCCCATTGGAATGCTGGCCCCACAAGGTTTTTCACGCTGCCAAAACAATAAGCAAGCACACCGAGACACAGGCAGACTCGAGTCAGCACGTTTGGAGACAAGTGCCGAGTCAGGGGGGCTCTGCTCGAGTCTTCCACGTGACTCATGAGTCGCCAAGTCAGCAAAAATCATGCATTTTTACAATGAGAGTCCGAGTCACTGACTCGAGTTCCCAACCCTGGAACTTTGTACAATAAAGGTTTCAGGTGGTGTGAAAGGCCTTTAGGAGTACAGCTATACAGTACTTATGTAGGTGCACTTGACCAATATTCTGCTGAATGTGCAGATGTTTGGTTGTGGGTGGTTCCACTTCCCCTCCGTGCATGCAGTAAATGTCTGGAGAGCTTCATCAGGTCATCACTAGTGTATTCTGTAGTCTTGTCCCAAGATCACACCACACAGTCTACTGCCAAGTTCTCCTATGCATATTACGTTGAGGGACAAGGGCGGGGTGAACATGAAAATGAACCTTTAAAAAATGGTATGGAATTGAACATCCATTGAAAGAAACATGTGAACTGTACTTGGAAGTACAGAATGTCTCATGGTGAACTCCACAACATCTTCTTTGTTGAACACCCAGGCCTTATTAATCCTGACTTGGGAGTACAGGACCATGAGTGCTGGAGCATGAGACCATCAGGCACAAAATGAGGTCGACTTGAGTTGGGCACCTGTTCCTGAATGGCTTGATGAGATGTATATGAAGTACCTTAGTTCTCCTTTGTTAAAAAAATAAGAAACATGACTTGCTCCCTTTGGTATTAGAAAGAAAAGTTAAGTGCACAGAAAAAAGTAAATTACTGCACCAGAGGAAGAAAAGGTAGTCAAGTCTCCAGGGCTCAAAAAGGATAGTTACCCAGCATGTGCTATTTTTTTAAACAGAGCTCTAAAGTAATATTGATAATGTAAGGTTAAGTGTGTAAAAATTGAACAATCTGAGTCCTCAGGAGGATGGCAAAGATATAATGGAAGCTGCCAGGACTGGAACACTCAAAAGCTTACCTTTCACAGAGAGACAGCCAGGAGAAAAGAACCATTTGATTCTTTTTTTTCCATTTCAGGTTAGCAAAATTCTAACATAGGTGAGCAGTTCACAGTGAAATGCTGATTTGCCCACTCAGGGCTGGGCTATATTTACCTCTCGTACCAGGAATGAGGAGCAGAACACCAGGGGGAAAAAATGTAAGCATAGACAATTTGATTAAGAAGACATTCTGTGCCAGGCTAAGCCTAAAGGCGAGACGATTGAACTGTTACCCTGCACATGCCTGATTTCATCTGATCTCAGAAGCTAAGCAGGGTCAGGCCTGGTTAGTACTTGGATGGGAGACCGCCTGGGAATACCAGGTGCTGTAGGCTTGTACCATAGTCTTTCGAGACTGAAGGTTGCCAACCATTGAACCCCCTGCCACAAAAAAATGCATCAGATTTCTCCTTCACTTCTGGGTGATCCGGAAACCTTTTACGTCTCTCCTCTGAAAAGAACGAACATCGCTTAGTGGCAGAAGGCATGCTTTGAATGCGGAAAGTCTTAAAAGCAATGGAACTGTGGGGTTTTGCTCCTCACCTGAGAAACCTGAATCCCTAGCCTTAGGTTTAAAGTTCCCTTCTCGTAGGTCAGTGTTTCTCAAACTGTGGGTCAGGACCCACGAGGTGGGTTGCAAGTCAATTTCAGGTGGCTCCCCATTCATTTCATTATTTTGTTTTTATTGTATTAGACTTGCTGCTACCGTGGTATGTGACTGCATTTGGGGCAACCTAACAGATCTGTACTTTTAACAGGCTACTCTGTATATGAACAATGATAGTAAATGGGACTTTCTCCTGGGTAAGTTTGTGTAGGATTGTTAAAAATTTTCCTGCTTCATGATGTCACTTCCGGTCATAACATTACTTTTGGTGGGTCCTGACAGATTCTCATTCTAAAAAGTGGGTCCCGGTGCTAAATGCTGAAGGTTCTCCCTTGGACTGCACCTAGGCTGCCTTAGGGTCTGTGAGTTCCCTGTGGCACATTCCTGATGGTTGACAACAGCAGAGGCCCCTCTGCTTCGGAATTGCTGTCTGGAGCATAAGGGCCTTGGGGTACAGGGTGGGCTCCACGTCAGCTGCCACTTTGTGGTTGGCACTAGGGCATTTGCAACATGGACAATTGTGCCCCTGTCAAATGTATCCTGGTCTCTGGCATCCCTGGACATTCCCATCTGCTTTCTTGTGTCCTGTGCAACAAACTATAACTGGGAAACAACCCTCTTACCCACTATAAGAGGCTGAGGGCCTAATCCTATCCAACTTTCCAGCTCCGATGTAGCCACAATGCAGCCTCATGGCAAGGGAACACATGTTCCCATGCCTTGAGAAGGCCCCAGTGACTGCCCCTCTATCACAGGATGCAGCTCACACCGCACTGGTACCACTGCACCAGCACTAGAAAATTGGATAAGATTGGGCCCTGAGTCTGTAATTCTATACATACTTTCCTGGGAGTAAGTTCCATAGAACACAATGGGACTTACTTCTGAGTAGCCATGCATAGGATCGTGCCCTACGCCTCTTCCCCACTATAACTGGGCAACAAACCTCATCTTATATATGCTAAGCCTCTTACCCCTATATCTGGTCAATAATTGGGCGTCAAACCCCATGCTATATATCCTAATCCTCTTATCCTAGCCGTAATCCTAACCTTACAATTGCGTTTAAAAAATAAAAAAGTACATCTAACATAAATATACATATATTGGGACACAAATGTCTGGGAGGCAAAAAACTTGCATACAAATGTCCAGAGGTGTCCATACAAATGTCCAGAGGACACAATGGTCCTGTCACCTCCCTGGGCCCCTCTTACCTGGATGGGCTCTAAAGAGTCACTCTACCCTGCCAGAGAAAGGCTGCGGACACAGCAGTGGACTCAAGGATCAGCAGTGGGTCTTCCTGAGGTCCTGGGCCCTTGGCAGCTGCCCAGCGATGGTCATCCTGGTCTCAGTTGCCACTGCTGGGTCATAACATTCATTGATTAGGAAGACAAACAGCACTCATTGCCAACCATTAACAAGCAGCAGAATCTTAATCACATTTACTCAGAGTGGACGTCCAAGTCAGTATATTTAAAATGGTAGCACTGTGAGAATAAGGAAGTTTTTTTTTTTTTAAAGAAAAGACAGCTAAACATAATTGCTAGGACAATGATGCAATAGCAACCCCCCCCCCCCCGAGTTCAGCACCAAGTTGGTTTAATGAGATCTTTTGCGGAGCGACATTCACCCAGGAATAGGGAAAAGGAGGGGGGAAAAAATCAAGTCATGAGATGGGATAAAAAAAGAGAGACACACAGCAAAGAGCCCGAGACAAATGCCGAGAAGGAGGTGCTCCCGGTGATTTAATGTGTGCTGTTAGAAGCAAGTGACTTGCCAATTCATAAATTCACAGCAAGCCAGTTTTTTGTATTATCATCTCTATTATCTTCCACCTTTAGGATTGATAACGTACTACACAAGTAATCTCGAGCCCTTTCAGTCTCTGTCACCTAACTCACTGACAGCTTCTCCTTCTTTATGGGGCTGTTTCAGCTCCATTTCCATGACTTGCAGGTTGTTTTCATGCTGCTTTTGGAATTCAGAGAGACACTTAAATTCGAGACAAAAATGAGAAGGAAATGCTGGTGCTATGGTACCACCCTGTGAGTCTGTTCATATAAGGAATACATCAGGGAGTCTTGAGAATCTCTTTCCTTCCCTGCCTTTGTCTTTTTAAAGTAAGGCTGCAAGTCCTCATAGCTGATGGGAGAATCTGGCAAAGCGGCAGATTTGTATGCAACAAAGCACTGAATGTGATTAGTCGTCACATGAAAAAACTCATGGAGTGGAGATCAGTAGATTGACAGTGGACACAGAAAATGGACTTAGAAAGTATCCTGATGTACCCCTCCTGGTGCCAATACATTTCTGGTCCATGTGCCACCCAGGGCCAAGACTGTAAAATGCCACCCCCCCATGCTGCCTCACCCTCCCCACTGGGTACATCTGGAGGCCTTCTGAGGGTTGAAGAGTAACGTGGGTGGCCTCTCCAGCCCTCAGAAGGCCTTTTGAAGCCTCCAGAAAGCCTAAAAATGTCACTTCCTGAAAAGTGAAAACCATAAGTGACATTTTTAGGTGGGAAGTGGGAGAAAAAAGTTTTATTTTTTGCAGATTTCAGTGTTTTTCAAAGTTAGAAGTGTAGAAAGTGGTGCTATGTGTTTTTTATACAAAATTTACATTATCATTGTATATAATTGCTTTAAAAGTGTACTAGGTAGGTGATATAGGTGGTATAGTGTCAGCAGGTGCAGCAACAGTCATTACCCATGCATTCCCTATTAAAGAATAAATAAAAAAAAATCAATCTTATTTTTTTCACAGATTTATTTATTTTTGTTGCAAAATGAGAAGTGCAGAAAGCGGTGCTATATATTTTCATTTCATTATCACAGTTTCTTCCCACCTCTAGAAATAAGATAAGTTGTCATGCCTACATTTAGAGATAGTTGGGAAGGCATACATACATCTGTTCTGGATGAAGATGTCCAGATTTAATTGCCCAGGACTGCATGAGCATGTATATGATCACGTACATAAAGGTCATTGGTTTCACTTAGTTAACGGGTCAACAACAGAGTGCATGTTTTGCATGCAGAAGGTACCAGGTGAGTTCCATCTCCAGTTAAAACATCTCAGATAGCAGGCTGTGAAAGACTTCACCCATAAGCCTCTCAGTCCAAGCCTATTTGGATGTCCCACCAATGTTGCATAGACACTGGCATATCCTAAGCCCATCCCTGTGATGCCACTCTGAAGGCACACCAATATGGGTGTAACATGAGCCAAATATCAGGCCTGTTCTGGCAAAGCAATTCTGGTGTATCCCTTCATAATAACACCCCCAGTTATTATGGACACACTAATCTGTTCTCCATGGAGTGACACCCTGATGTGAGTATGTTATCACCACGGCACTGGCCTGTCATCCATCCATTGGCAGGTGGGCTTCTACACTGGTGGGAAACACTGGTTTCTATAGAGATACACCCGTGTATCTCAAGTATAGGATTGGACTTTCAGAGAACTGCTGTTCAGAACAATTGGGTTAGATCAGGCAAACCCCAGCCTGGGGGCCATTTGTGGCCCTCGGGGATCCCCAACCTGGCCTGCAGGCTGCCCCCAGTCTCCAATGGCTACTGGACTATCGACTGCCAGTTGTGAGCTATGGGCTGAGTTAGAACAAGGCCTTTTATAGTCTTCATGCGTTTTCTGCTTTTCCGTGGGCTTTAACACTCCCCATAGCCTCTGAACAACTTATATTTCCATGTGTTTCTGGCTTGGTCTGGCTTGGTCTGTATGTTTTCACTGTGCAAGAGGTGTGCGGCAAACAGTTCATAGATCTCATGTGGTTCTACATGCCTATATATAGTTCTCGTGTGTATTAGAAATAGTTAGTTGATAACTTTCAGTCTCTAAAGACTATGGTATCGCGCTCTGAAAGGTGGTTCTGGAACAGCGTCTAGTGTGGCTGAAAAGGCCGATTCGAGAGTGACAATCCCTTCCACACTGGGAGCAAGTGCAGTCTGTCTCTGGTCTGTCTCCCTGGCTATGGGCCTTCCTTCTTTGCCTCTTTGCCTCAGTCTGTTGGCCAAGTGTCTCTTCAAACTGGAAGAGGCCATGCTGCACAGCCTGCCTCCAAGCGGGCCGCTCAGAGGCCAGAGTTTTCCACCTGTTGAGGTCCACTCCTAAGGCCTTCAGATCCCTCTTGCAGATGTCCTTGTATCACAGCTGTGGTCAACCTGTAGGGCGCTTTCCCTGCACGAGTTGTATTAGAAATAAGCTCAGTAAAATTCATTCATTCATATTAATTATGTCTCTAATGTATTCATTTATGCAAATTTATGCAAATTTATTCAACTTTGAAATGTAAATTAATTTTTTTTTCCTGGCCCCCCTGACACAGTGTCAGAGAGATGATGTGGCCCTCCTGTCAAAATGTTTGCCCACCCCTGGGCTAGATGGATTAATGATCTATGCCTGTATCACTCCTCCCTTACCTGCAGTGGAGCTTTTGTTTTCTCCTGTTATATCATTGGTTTTACATGTGTATGCAGTGTAAGGGCTATAGCTCAGTAGTAGAGCACATGCCTCGCATGTAGAAGGCATGTGCTCATTCAATCCCTGCCATCTTCAGGCAGGGCTGCAAAATATGTGTCTGATATCCTGGAGATCGGCTTCCCATCAATGTAGACAATACTGAACTTGATGGATCAATGATCCGACTCAGTACAAGGCTGTTTCCTATTTAATCTATATATGCGTTCAAAACAACCATGTAGACTCATCCCACTTCAGAATACATGTTCCTAGTATTGACTGATGTGATATTGTGTCATGTCTGAAGTTTCACATTTCCACTGAGCCATGAAGCGTACTGGGTGACCTTGGAAAAGTCACTCACAGAGTTGTAAGGCTAAAATGGAGGCATGTGCATTACCCTGATCTCCTTGGAGGAAGGGCAGAATTAAGCATGCAATCAATCAGTCAAACATCTTCTAGAAGACTGAGCTCGGCCTTGCAGTTGCTAGCGTTTCAACAAGAGGGATAAACCTTAAGGAAAACGTGATGGGGAAAACTTGAAAGAAGCAGGTACAAGGGGTGTGGGGACTGGTCACTATGCTGGGACAGGCTCCCAAAAGATGGCCTAGGAGACCCCGGCTTGCATGAGGATGAGGATGAGGATGAGGTTGTACTGGGTCCCCTCCAGCAGGCCACCCATGCATTCCAGGACCGTGGCCCAGGGTTGGCACAGCAGAACTTGGAAGGCCCCACTGTAGTCCTCTGAGGAGAGGTGGCACCCCCTGGCAGCCAGTTGCTACTAGATGTTCACCCGTTGATCCATATTCTGCCAAAATTTGGTTATCAGCCTGGTAGAGTGGGACAAATGACAGTCAAAGAGGTCTCAAGGAGACCTCCACAATGGCCACCACCTCAGGATACAGCACACACTTCCTTGGTGTGGCTGCACTGGAGGTGGGAGATTTAGTTAGGATTGGGCCCTTAACCCCCTTTATAGGGAGTGGCTGGCCTTATAGCTGCATTAGGAAGAGACTTGCTAACACTCACAGTGCCACACAGGCATTGGGTTTCTTTGCTGCTGCCTCTCTTACTCAATATTCAGTCTCATGTCTACAGTGGCCTTTTTTCTGGAGGCGAGTGATATCTCACCCTGGCCTTATCCAATATCCACCAATATGCTGGGAGAATAATTATCAGCCTGTTCTGTTCATTCAAAGCGATCTGTTTCTCCTTAACTGAATCGGCCCTTTCTATCTACCCATAATCACAGAAGATTGGGGCTGGGGAAGGAACTTTTGAAAACAAAAGTTTCCACAGCCACAATAGTGAAAGCTCCCTGTTTTCTCACATTATGTCATTGGTTGTCCATTTGCACACAGTCGTGATCTTATGCACATCCCCCTTAAGAAGCATTGCCAGGATAAAAGGAGCCACTTTGGACACTTTCCCAGTGTGGCTTTGAAAATGACTTTGACATTTTGTTGCCAAGCCAGGAGTCGCCAAGGGCAAGGATTAAAAATTACTTGGAGTAAGAGCACAGCATCCAATTTGGGTTGTGACTTGAAAGTTCAGGGAGCTGATTACATGTTGTCTGGACACAGAAAGGAGACTTAGAAAGTATCTGGATGCATTAAATACTGTTAATAATAATAATAATAATGCATCTTTCCTGGTGCAATTGCAATCCTGGCCCCTGAGCCGCCTGGAGCTAGGACTGCAAAATGCTACCCTCCATGCCGCCCCACCCCAGGATGAGGTCTCTTGTTGTCTTGTGTGCTCCCTGTGGCATTTGGTGGACTGCTGTGAGATACAGGAAGCTGGACTAGATGGGCCTATGGCCTGATCCAGTGGGGCTGTTCTTATGTTCTTAACTACAATTCCCAGGAAGCCTTGCTGGTCTCTTGTTATCTGGCATGCTCCCTGGGGCATTTGGTGGGCCACTGTGAGATACAGGAAGCTGGACTAAATGGGCCTATGGCCTGATCCAGCGAGGCTGTTCTTATGTTCTTAGGTCTTCTGAGAGACAGAGAGGTGCACATGCAGCCTCTCTGGCCCTCAGAAGGCTTTCTCAGGCCTCTGGAAGGCCTAAAAACTCAACTTCATTTTTCAGTGAAAACCAGAAGTGACTTTTAGGGCTTTCTGGAAGCCTCAGGGGGCCGTCAGGGGGCCAAAAAGGTCACAGGTGACCTCCCTGGCCCTCAAAAGACCTTGAAAAGACCTGTAAAAGTCCTGTAAAAGGAAAAAAAGGCAGTGGGGTAGGAGGTCATGGTGCCCCCCCCGAGGGGTGTTCCAGGGATTTCCCCCCCCAACCCCCCCTAAGTACACCAGTGGCCTGGTGACCCTCTGTCTCACAGATCCTGCATCACTACATATTGATCTGGCCTGCTTGTAATGGCATTATGAAGAGCACAATGGGCTCCATCAGAAATTATTAACAGTATTTATATACTGCTTTTCAACTAAAAGTTCACAAAGCGGTTTACAGAGAACAATCAAATAACTAAATGGCTCCCTGTCCCAAAAGGGCTCACAATCTAAAAAGATGCCAAGGAATACCAGCCAGGCAGCCACTAGAACAGACAGTGCTGGGGTGAGGTGGGCCAGTTATTCTCCCCCTGCTAAAAAAAGGAGCACCCACTTGAAAAAGTGCCTCTTACCCAATTAGCAGGGGTTAATGAATAAAAATGAATGAAATGAATAAAAACATTCAGTTCCCCATTCAGTTACTTTTTAGATCTCCAGGCAACAGCTGCTAAACGAGCAGGACTCATTATTGATTGAGAATGGGATGTGGCGGGTTCCCCCTAAAACGAACAGTGCACATAGTACGTTGGGACCACAGATTGGTGTCTTGGACCTTCGAGGGGAAAATTTGCAGGTGACTTGGTCAGCCTCAGTTCCTAAGCAGTGAAATGGGATTACAAATGGCTTCACTCATGGTTTCTTATGGAGATGAAAAGGTCACTCTGTAGATACAGGGGAGAAGAATAAACTCACAGTTTTTCCCCCCCTTTGTCTCATGCTAAAGTAATCAGGCAAGAAAAAAAAATAAGATGCTTGCTTTCCTAGCAGCAAGTTCCCATTTACTTGCTCCTTTGTTCTTTTTTGCTGAGAAAGGTTTCTCAATATTCTGTCTCCTTTCCCCCAACATGCATCCTAATGCACATTTAGAGCGTGCATCAGGGGGGTGGGGGGGGAGAGATTCCACTGTGGGTTCATCAATCGCTCTTCTCTGCTGTTTATATGAGACAGAGAAAGCAAGCAGAACACAATCTTGAATTAGCGGCAGGCAGGGCACCCTCTCCTTCATCCCCACCCTACCTTACGCTGGTTCAGCCTTTTGATGTTGACAGAGGCAGCTCTTGATATACTCCAAAGGAACCACCTTGGTGCCTGGCTGATCTACTGATTGTGCCTTGCAGACGGAGGAGTGCTGAAATGTAAAAGAAGCCGCATGGCGGCCACAGGAAAGGACCAGCAAATGGAAAGAGAAGAATAATTATCCTGCCTTAACCTAATGTTGTTAATCTGTATTGGCCATTACAATCTCCAGCATCCTGCTTAGTGAAGTATGCAATCTCCGAGCATGGTAGTTTTTTGCGCAAGCGGCGTATCTAATATAACGGACGGCCTCCCCATCTATCATCATAATTACTGTGTCATAATTTGCTGCCCTTCTTGCCTCTGCCGCAAAGAGATAGAGGAAGTCTTAAAGTGCTGGAGAAGGTTAAAAAAATGGGGGGAGGGGAGAAAAGAGGAAATTATACAGTGATGTATAGGGAAATTAATCTGTATTTTGGTCCTATCTGTTTGCTACCTTTGCCTGCTCACATTTCACTTTGGATAGCTGGGGAAAAAGAGAGAGTAGACAACCTTAGAGAGTAGATAGGGGGCACAAACATTTTGGGTGTTTCTCCAAGTGGTGCACCCCCCCCCCCCAAGTGCAGAAAAGTAAATTTGCAAATAAATGCTAAATACATTTATTCTGTCTCTCTTCAAAGCACTAGTGCAAAGAAACCATATTCGGCTTATGGCTGCATGAAATGTGATCCATGCTGCAATCCTCCAAAGACCCTCTGGGAGGTTGCACAGTCCCCCCAGGCATGTGTAAATGTGCCTGGGTGCCCGTGGTGCCATGATCACTGTGGCACTATCAGGGCACCCATTTATGGGTCATTCCCCTTAAGGGGAAAGTGACCCTTTTAAGTTCCAATGGTGGGTCATGATCCACCACTTTGAGAAACAGTGGTCTATGGTATAGAATTTCAGGTAGCAAAGCTAGGAAAGGCTTCTCCCAGACAAGGCACTGCCATTCAAGTGTACTGCAGTAGATGAGCTTCTACACCAATCTTCTAAGCTTCTAAGACAGCTTTGCATCATGTTCCAAGTTGGAAGTAGCCAAGCAATGTGAAGAATTTTTTTTAAAATATTTTACGAGTGCATGTTTCTAGTCCTCAAGTAAGCCTGTAGTTCTATACATATGGCAGTGGGGATGGTTTGGGAGAGGATCATTGGGTGGATGAAAGCAGGAGATCTTTTGCTGGATTGGAAATCTTGGGTATAGACTGGAAGTGGGTGCACATCTGAATGTGAATCTGCATTACAATGTATATGTATACATGAGATAGGTACACAGGCCTCATTCTTGCTACATGACCTCTGCAAACTGGGCAAAGAGCAGTCTATTAAAGTGGTGTCTTTCTTATATTGAGCAGGGAGAGTTCTCCCTACTTATCTGAACAGTGTCCCCGCAAGTGGCTGTAGCTCATGTCTATCTTGTGTGTCATTTGAGATTTTGAACTCCTTTTGGACAGGGAGCCTTCTTCTTATTCAAGGGAGAACTTTCTTATTCTTAGAACTCTTTATTGAGAGGTGATATATATAAATGTCAGTGATGACAATGATGTTGATGATAAGAACATAAGAACATAAGAACAGCCCCACTGGATCAGGCCATAGGCCCAACTAGTCCAGCTTCCTGTATCTCACAGTGGCCCACCAAATGCCCCAGGGAGCACACCAGATAACAAGAGACCTCATCCTGGTGCCCTCCCTTGCATCTGGCCTTCTGACATAGCCCATTTCTAAAATCAGGAGGTTGCGCATACACATCATGGCTTGTACCCCGTACATCTGCATTGCTGTGGGAATGCACATACCTAGGTATGGCCTTGCTCTCTGCCTGTATTGCTGTGGGCAATCTGAGATCCTAGACCGAAGTCACAGCATCTGCTGACTCATTGGAGCATCCAGAGGGTTGCTGGATCAAACCAAAACACCATCCTGCTTCTCCAAAACAATTTGGTGAGACTTTCCATTTTGCAAAAGCAATTTTCCAAAAACCAAACCAAACTTCACGATGGGTTGGCTAACTGTTGTTGGCATTTCAGGTAAATTTTTGCACATCAGAATATTTAAAGCCTTTTAAAACCAGCTAATAGTATTCTATTCCTGGAACAAATCTAAATGTAAATGTTAAGAAATATGGTTTTCTTGGTTTTTTTCCCCTTTCTTTTCCTTTTTTTTAATAAATAAAAATGGCCTTCCTCATCTGTCTCCACCTATAGTGTTATGTAAAAGATGACAGTTATCAGCCACAGAGAAAAGCAGCTATATTAAATGTTAAATAACCTTTAACAGCAGCAAATATTTAATCATAAAAAGTTAAATTGACAGCAGTGTGGTTCAGACAGTATCCCCTCAAAACTCGACAGTATCATTCCTCATATATATTGATAAGCACAAGACATCCATAAAATCGCAGGCTCTGTAGACTTCTATTTATGAGAGGCCATCTAAAGCTCATTCATTGCAGGTAATATCAGTAAGTCAATTCAGCTTAGCCTGATAGCTCATAACTTTTTAGCCTGTTGTATTTACTGAGCCATAGACTGGCCTCTCTTGGAGTGTACTTGAGAAAATGACTTGAACTGCAAGACTATTTCTCTCCAAGTATAATCAAGTGCTTCAAAATGAACTCCAAAACTGCAGTGCCAAATGGCATTAGATCTCGGCAGTGCTATCGAAACAACTGCTTTGGTAATGTGTTGAAAGGTGCAATGGAGACCTGTGCCGTTCATGTGCTTGTTACATCGCATCCAGAGAAGTCGTAAGAATGCCCGTCAAATATGGGAAGGCTGTAATGGGAGCATTTGTACAACCAGGCTCTCCTCCTATTCCTGCCTGTTCCTTACTGGTTGTGTACGGGTCAGACTAAGAGCTGGGCAAAAACAATGCATGCCACTGCAACCACCTGGAAAACAACCATCACCCAAGATGGGTGGCCACCAACATCTTAGACATGTGCATGGAGTATCCCAAGATGGCATCAATCATGCTATCTGATTTGGCCTGACTGACACCAACAAGACAAGATCAATAAGTTTGTTCTGATGTAGAAATTTTGGTGTGGTTGCAGAGGAAGGACGGCGCATTGGGGTGTTATGCTTAGACTTATGGCATCTGAGTAAAATAACTCGAAGCATCAGATCATCTTCATCTTTTAGCATCCGTTCAAAGTTTCAGACACTAGGGTGGTACACTTAGTTTCAGATGCTATGTGCCTGTAATACTTCCATTTTCTTATGAGTAGTTGCTTGTTTGAAAATGCTTACAGAGGAAATTTTTCTTGCTTTAGACTTTCTCAGCCAGGGTACTTTTGACTCAGTTATCACGTAGGGGTGCTGTTTGGGGTGGAATAGCCAAATGGGAGGACTGCACCACTTTATTGACTGAATATTAGAGCTGGCCTTCAAATGTTTCTTAAGGCCCATTCCTAAGGGCATGCTATGCCAGTGGAACCTTTATAGCACTCTCCAGGTGTCACAAATGTGGCTGCACTGGAGAATGCAGTCTGGCTGCCATCACATGTGGCAAGTGGCCAGGTTTGTGTGGTGATGGACCTCAGATGCCTGCCTGGTAAGGCTGTGTATGGGGTCAGAGGGAAGTGGGAAAGGGCGAAATAGGGTGGCAACAGGAACAGGGAGGAGGTTGGATTGGCCTTGGGAAGGGGGTGGGTTTGGTGGCAGAAGCACCAGCCAAATCCTGACCTTTTTCCCAGGCCTGATTCACCTTCATGGTTCAATGTAGACTTGTGCCAGCTGTACCTTTGGCACAAGTCTGAGTTGACCCACCAGATCCACCTTATCCTTGGGCAAAGGAACAAATGTTCCCTTACTATCAGGAAGCCCTGGAGGCCAAAACCCCTCTGCAACGTTCAACAGATGCTGTGTTGGTATTGTTTGTTGAACCTCCGCATGGGGATTTGGAAGATTTGGGAGCTTTATAGCAGAATGGGATGTTTGCATCTGACTCTTTGGGACAGAGGGATTCTGCTGTTCCCACCTCTTACATTTAACCCTAGTAAGGAAGCAGAGATGCTGTGGCTGATTCTCCACCCTCCTCTGCTACAATGTGGTCGCTTACGCTTGTGTGCATGTGTGAGCGAGTGAATGTTTTCAAGTTTTAAAATCGGCCAAAAAAAAAATAAAAATTAAGGCTTGGTCAGTTATCAGGCCCTTTCTATATGGTTAGACTTAGCTCTCTCATGAATTCAAGATTGCTGCTGCTGTGGTAGCGGGATTAATTTTTCAGCCTGCATAAGATGCCTTTTAGCACATGTGTCATGCGGAGAATCAGGGGATAAATGAAGAAAAGGAGTCCACAGAACAGGAGCTCCCTCAAAGGCTTCTGTCCTCCCCTCTCCCCGAGTGCACATAGAAATGGATACAGTTTCAACCTTGCTTGGTGGAGTGGAAAGTTTAAAATGGAGAAAAGGAGAGGGAAGAGGCGGAGAGGGCATCCACACCAGTGTGCAGTGCTGATGCTGGAAATCTGTGGGTGAAATGTGCACGGCAAAGCTGCGTAAAGCTTCCTTCCGAACTTGCACGGAATACCAAATGGTAACCTCCGCAGCGGTGGCGCTGATTGACGTCTATTTTATAAGGTTAACAGGAGAGCTTGCCTGAAATAGCGCTTAAAAAAGAAGATTTTGCTCATGTTCTCGGACACAGGTCAGTTCCCTACAATTTCCTTGCACATAAAGGATGTCTCTCCACTGAAGTGGTCATGATTGTATTGTGAGGAAACAGGTGGCAAACGACAAGGGCACTTTCACAAGTGCTGCCCTTCCCCCCCCCCCCGTTTTCTTCTGGACAGACTCCAGGGAGCTGGTTTGTCACCAATAACATCTCAAAAACTATTGGTTTCAGTATAACCTGAGGCCAAGTCTACCTATGCAGCAGGGTGAGGTGAGAATGAGTTGGCAGAGGTCTACAGTGGGAGAACGGACCACACCGTTTTAGACTACGGGTGGGGGAACCATGTTTTTGAATGCTGACCGATGTGAAAAATTCCCTGCAGCTAGAAAAGTAGCACAATGGAGAATGAGCTGGGCTACAATTTCTGTCCCTTGGGTATAATTTTTGAGTAAAAGGGTCTTGGGATCAGATTCAAAACCGATGCCCCCCCCCCCCCGTGGTCTGAAATCACCTCAGAGTTCTTAACACCTCAGTAGGACTTACTTCTAAATAGAAATGCATATTATTTATTTATTTATTTATTTATTTATTAATTTATTTATTTATTATTATTATTATTATTAACAGTATTTATATACCGCTTTTCAACTAAAAGTTCACAAAGTGGTTTACAGAGAAAAATCAAATAACTAAATGGCGCCCTGTCCCAAAAGGGCTCACAATCTAAAAAGATGCAAAGGAATCCCAGCAGACAGCCACTAGAACAGACACTGCTGGGGTGAGATGAGCCAGTTACTCTCCCCCTGCTAAAAAAAGGAGCACCCACTTGAAAAGTGTCAAATAAATAAATTTATTTATTTATTTGACTGAATTTTATCATGCCTTTCTCTCCAAAGGGAAAGAAAAGAAACCCAGAAAAGAAAAAAGGTCAACACCAGCACTGTAGCATAACAGATAATTTTCTAACTGCTCAGTCTTACGCATGACTACTCAAAAGTAAACCCCATTATTTTCAATAGGGCTTGCTTTCAGGAAAGCGCATATAGGATTGCAGCCTAAAGCCATCCGATGCAACATCCAGCAATATCCCTTAGCCACGCACAAATGCTTTGTGGAAGAGCCAAGACTTCATCTTCAATACTTAATGTCTACAAATATATTTCACAGACAACTCACCATCAGCAAAGGAAATGGCTCTCTTTATCGCTTGTCTCTTTAAAATATAAACAACTGAGCTGTACGTACACCAGACTTGGTGGCAAATCATCTCTCATGTTCCCTGGGAAGAGCTGTATCTCTCCTAATTAAAGACTTCTTGTCATCAAGCTGTCATCACTAAGAGATAAGTATTGATTGGTCCCAAAGCTTTGTTTTGATTGGTCGCTTTAGGCAGTGCAATGGAGTTCAGTGGCTTCTGTTGTCTTTGGTACAGTGCTACCTCCCATCCTAGGAAAATAATGTCAGTTTCTTTTCTTTGCTGCTTCCTCCCCTCCCCCCCCCCCCGCATTTGAAAAGAATATTTTGAAGAGAGTTCCTATTTCACTATGGAAAACACAACCTACAAAAGGAAGGACAATGGGCATGTAGCAATGTAGACAGTGCATTTGTAATATAGGTTGTGTTTTCCATAGTGAAAGATGAACTCTCTTCAAATATTTGCAGCATCCTCGGCATCACCTGGCAGGACAAAGTTCCAAACAACACAGTCCTGGAACGAGCTGGAATCCCTAGCATGTATTCACTGCTGAAACAGAGACGCCTGTGTTGGCTCGGTCATGTTGTGAGAATGGATGATGGCCGGATCCGAAAGGATGTCCTCTGTGGAGAACTCGTGCAAGGAAAGCGCCCTACAGGTAGACCACAGCTGCGATACAAGGACATCTGCAAGAGGGATCTGAAGGCCTTAGGAGTGGACCTCAACAGGTGGGAAAGCCTGGCCTCTGAGCGGCCCGCTTGGAGGCAGGCTGTGCAGCATGGCCTTTCCCAGTCTGAAGAGACACTTGGCCAACAGTCTGAGGCTAAGAGGCAAAGAAGGAAGGCAAAGAAGGAAGGCCCACAGCCAGGGAGACAGACCAGGGACAGACTGCACTTGCTCCCAGTGTGGAAGGGATTGTCACTCCTGAATCGGCCTTTTCAGCCACACTAGATGCTGTTCCAGAACCACCATTCAGAGTGCGATACCATAGTCTTTCAAGACTGAAGGTTGCCAACAACTTCAGGGAGGGATATTTTCTCTAGGGTGGCCACAGACCCCAAAGGACAGAAGCAGCGTTTCATGTAGGATGCCCTGAGGATCTTTTAGATTGAAAGGTTGGGCATAAATCTTTAAAGCCACCTTGCCCAGAATTTTGGAATAGGGAAAAGAGACAGGGAAGAGCCTGGCCGAGAGCCACATGGGCTGTGTGCACTCATTTTCAGAATACTTGTTATTTGAAAGCTAAAACCTTTACCAAGTGCAGAAGACCTATGAGGTTCTCATTGAGGATCATTTTGTGACAGATTTCAAGAACTTGTCCTTGTTTCTGGTTTGGTCTGAAACAGAAAAGCTTGATGAGGCACAGCTCATGTTTGACTAGAGAAGAGAAGGAGGGGCTCCTGTTCCCTTTGCTAGGACAATAGGCATTACAGGTAGATCCTCGGTGTCCTTGGGAGTTCTGTTCTTGGAACCCACATGGATGCCAAAAACTGTGTGTTGGCAACCTTCAGTCTCGGAAGACTATGGTATCGCGCTCTGAAAGGTGGTTCTGGCACAGCGACTAGTGTGGCTGAAAAGGCCGATTCGGGAGTGACAATCCCTTCCACACTGGGAGCAAGTGTAGTGTGTCCCTGGTCTGTCTCCCTGGCTGTGGGCCTTCCTTCTTTGGCTCTTTGCCTCAGTCTGTTGGCCAAGTGTCTCTTCAAACTGGGAAAGGCCATGCTGCACAACCTGCCTCCAAGCAGGCCACTCAGAGGCCAGGGTTTCCTACCTGTTGAGGTCCATTCCTAAGGCCTTCAGATCCCTCTTGCAGATGTCCGAACTAAACAAACGCATCGGTAAAGCAGCTACCACGTTTTCCAGACTCACAAAGAGAGTCTGGTCCAACAAGAAGCTGACGGAACATACCAAGATCCAGGTCTACAGAGCTTGCGTCCTGAGTACACTTCTGTACTGCATGAGTCATGGACTCTTCGCTCACAACAGGAGAGGAAACTGAATGCATTCCACATGCGCTGCCTCCGACACATCCTCGGCATCACCTGGTAGGACAAAGTTCCAAACAACACAGTCCTGGAATGAGCTGGAATCCCTAGCATGTATGCACTACTGAAACAGAGACGCCTGCGTTGGCTCGGTCATGTCGTGAGAATGGATGATGGGCGGATCCCAAAGGATCTCCTCTATGGAGAACTCGTGCAAGGAAAGCACCCTACAGGTAGTTCACAGCCAAAAACTGCAGTTAAACAAACTTGTAGTTGGACTTCCGGCCATGGCCAGAAGTACCTTCTGGTCTCATCTCTAGGAGGTCCTCTGTGGTCTTCCCACATGTTCGGAACCTGTCATGGGTCAAATCCGCAAATGAAGAGGACCTAACTATACTTCTATGTTCTTCTAGGTAGGAACTTAGCTGTGTTGTTGATTAGTTGTCATACCAGACAATGGCATCACTTTGGTTTGTGTCACCTGTTGTGGGAGGCCAACATATCACCCTCATGATGGTGAGGCAGGACAATGCTGCAGGTGGTAGGCGTGGTTATGTACCATTGCCCCACCCACTGGTTTTTTGGCTATAACTTTTGATAGAATAGATATGTCAATGTGGTTTGTTTCACTGCATTCTGCATGAAATTACACACCAGTAGATAACATGACCATATTATTTAAAAATGCAAAGATTAAAAAAAATTTGGCCAGTAGCGGTATCACCCCCCCTCCCCGTGCATGTAGCCCGCACCCCCACACCCCTCTCGCAATGCCACTGATACCAGACCTGATTGGATGTTTCCAAACAATATCTTCAGCAGACTCTGCCGTCCCAGCATTCAAAATCCTGCTGGGGACATAGACACAGGGATTCTTTGTTACTTTGGCTGTTAGTTTTATCCTAAAGCTAAGTGGTTCTTGGTTAAGAGCAGTAACTGAAAACAGCTGGATAATTTTGCCTATTTTTGCATCTTTTATAGCTAATGAAGATGGAACAATAACATTAATAGATGATTGAGTAATTGGATGTTGTAATTTTTGTTCTTTCAATCAGCAAGCTTAGTATTAATTTTTGTTTTTAGGCAGAAATATAACACATATGTTTCTTTATGGCTGGTCAAAATTGCACTGGAATCAATGAATGAATGAGTCTCTCTCTCTCTCTCTCTCTCTCTCTCTCTCTCTCTTTCTGTGTGTGTGTGTGTGTGTGTGCGCGCATAAAAAATTCAGACCTACAATTTGAATAGTGGTCATTTGAAAGATGGAACAGATTTTGTTTTGCACTGTTATTGTCTCTGTTAAGGTTGCACTTCCCTCACTGGACCATCTTCAAGTAGAGGCTCAACAGAAACCTTTAGGAGATGCTTAATTGGGATCTTATAATAATAATAATAATAATAATAATAATAATAATAATAATAATAATATACAGTATTTATATACCGCCTTTCTTGGTCTTTATTCAAGACTTTATTCAAGGCGGTTTACATAGGCAGGCTTATTAAATCCACGCAGGGATTTTTACAAATTGAAAGAAGGATCTTTCTTTCAAGAACCACTACATTCAAGGTGTTACACTCCGATCTGGTTTAACATTCTGGCCTCCATCCTCCCACGCTCCGAGCAGATGGAACAGCTCAGCTGCAGCTTGCCAGCTGCTTCAAGGTCGCACAGTGCCGGTGGCCTCAAACTGGCGACCTTGTGGATGTTAATCTTCAGGCAAATGGAGGCTCTACCCTCTAGACCAGACCTTCCTGCTTCAAGCAGGGAGTTGGACTAGATTACCTTGAAGCCCCTTCCAACTCTATGATTCTCTGAATTAGACTGATTCAAAATTATGAAAAATGGGTTGAAACTACAGGAAGTAAATTTAGGTTGGGTATGAGGAAGAGTTTCCTAACTGTAGGAAAGTCCAGTGGCAGAACAACCTGCCTCATGCACTGAGCAGGGGTTGGACTAGATGACCTTCAGGGTACTTCCAACTTCAATTGAGTCTGCGAATTAACTTGATAGGCATTCACAAGTGAATTCTGGTCATCCTATTTAGATTACTGTTATCACACACCAAAGCTATCCCTGGATATTTGGACACATACAAGAATGTCTACATTCACCAGATTTTGGACAGTCACCGCACAAGATGAAATACAGTCGCAATAAAACGCCGAAACAAATTCACGTTGCTGCTTCCCACCACAGCTGCGACTATGACCTGAATTGCAGCCTCAAAATCTTTCCATCATCCTACCCAGGTAACTATAAACTACAGGTGCTTCCCTAAGGAACGGATATGTGATCATTAAATTGGGGCGGTGGGGTGGTGGGGGAAGGGGAAAAACCTGCTGCTGTGCGTATGTTGACAACCAATTTATTCACTGGAAGATTGTGAAGAATGGCGCAGCCTCTCCATGTCAGTCGGAGGGCACCGCACTGCATTTGTTGTCATCATCATTAGAAGGGTTACAAATCACCTACCTGGAGCCCAGCATATATCTTCGGGATGTAGCGTCAAAATACCGATAATATGGGTGATTTCAGTGTGCTTGTCCGTTCCTTAGGACGGTAATTCCATACTTATTGGTTGGAAAGCAGTTCACACACAACACACACAGAAAGAGAGAGAGAGAGAGAGAGAGAGAGAGAGAGAGAGAGAGAGAGAGAGAGAGAGAGTCCAGTTGGATTACTTTACTGGAGGCACTGCTGTTTGGCAAAAATGGCAGCACCAAACTACCACAAAAAGCCAACTTCCAAAGGAAAACCATTTTTTGGTCTTAATCTGTGGCTTTGTGCTTGTCACTAGATACTAGGTGGAATGAATTATCAGAAGACCAAATGGAATATGTAGTGGCATGACTATTCAGTTAGTTTTCAGGCTCTAATTGGTCATTAGGTTTAAAACTGCTAATTGCAAGCATGCTCCAATTATGAATGGTTTCATCCACTTTGTAATGGAGGTCAAAATTCTCTCTCTCTCTCTCCCTCTGTGTGTGTGTGTGTGTGTGTGTGTGTGTGTGTGTGAGAGAGAGAGAGAGAGAGAGAGAGAGAGAGAGAGAGAGAGAGGGCGGGTAATGGGGTACAAGGTCCCTAAACGTCAATGCTCCACCACTGGCACATACCATTTTTTAACTAGCAATGAACAACATATGAATGTACAGTCTGTTGTGATGGTCACTGTATGGAAATGTACCTGGTATGTTTACTCTGTCTATGAGCCAGAAATGTCCATAGCAAAAATAAAAACCCTATTCACACAACACACCCATGGATATAAATATGTTCAGGCAGGAAGTGAAACACCCATTGGACGCATCTTCAATCTCAGTGTGTCAATTGAAAACTGCAGACAGTCCTAATGTACAACTATTCTTGTGGGCATTTTTCAGGACTCCCCAGATTGAGCATCCAGCATCTACATACATACAGCTTGTTGCTCTGTGTACTGCTTCTGTTGGATTCATGGTGGTCAAGGAGCAAGGTCAACAAGCCCAATCCCATCCTTCCTCCCTCCCTCAATCAGAGGCTTGCCATCTCAGATGGAAACTATGCTTGGAGATTATTTTTTCCCCCACATGATATTGTGTGGGAAATTCCTGGCAATTCTTTTAAAACCTCCAGGATTGCTTTCAGTAGTCACCTAAAGAGGGATGCTAATTCCAGGAAAATCCAGAGCAGTCCTAGAAGGTTGGTGGCCCCACACCCTTTACAAGTCCATATCCATGAATATGTCACATGAACAGAATTAAAGACCAGGCTGCATCACAGCAGAACAGGGAGAAGTGCTGTCAGAACAGAAGGTCATGTTGGCTTTGACTAGCACAGGCTTGGGGGGTTCTCATCTGAACTGATCTGTTTTGAGCCCATTTTGCTGTTACACAATAATAATAATAATAATAATAATAATAATAATAATAATAATAATAATAAGAAGAAGAAGAAGAAGAAGAAGAAGAAGAAGAAGAAGAAGAAGAAATATTGTTAATTGATCTACTGCTCTTTAAAGACACTATTCCACTTTGTCAGGATTTGGGTTGGCAGTGAAACTCCAAAGCAAATATCCCGTGGGAAACCATCTGAGAATGATCAAGGGAAGGCAAATGAGTTTACATAAGACTCAGGCAATTTCTCAGGAGCTTGTGCACATTCTTAGACAGGACAAGCCAAGGAGAGGCAGTCAGCTTTGCAGCTGCTTAGGAAAGCAAAAGAAAAGCATGCCTCCAACCAGGCAAAATTAAAATCTAAATTAATATTTTAAAATATGAATGAATGACCGACAGAACCTCCAGGTGGAAGATGTAACAAAATCCTATCATATCATATATAAACACACAAGCCTGTATTAAAAACAAACAATACCGCTATGGTCCCAATGAAATGAAATCCATAATATGTTTTATAACAATTTTCTAAACATATGGCAAACAAACCGCTTGCCCTTAGATGTCAAAATGATGAAACAAACGTCAGAGTGCCAATCACCCTAATTATGCAGTCTGACAAGTCACCCTTCGGTACGGAAAGGCTGGTTGGCAACCTTCAGTCTCGAAAAACTATGGTATAAGCCTACAGCACCCGGTATTCCCTGGCGGTCTCCCATCCAAGTACTAACCAGGCCTGACCTTGCTTAGCTTCCAAGATCAGATGAGATTGGGCATGCGCACAGAAAGGCTGAAGATCTGAGGATTGTGCTGTCATTTCTGTGCAAGATTATTTACCATTGTGGAACGTAACACAATTTAACACACTGGATGCAGGAGTGAGGGTGGGGGTCGGGGGGTCGGACGTTGTCTTCAAGTCTTGACAAGCCAGCAAAAGAATAGCAATAAGGGGGCATTTCAATATTTATTACTTTATTTTAGCTTAGCTACTGTAGATACTCACGTATAGTACGTGAAATTTTTGCCAAGTAATCCAGCTCCAATTCTCACTTTGCCTGATCTCCGGGTCAATCAGAGGGCAGAGCCTTTCAACTCTGAACAGTTTTGTTTCTCAAGCGGCAGACAGGCGCCAAGTTTCTCAAGCAGCAAGCAGGCACAGCTCCTTAGAAGCAGTTTGTGACCCTTTTATTCTCCTTCCTTCTGCTGCAGCCTGGTTCTGCTTGGCAAATGCTTGCAAAGCAGTGCTGTTTTTTTTTGAAACACCAGGATGGGAATCCTCCTTTCCATTTGAAGCAGGCTACAATTCAATGCACCCTTACTTAAGAATAACACCCATGGAAAGCAGTGGGTCTACTGCTGAGTAAAAAGGGTTGCAAATATATGCAGCTGCATCTCTCTGCTGTGAATTGAATTGCACACTCCCAGTTATGTGTTATGGGTTGTATGTTGTACATAGAGCTTCTGGCTTAACACACCAGACACCTTAAAGATGGATTTGATTCATAGTTCAACCTTTTTCACTTGCATATCCCTTGGCAGCCCATTTCCATAAATTGTACCCTTCCTAGTAGCAAAATGTTTGTAATTACGAGACAAGCCCTCATCTCCTCCACATGAAAGCCCAGGCTTCATGTATTCATCACATATTTTCTCTTTTCATCTGTTTGAAGAACAGAAGACTCTGCCTTTGTACTGTTTTGCACCAGAAGTGTGCTGAGAAAATCTGGGTGATTGATCACTTTCTATATTATGTTTCAACTTTTTTACTGTGCTGGTTTTCAATCACTGGTGCATACATGAATTGATGACCAAAAACTAGCTATTGGTGGGGCTTTCACAGCCACCTCCCTTCCAGGACGTGCATTCTGGAGCATGGCCTGCCTTTTTCTGCCATTATTCCATTCTTTTTCAAGTACCCCTAAGGGTCCTGTTGATTGTCCCTGGGAGTACATAAATGGGAACCACTGGTATGTTGTTTACAGTGCACTTACTCTAATAGTGTTTACAAAAAGGTGGTGAAGACCAGAATTTAAAAAAAGAATAAAAATGTATCTTATGATCTTTTACTGTGTTTTTAATAAATTAGAGACTACAGTTCTTAGGTAACAATTAGTGTTAGGTTATTTTTCAGGATCTGGCCTCGGGTAAAATCAGACAAAACTATAGTCAGACAACCCCCCTAAGTTTAACCCCTGACTTATCCGAGGGTCATAGAAAATTCCATGATTGTTAGCTCAAAACCCCCTGACTTATCTGTGGGGTCGACTTATAGGCGAGCATCTGCGGTATATCATATATTTTAGAAAGAAGCCCAAGTCTGCATGTGCCTACTGTCAAACATTTCCCCTGTTTAAATGTATGACCAAAATGCTGCTTTTCTGTGGTTCTACTAGGGAGAGATGCTGCTACAAAGATCATTCAAGAACATAAGAACATAAGAAGATTTGAGAGTGCCGGGCACGGCAAAGCGGCCCTTTTCTGTGCAGGTTTAGCGGCAAGAAAGAGAGCCTTTGTTACACCTGAAGCGCTTGAAGAAGGGGCCTTTGCTCTGCAGAAGACACAAATGTGGGGAGAAAGGAGATGGCTACTGGTTAGTGTCATATGAGAAAATGGCTCAAAGTCCGGATTTTCCTCAGGAGGTTTTTGCTTCATCAACACTGCTGCAGCACAATCTCCAGCTGCCCCAAGGGTGACCTTCTTCCTTTCTTGTAAGTGTCACCATCATCCCTCTGTGCTGGATTCTTCCTTTTGCAAACAGAGCAGCCATCTTCAGGCTGAATAGCCGAGTCTTCCAGAAGCTTCTTTTGCAAATGTGCAGGACCTGGAAAAAAGAAAAAACAAGAGTGGTAACAGATCTGGTTGATACTGTACTCTTGGACTCTCCAAACAGTTTTGGCAAAGGCCCTCACCAAAGGCTCTTGAGGAAACTTGGTTGGTTGGCAACCTTCCGTCAGGCTGAAGGCTATGGTATAAGCCTACAGCACCTGGTATTCCCAAGCGGTCTCCCATCCAAATACTAACCAGACCTGACTCTGCTTAGCTTCCAAGATCAGACGAGATTGGGCATGTGCAGGGTGCAGCCATGGAATAAGAGGACAGCTCCCTTTAGTCATTTAACAGCCTAATCCAAACCTTGACTGGTGCTGCTGGCCCCCTGTGCTGGCTGCTGAATGTTGCAAACGTGCCATAAAGCATGTTTGCGCCAACTAGGGAGCAAGGCATGCCTGCACAAGGTCACATGCTGGCCTGCTGCTGCCAGATCCCATCCTTGTGCTGGCTAAGTAAGGTAGGTTTGTGCTGGGCAGCCCAGTGGGTGGAAGCGGGAGGGCATTCTGGGGGTGGGCAGGGGATGTTCCTAGGTGGGGAGGTGGAATGGGGGAGGATCAGGCCCAGGAGGGGGATTGGATCCCCGGCAGCAGTGCATGCCATTTCCTAACCCCCAACCACAGCCTTGGCAGCCTTACATGGGCTACTTGGACTTGCACTAGTTATATAATTGGTGCAATGTGAGTAGCCCCATAGGGTAGGCTGGGACTCAATATGAGATAAGGGGAAAAAAATATATCTGTACCCTGGGATGACCACCAGCAGCCTCCCAATCTGTGTTGGAGACAACCTAGGCCACTGCAGCCTGGCTGTACTGGCACAGGTTAGGGTTGCACCCTAAGATAATTATATTTTCTACAGATTAGTACAATGAACACACAATTTAATGGGCTAATGGGAGGAAGGGGTGTCCATTAATGTCCACAATTCCTTAAATCCTAATGCATTTATGACTATGCACAGAAATCTCCAACCAGCAGAATAAGGCAGGGTTTTGTTTTTTAAAAATTATGTTAATAACACAGTAGTTTGAAGATATGCCAAGAAGCAGAATCTCTGAAGGAAGGGCGAAAACCAAACCTGTGCTTCTGAGTGATTGCAGATGGTGCTGTTTGGTAGTTGGGGCTATATGTCTTTAAAAAGCGTATGTCAGAAAAATATGCTTTTTGGAAAGCTGACACCTGCGTGCCAAAAAGCAAGCATATTTACAACACCAGAGTATCAACTGTTGTAGACGCGTGCCAGATCCATTCATTTGTATTCATGAATCGAAAGGAATGTTATCCCCAAACTGCTCCTCAACATTCTTCATTGTGAATATTCTCCGGAAGATTTCAGAATAATTACACAGGGTAACACAAAAACTGTTTATGCTGAATTTGCTGCCGTCGCTATCTTACAGCAGAGCGTAGGATGCAGGGCTGCCAGTTCACTGTCTCCTGCATAGCGCCAGGGGACCAGGCTGTTTGGGAGATGTAAGGAAAACTTTGTATATCTCCCCAGCTGCTGCCTAGTCCCCTATGGGACTCCCCAGATCTGCACAAGCTCTTTTGCTGGTGTAGATCTGAGGAGACTGCCAGGAGCATGTCAGGCCTGGACAGGCATTTGGATACAGTGGATGTTGGTACTGCTGAGAACTGTCATACCCTGACCTGTCCCCGATCCACCCTGAAATTCACCTCTCTACCTGCAAAACCATGCTGATTGCTTGTTTGCCCAGCACTACAGATGGTGCATGACCTTCCAGCCTTTGCACCAGTAGTAGAACTCTGCAGGCCTATGGAGAGTCCACCATGACAGTGGCCCTTGCACTACACCGGTGGACCTCCTGGTATGCTGGTGTACCACAAGAATAGGATTGGATCCTAAGACAATGATTGGATAACAAGTGTCTCATAGGGAAAGTTTGGTTGATGTATATTGTACTGGCTGCTCTTCAGAGGGCTGGTTTGTCCAAACTGTACTTCTACATGTTCAGGGTGGTTCAGATGAATTAAGTCCAGTATTCCAGCAATCAGCCTTGTATTGAGTAGGGCCTATGCTTGGGATCATTAGGAAGGGTATTGAGAACAAAACAACTAATATTATAATGCCATTGTACAAATTGATGGTAAGGCCACACCTGGAGTATTGTGTCCAGTTCTGATCGCCGCATCTCAAAAAAAGACATAGTGGAAATGGAAAAGGTGCAAAAGAGAGCGACTAAGATGATTACGGGGCTGGGGCACCTTCCTTATGAGGAAAGGCTACGGCGTTTGGGCCTCTTCAGCCTAGAAAAGAGACGCCTGAGGGGGGACATGATTGAGACATACAAAATTATGCAGGGGATGGACAGAGTGGATAGGGAGATGCTCTTTACACTCTCACATAATACCAGAACCAGGGGACATCCACTAAAATTGAGTGTTGGGCGGGTTAGGACAGACAAAAGAAAATATTTCTTTACTCAGCGTGTGGTCGGTCTGTGGAACTCCTTGCCACAGGATGTGGTGCTGGCGTCTAGCCTAGATGCCTTTAAAAGGGGATTGAACAAGTTTCTGGAGGAAAAATCCATTACGGGGTACAAGCCATGATGTGTATGCGCAACCTCCTGATTTTATAAATGGGCTATTTCAGAATGCCAGATGCAAGGGAGGGCACCAGGATGAGGTCTCTTGTTATCTGGTGTGCTACCTGGGGCATTTGGTGGGCCGCTGTGAGATACAGGAAGCTGGACTAGATGGGCCTATGGCCTGATCCAGTGGGGCTGTTCTTATGTTCTTATGGCCATTGGTCCATCTAGGTAAGCATAGTCAGTGAGACTGGCCACAACCATCCAGAATTGCAAACAGAATTTTTTCTCTACCCTATTGGAGATAGCAGGGATTGAACCTCATACCTTCTATATGCTAAGCACTTGCCCTACCACTGAGTCAAAGCCTGCCCCTAAAGCATACAAGGTATGCATGGAATCAGACCATAGTTCTTTTGCTATTGTCCCAAATGTGATAAATTTTCTAAATCCATCTGCCAAGATTTTTTCCCCAGGGCTGAGCCATTTCTCAATTGAAGATGCTGTGGATGGAGCAGAAATATTGTATACCGAGTGCAACATGTTTGCCAATTATAATTCTCCTTGTTCATCAAAATGATTCACAAAGTATGTTAATGAGGTGTAATTAGAATCTGCAGATTAGTTAACCACAGTCTTCGTTTCATGGCATATTTCTCATGGGCTCACGGGCTACTCTGAACTGCTCACATATGTACGTATGTGCATTTGTGCCTTTCTATTGGACCCTAAGTTTTGTTTGCTAAGCTAAAGGGCTTTGAGAAGAGCATCACTTAAATTTAGACAAGCGTGCAGAATACAAACCAGAACTCATCCTGACAAATTAAAGTTGAAAGCTCAGTTACTCTGCCATCGTAGCTCAGACAGTCCTTTTTTTTTTTAATGTTTAAGTAGTGACCAGACCTAAAAGGGAATAAATTACAGGTTGAGTAACCCCATCCGAAATTCCAAAATACGGAACATTCTGAGATATAGAACCTTTTTTTTTTTTTTTTTTTTACTATTTTGCCTACAGATATAAAATCACAAACTATGTTTCATGCTCAAACCTTGCTTCATGAACAAAGGTATTAAAAATATTGTATACAATTACATCCAGGCTATGTTTATAAGGGGTATATGAACCAATGATGAATTTTATGTTTGGGCTTGGGTTGCATTCCCAAGATCTCTCATTATGTCCAGGGGGCCCCGATACCTGTGGATCCTGTATCTGCAGATTCAGTTATCCATGCTTCAGGTCCGTGGAGCCCCTTGTGTACCCCCTCCAGAGGTGAGGGGAACTCTGCTCCCTTCACCTCCAGAGGGGTTTCTGAGCTCAGCAGAGTCCATGTACATTCGTCCACAGTCTATGTGCATTTTCCTGGTTTTAGAAGTAGGCTACCTCAGAATTCCAGGTGTAAGGGAGTGGCAACAGGACACAGATATCTTGTTGTCTTGTGTGCTCCCTGAGGCATCTGGTGGGCCACTGTGAGATACAGGAAGCTGGACTAGATGGGCCTTTGGCCTGATCCAGTGGGGCTGTTCTTATGTTCTTAAACTACAATTCCCAGGAAGCCTTGCAGGTCTCTTGTTATCTGGTGTGCTCCCTGAGGCATCTGGTGGGCCACTGTGAGATACAGGAAGCTGGACTAGATGGGCCTTTGGCCTGATCCAGCGGGGCTCTTCTTATGTCCTTAAGTATTCTAAAATACGGAAAAAAATTCAAAATCCAAAACACTTCTGGTCCCAAGTGCTTTGAAAAAGGGATGCCCAACCTTGAGTCAGTTATTGGAGAGGTTGAGCAAGTGAGCCCAGCCAATGGCAAAGACAAATGTTTTTGAGATGTTGGCTGCCATCCTAGGTACAATTACTTGGCAGAAGTTAGTTTTAGAGGATGTGCAATATTGTTCAATTATTCACGGTTTCAGGCCCCACTTGTTTTGTCATTCACTGATTCAACTGATTTTCATTTTGTCACAAATTTCTTGCCTCTCGATTTTCATTTCCCCATTTTTCATTTCATTTTCACCGCAAGGGGCAGGGGCAGGATGTGTACTTTTTAATGCAACTGAGTGGTAGCTTTTTTCTTTTCTTTTCTGGGAAAAATGCTTTTCTGGAAAAATGCAGGGTGGCCTTCAGGAAGCCTCACCCAAGAGGGGTTCCGACACTCCTTTTACACTTTATGTTGTTTTTTTCCAGCAAGCCCTTTCCCCTGCTGGCAAAGTCAGCCCCTTCTCCTTTGTCATGAAAATGAATGGACCCTGAGTGAACTGAATGAATGCCCCCCCCTCTCTTTCGTTTGTTTGTGTGGGGTTGATTCAGGGCCCAGAGGCATTCATTTCATGGAGAATGAAAATTGAACTGAAGGGGCTTGATTTTGTTCAATGTTCCATTCATTATGATTTGTGACTCAGAAAACAAATGTACACACCTAAAACGTGTGACCAAACACAGGGGCTTGTTTCTGAATAAGCACGCACAGGATTGCATTCCATGTGCTTGTTCAGTTAAATATGCGTTCCTTTTGTCAGGCCATTCCCTGGTAGTAGGAGTTTTTGCATAAAAATTGCTCAGTTTTCTTAACCAGGTGGAGCAGGTGAGAGAAAGGCCACTGCAGAGGGGGAAACACACAAACACAAAACACCTTACCTTGCTTCTTTTTTCTTTTCTGATAATTATTTGCTGGTCTCAAAAACCAACCAGGACAAGCTTTATTTTAAAAGTTCAAGAATGCAGATCTCTCTTCCCTTTCTTTGTGCACTTCAAACTTCAGCTGGGAGCATTGATTTAATCTCATCTCCCGCGATTCTGATTAATGAAAAGACATCTTTTTTCGGCAGTTAAAAAATAATCTTTGAATATTTTGTAACCTTTCAGATAAATGTTAAGGATAAGGCAGGAAGTTCTATAATTCTAGAAATTATGACAGCACATACATAAAGATGAAGCGGAGCCCCGATGCATTCATTGCTGTTGTTTAGAGGACCATCATTTAAATACCCATTAATAGGACAGTGGAAAGATAAACATTTGCAGTTTTAAAAAAGCAACCCTTTAAAAAAAAAAAGACTCCTTTGAAAGGTGGTTTTGCAGAGTCAACAGAAGCTTTCACCATTTCCAGTGCAGGATACCGTTAGCTTTGTGTTCTGAGGGAAGCAGAACCACAGTTTACAAGTTGGTTTAGGGAGCAGGTGTAGATTGCTGAGTCAGCAGAATCAGCAGGCACCTGGGACTGACACACCCTGGGTGTGACCAAGCCAGCACTGATTGGCTTAGCTGACTACATAAGGTTAGTCTGCTGGAGCTTCCAGTGCAGCAGTAGGAGAGTTGTTGGAGATAACTGAGGAACTGCTGCCAGTGATTGAGGAGGCTGGATACTGTATGTATATGTTATTACTGACTTATGGACTGAACCTTTGACTGTGTATTGTTGGAAACTGATTTGGATTTGTTATACTTGGACTGACTGCTCTATGTGCTGACTCTTGGACTGTTTACTGACTACTCTACTTGTGCTATCCCTTGCTCAAATACATCTGCTGAAAGTACTCTGCTGTATTTGCTGTTTTTCTTGCAACCTGCTCACATTGGGACAAAGCAGGGACCAACACCAACCATCCCATACAAAATTCAACCTTAACAGATACTATTTAGACCAGTGGTTCTCAGGCTACTTTTCTATGGCCAAATAACAAGATATGGACCATGAGAGGGGGAAGTGTTGTATGATCATATGAAGCAGGATTTTGCCCGTGCACTCCTTAATAAATCTGTGATACATTGATAGGGGTGAATGGCCACTTTTATTATACAGGTAAAGAGAGGGAAATGGGAGACCTGCAGCAAAAGATGATTACTTGTACTGTGGTAACTATTTCAATGGGAGGGGCGGCAGCTGTTTGCCTAACCCCCAGACTGGACATTCCCACCCTGATTCCAAGCTGCACCCATGCCAGGGCAGCACACACTTATCACAGTTAACCTTGGAAGGGGTCGAGGCAGCCAAACTGCACAAGCTCACTCCAAGCCAGGAAGCCTTTGAGGCAGTCTCTGTGATCCCGGCCAGGATATTCCTGCCCTGAATTCAGTACCCCTTTTTTTCTTGCAACATACAAATAGATGAAGTGTATTCCACAGACATGCATGGGATGATGGAAAAGAACTCAGGTGGCAGATAAAAAAGCCCAGGGGATTACACTTGAGGAATAGAGAACCAGAACAGAATCTTATCTCTAGGAAGCGCCGGCACAGCAGTTGCTACACCAGTGTGAGCCATCATAAAAATGCCATAAAGTGCTAGAGTCATGAGGCAGATCTGGCACAATGACCTGTGATGGCCTGCCAGTGTTTGATCCACGCCCCTGGCCAGCAGTGGATGTGAGTTTTGCGCAGAGCAGCCCAGACGCTGGGAGAGGGTGGAAGGTTATTCTAACTTGCCTCAAAGGGTTGTTGTGAGGCTGAAATGGTAGAGGGAAGGACCATGTTGTATTGACAGATTGTGGACATGCCCCACAAACTTGCCCTCAGGAGGAACGCGTTGATTGAAGGAGGAGCCACTTCTATTGTGAGGGACATAAGAGCTCTGCATTTATTCTGTTAGTCTGTGGTACTGTTGCTTGTGCGAAGCAAATGCACCCAATTTTGATCTTTCTCCCACGAGTCTGTTTCATTGCATTCATACCCATAAAGTACCTAGCCCTTCTGGCAATACACATGTATGCTGTCTTGAACTCCTTTCAAGAGCTGTTTCTGTAATCCCATTCAGAGCAGTGGGCTAGCTTTTTAACCACAGTAAAATGCCGCATGGAAATAACAGGAGGGGCTGTTTGAAGCCTTTCTTCTTGGGAGTGTACCTAAACCTCCGACACAATGGACAGCTGGTAAATGGTGCTCAATCAGCTAGCAGATCTGTTCAATGAATGTTTCCTTCCTGACCAGGAAATTTCCACCCTGCTTGCCTTTCAGATCTGTTCCAGTGGTCAATGAATGTTTCCTTCCTGACCAGGAAATTTCCACCCTGCTTGCCTTTGTTCCTGTTTATTTAACCAAGAGCAGCTAATTCATATTTCCTCCAGAAAGGTTTACACAGCAGGACAAACACAGGAGAAGTCGTCTGTGGAAAACAGGCCATTCAGGACTAGAGATGCCCAACTAGTGGATATGAAAAAGAAGACACCTGCATGTCTCACATACAGCCTCTGTGAAATGCTGTAATTCGTCTTACGGAGCCTGAAATCTCAATAAACTCTCCTTCGATTCATCACAATTGGGGAAATAATTGTAGGGTGAAGGATGAGGATCTGAGATGAGAGAATCAATTGGGAGGAGGGCAGGTCAGACTTTATGGCAGTGATTTTCAACTGGCATGCTGCGCTGGTGTGTCATAAAGCACCCACAAGTGTGCCACAGGAGTTTGGAGCACGGTACTGAAAATTGCTGAAAAACTCCTCCGGGTTCTGTGGCTCTGTTTCTAGGGAAACTGTCTGTAGTTAACAAATTGTCTCTCTTCCTCTGCCGGCAATTTGTTACTACAGACAGTTGCCCTAGAAACAGAGTTGCAGAACCTGGACAAGTCTCCAGGAAGCTGAAAATGACATCATAAGAGGTGAAGATCATAGCAAAGATTATAGAGGTCTGTGTGCGATAAAGAAAAACGTTAAAAAAAATCATGGTTTTATGAGATTCCTTTTATGAGTCTTCTCACACACCTTCAGGAATGCTGGGTTGGGAATGGTGGTGGGGAGAACTTCCTCAGTTGGGCTCCAAATTGAGTTGGAAAATTGAACAAGTTTCCTGAGTGCTCAAAAAATGGCTTAGTATATACGATGGGTCCAATCCCTTTTCCTGCTCCTCTATGCACCTCCCAATGCATAATCTGGGCCTTAGATTTCAGCATGAAAAGGCTTTGCAAAGAGATACTGTAAGAGCGGGGCAACGGCTTGCTCATCTGCCTGCTTCCCTTCCTCTAAACCCCTTCTCTCTGTTCTCCCTTTACCTTGTTTGCTGCTCTGGACTAGGTGCTTTCCCCACTCTCATGCTCAGCAGTAGGCAGCTGCAGTCACCAGCCTGGAGCCTGAAAGGGGTGACACTTCCCTCCTTTCTTCCCTCCTAACACTGCCCCAAAGCACCAAAGAAGGGAAGTGGATGGAGGCTGGAGGTGGGCAGGTGGGCAGGAAGGACGCAGGGAGGGAAAAGCTTTATTCTTCAGCTTGGACTAAAATCTGAATTGGAGGAGAAAGTTTGTGGCTATAAAGGTCACCTTGCATTTTAGCAAATATTGCAAGCTGCCAACATTCCTAATTCATAGCTGGGAACTGACCTAGCCCTAAAGGGGGCTGGTGTGGCTTCCATCAGTAGCAGATGGTAGGAGCAAGGGGGCAGTGGATTCGGGGCAACCTCTACCCCAAGTCTATTGCCACCTCCCTCCAAACCGCTGCTGACATAAGCCACATTGATCTGCTTTCTTACCATGCTCCATTGCACAATTTTTGCAAACCAGGAAGTGCAGGATTAAGGGGACTGTGTGAACCAGGAAATTCCTTTATTTGTATGGTCCCTTTGAATAAAACTGAAAGTCCATCACTTCCTGGTTTGCAAAAACCACATGACAGAGCATGGTACAGGGATTTTTTTTAGCTTGCTGAGGCAGAGTCAGCGGCAGACCTGAGGCCATCGTACCTTCCCTGGCCAGGACATCCAAGTTTCAGGGACATCACTAGCTTTGCAATGGCTTGTTTGTGCCTTTGAGCAATGGTGGGTGAGAAAGAAAGGGAAAGGGATGCTCACTATGCCATCTAATGACCATTGTAATAACTTACAGCCCTGCACTAACACAGGCCAAACACATATTTTGCTGTCTTAAAAGTTAGTCCTATTCCTGGGTATATTTGGGGTGCTGATTCAAAAAATGGCATCAGTTTTGCCCTATCATGTCTAGTTTTGGCATAGCTTCGTTAGTGAATGGTTCAAGCAGCTTCCTTTTGAGGAGGCCTACACCATGGTCTCCGAATGAGGAAGCTGCTTTCACTAATGAGGGCAAAACCGATGCCATTTTGGAATCAGCACCCCAAATTCATATACAAACATCATAATTTTTTTTAAAAAAGTTTTTCTGATCTTCAGTTTTGCAGGCCTTTGTAATAGCTGTTCTTTCAGCTGGAAGACCTCACAGCTTCGATGCTCAATTCCTTGAAGCAACAAAACCATGAGACTCTCTTGCTAGCAGAAGCCACAGGCATGAAGTGGCGCAGAGTCACTGCAGCCTGCCCTTTGCGTGTCCTGCTGAGTTTTCATATTAACAACTGCAGGGACCTCCTCAGAGCTTTAATTTCCTTTCTTGGTGTTTGGGGAGGGGAGGAGGAGAAGAGTGTCTTCTAGTTGCGAAAAGTATCACGATCATTTCTCACTTGACTTCTGATGGCACTGAAGTGTGGCTTTTGATTAGAATTCTTGTGAAGTGCCAGTTTCAAGGGGATCTGAGGAATTTTAACAAGTTTAGCCATGATGGATAACCCTCCAGGGACTCACATTTGTCCCCAAGAACCGATGGATGCAGAAGATTTTAACCTACAGTCTGAACATGTGGCTGTTTTTGTTTCATTTTTGGAGTCCGGGTACATCTCCGTGTGACCTCTTGCCTGAACTGCTCCAGTACCATCACTTCACATTGTGAATTCATCACACAGAACAATGCTTTGTAATGACATATCCAGACCAGGACTGGTTTGGGATGCTATTTATTAAAAGCCAGTTATAGTTTTACTGAGCAGATCTTTATCTGGGGGAAAAAACAAGCAAAACAGATGACACAAAAACAACAATGCAGTTTTTAAAAAAGGGAGGGAGGTAATGAGGAGAAAAAAAAGAAGATCTAATTGCAAAAAAATGAAAATAAAGACATTCCCAGACCAAAACATTATCTTACTAGGCAGAGCTAAAAGTTTCCACCATTGTCAAATTACAGGCATATGTGTGTGAACTTGTGACATCTGTTTAATTGCAATATAGTTAAGAAAGGAAACAGCATTTCCTAATCTCTTATGCATGCTTCACTGTAGGCCTTTGGTGGCAACTATTTGGTTTGAATAACTTCTCATTAGCATGGCTGTTAAATAACATATTCTGAAGTCATTAAAAATGGCAAATATGCCACTTGTAAGTGTGTCAGAAGTCCCTGCCCACAGAATGAAAACCAACACCCGCTCAGAATTGTTTGCTTCATTATTGATCAGTGCTGGTTTTTGGAGCTCAGCAATGGCCCTGAAACCCCTTTGCTAGACACATTTACAGGAAAGTAAGAGCCCAATCCTATCTCCTGCCATGCTCTAGCATGCAGCTGGTCTGAAAAGATGTGCGCTGCATGCTACAGTGGGGAGGGCACCTGAGGGCTAACAGGAGATAAGAAACGAACATTTTTTACTTACCCCACAAATGCCAGCAATTTTGGTAGTGTGTGTCTGAAGAAAGAAAAGAGGCAGGAAGGTTTTAAAAAGTGGTTTAAAAAAAGAAGGGATAAATTCTGGCATGTGTGACAGTTGCTGGATCCATCCCTTCTCTCTCCCTCCCTGTCTCTGGTTCCTCCCCAACATGCCCCATTACTACCCCTTCCCAGCCACCAACTGTCCCCCCATGCCAGCTTACCTGCCCCCCCCCCCGACGCAGGTCCATACAAACCTTCATCAGCTGTAGAGCTGGCACAGATCAGAGTAGACCTGGTGACCCAGCACAGGCTTGCCCCAGGGCAAGGGAACAAATGTTACCCTAAAGAGGTCTTCAGATTCTGAAACTCCCCTATAGCATACAGCAGGCCCTACATTGGTAACATTGCATAGCCGTGCAGGGAGTTGTGTTGAGATTGGGCCGCTACTCAGGTGTAACAAGGGGCACTAGTCCATGAACGACAGAAAGATGTCAGCTACCATGCATAACTCTAGTCGCTCTTGTGCACTTATACCCTAAGGACATAAGAACATAAGAACAGCCCCACTGGATCAGGCCATAGGCCCATCTAGTCCAGCTTCCTGTATCTCACAGCGGCCCACCAAATGCCCCAGGGAGCACACCAGATAACAAGAGACCTCATCCTGGTGCCCTCCCTTGCACCTGGCTGTTAAGACCCTGCTGTTAAGATCTTTGGCAGGGTGCTCAATTCCTTGTGCTGACATCTAGGAAGGCTTAGTTGGCGGGGGGGGGGGGGGGAGGCAAGAACAACTAAGCCTTCTGTGGCAACCCCAAAGTTTTAGAATTTCTTCCTCTGGAAAGTTCATACTACTGTATCTCTCCTCACCTTTAGGTGGCTTTTTAAGACTTGGCTATCCTGCTGTGCTTCTAGAACTGGCTGAGTTGGCTCTCTCACTCTCGTCCTTGTCTCCTGCCTTGTTTTTTTTAACCATGATTTTCATTCCCGTTTTTATTATATTGCTAGTCACTGTGAGTCCTTGAGAAAGCATTGGATGCAGAAAGCATCCAATATATTAATTTTTTTTTTTTTTTTAAATCTCCTTTCTTTTGCCAGTTATTTTAGGGATACCTAGACCTCCTTTAGTCCAGGCATATTAGCCGTTTGCACAGTTAGATGGTGAGGGCTAATTGGATGGGCTGGAGAAAGCTGGCATCTGCCAGCCTTGCACGGACACAGGGTCACAGAGACACGGGCACACCGAACTCCTGCAGCCTCTGTCGTAGGACAGGCCATTAGGATATTTGCGCCTCTCCACTGCTGAAGGGCAATTCACCCTTCCATCCTGTGCTGCTGCTTATGACTGAGAAAGGTGCCCTCTTGGATGGACGTGTGATCATCCGCTCTGTGACATTTGTGACTTGTGGCACTTGAAAAGGCTGGAGCAGCATTTTTGGGATTTTGCTGACAAACTACCAACACACACCTGGCTGAGCAGGTGTCTGTGGGTTTTGTTGTTTTTTTTTAACCTGTCTTTATGGCATTTATTAGGGTCAAGGGAATGCTCCTCCTCATCTCATTGCCCTTCTCTGCTTTGTCAGGTTTTACAGAAAGTAATTTTGGAACACGCACAAAAAGGGGTGTGTGTGTTTGCATGTGCAAGTGTGACTGTGATCAAAGGACACTTATGAGAGCGCTGCTCAGGGCATATTCTCCTCATGAATTCAAGTTGAACTTATGGTTGTATTTATGGTTAGCTAGCCTTCTGAGTACCGGCATATTAAGGCCAAACTACATGTGGTGCTTAATGCATCATTAGACTTCATGGTCGTCATTTTTCCTTAATACTAGCCAAAGGTGGGTGAGTGTTGATCCAGACTGGAACTACAATGCGTGTTGTTGTTGGCATCCTTCAGTTTTGGAAGACTATGGTATCACGCTCTGAATAGTGGTTCTGGAACAGAGTGTCCTCTCCAGTACGCGAAGCCTGAGTAAAGTAGATATGGAGAATAGACTGTTACCCACGCAGCAAATCCGCCCTCTCCACTTCACTGAAATAATAATAATAATAATAAAAATAACAACTCGGTATTTATATACCACCTTTCTGGTCATCGGATTACTCCTTTGACTTTATTCAAGGCAGTTTACATAGGCAGGCGTTTCTAAATCCCTCAAGGGGATTTTTACAATCATGTGTAATCATAGAGGTTCTCTCAATCATAGAGGTTCTCTTTTCAAGAACCAACAACATTTCAGATGGGTCTTCCTGCTTTGGTCTCACTTCTGGCCTCCAGTTCTCCCACGCAGGCTGACAAGCAGCTCCATCTCTCACATGGAGGGCAGCCAAGACGCTTCTTGCTCACACCAAGAACAGGTGGAATCACTCAGCTGGGCTTGTCAGCCGCTTCAAGGTCTCGCCATTCTCAGCCGTTCAGTGAGCTGCCGGTGTCCTCGAACTGGCAACCTTCTGATGTTATCTTCGGCCTAACAGAGGCTCTACCCTCTAGACCAGACCTCCTGCCCAATGGAGGGCAATAGAAAGGCAGGAGCCAATACGGTTGGTTCCAGCGGCGTCGCAGGAGTTGCCAGAATGTGACTGTGTTCAGCCATGAACTGCCTCAGGGACTCCGGCTCCGGATTTTGCCTCAAGGTTGACTCCTGAAGCCTTTTCTATAACTGGATGTAGCCACAAGGCAGTGGAGGTTTGGGATCAGAGTTTTCCTTCTCTTAGATGAGCTGCCTTCCCAGGCTAACGAGTCCCAGCTACCCGGTGGCTGTTTAGTCGCCTCTGACGACAAGTACAGCCAAACTGAGGGCCTATTCTTATCCCCCAGCCCCCAGGGAGCCCAACACAATGCGTGGGGAGAGTGTTTTCAACATTCTGCTTCCACCATGGGCTTAGTCCAGGTAATTGACTGGTAAACAACACTGGGAAACTGAGAGTTTAGAAGAAATCACACATACACACACACACACACACACACACACACAAATGGTGTTGGAGGTAAGCACAGCCTCCTTCCCAAAAAGGATATATGAAAACATAGCATGAAATCACCACTGCAAAATGCATTAATACGTATCCACATGGTGTTATTATACAAACTCTCACCTACTTGCAGACAGTTTTAGCTAATAGGCCCTCAGGAGCAAACTGTGACAACCAACACCGAGCTCTTTGAACAAAGACTAAGCAGCACCACAGAAAGAAAATCTAACAAACCAAATTGTCTCTTCACCCGGCACGACTGGGATTTCTCAGGTACCTTAATGAGGTCTGTAGTTATCCTGGAAGAGATAAAAAGGCAACTGAAGCCAGGCAACCATGCATGCAATGATATTTTTAGGAAAATGAAAACAAAGCTGGCCTAAAAAGGTATGCAGACCCTGTGCGCACCCACCACGTGCTTGCTAATATAACCACAGGCAAGGTGGTGCCTCTTGCCTCTGAGGCAAAAATGGGGAAAGGGGAGTGAATTGTTCCCCTACTGCCACGCATCAAAATGGCCCCACAGCAGGGCCGGACATGGTTTATGCTCCTGGGAGCTATTATTTTTTTTTGCCAGAACCTTGGACGCTACCAGCATAAAATGGCAGTTTGGGGAGGTAGGACATGTTGCAAAATGGCAGTTTCTTCAATAAACTGGTTATTTTCACACACACACACACAACCACCGCCACCACCTCACTAGTGCAACCTGCTTGACATTTGAGCTCAGTCTTTGACTTTTGAGCTCTGTCAGAGTGACCAGTAGTTCCAGAGTGATCTTCAGACTGCCCCAGCCCTGCAGACACTCTTACTTCTTCATTCTCAGTCACATACAGGGCAGCAATGGGGGCAGGGGAGAGGGCAGACCAGACCTGAGAGGGGGTGGAATTGGCTCCACCAATATCCCATTCCCCTTTCCAGGCTCAATCCCACAGCACGGGTCCACGTGGACCTGTGCCAGCTATTTAGTAGACCAGTGGGTCCCAAACTGTGGGTTGGGACCCACTGGTGGGTTGCAACCTGATTTTTGGTGGGTCACCAAAGGGTGATGGAAAGATCAGATAACTAAAAGCCTCAAGTCCTGCGTCTGTTCAAAAACGACCCTACAAACAGCACAGCTCCTGCAGTTTGCAAGTATGTGTAAATATAGACAGATAAATGTTTGAGGATCTTTTTTCTGATTATTATTACTTATAAATAAATAAATAAATAAAAATTATTTCTTTCTAGATCTCCTTTTTAGAAGTCTGGCAAACCTAGGTGGATCCCAATAGAGTGTCATTTAAAAAAGTGGATCCCTGTGCTAAAAAGTTTGGGAACCACTGTAGTAGACCCTTCCATGCTGTGGAGGTTTATCCCTTTTATTCAGAGGAGATTTCCTGGACTGCCACCTGCCATAGGTACAGTGGTTGCCATTTTGGCACCTCTGTGTCAGCAGCAGAGGGTAATGGATAGGATTGGGCTGTTAAACCATGTCAATTCTTGGGCTACAGGCATCTAATAGCGATTTTATCCTGGAATACAGGTGGAACTAGGGAAATCAGAGTGTTTACAGAAATCAGAGCCCTGTTCAGAATCTTTAATTGCTTAATACGATAAATATGTAACCAAGCAGAAATATAGTTTGGGAACATATGCTATTTTTATCAATGGAAAAAGACATTTTTTATTTTATTGTTTTTACCACAGATAGTGACACCCTGGGCCTAGGCCTAGCGTTGGCTTACAATGTAACAATCCAATGCTACATTGTCAGGATCAACTTGAAGTCTAAGAGGAAGTTGATTTTGCGCAGAAGAGTTTTATGATGGAATGGCAACTTACTCTGGAGAGTTCAGAAGGAAAAGTTCTAGAAGCGCTAATCATTGGGAGAGAAATTCTCATTTTTCTTCAAACTGCAATAAAGTGCTTGGGCAAGAGTTCAACTTCGTGAAGAGAAACTATCCACAGAAGTTGCCTGGCTTGTCTTTTGGGTGAGTTATTGCCCCACAGTGAGCTTTAGTGGGTTATTGAAGTCCTTTCCCGGCAGGATACAATGGATGAAGACAAGGTTTTTAAGAAGTGCTCTGTAATCGTTCCTGAGAGGCTCGAAGGCAGGAAGCGCAAGAATGATGACCACAAACATTTTGTAACAGTCCAGTAGGGCTGTGTCTGTTTTCCCATAATTTTCTGAGTAAAAAGCACTGTAACATGAAAGATAAGTTTAGATGGATATGTATAGATGCATACATTGTACATTGTTGGCAACCTTCAGTCTCAAAAGACTATGGTATCGCGCTCTGAATGGTGGTTCTGGAACAGCATCTAGTGTGGCTGAAAAGGCCAATTCGAGAATGACAATCCCTTCCACGCTGGGAGCAAGTGCAGTCTGTCCCTGGTCTGTCTCCCTGGCTATGGGCCTTCCTTCTTTGCCTCTTTGCCTCAGACTGTTGGCCAAGTGTCTCTTCAGACTGGGAAAGGCCATGCTGCACAGCCTGTCTCCAAGCAGGCTGCTCAGAGGCCAGGGTTTCCCACTTGTTGAGGTCCACTCCTAAGGCCTTCAGATCCCTCCTGCAGATGTCCTTGTATCGCAGCTGTGGTCTACCTGTAGGGCGCTTTCCTTGCATGAATTCTCCACAGAGGACATCCTTTGGGATCCGGCCATCATCCATTCTCACGACATGACCAAGCCAACGCAGGCGTCTCTGTTTCAGCAGTGCATACATGCTAGGGATTCCAGAACATTCCAGGACTGTGTTGTTAGGAACTTTGTCCTGCTTGGTGATGCTGAGGATGCGTCGGAGGCAGCGCATGTGGAAAGCGTTCAGTTTCCTTTCCTGTTGTGAGCGGAGAGTCCATGACTCGCTGCAGTACAGAAGTGTACTCAGGACGCAAGCTCTGTAGACCTGGATCTTGTTATGTTCCGTCAGCTTCTTGTTGGACCAGACTCTCTTTGTGAGTCTGGAAAACGTGGTAGCTGCTTTACCGATGCGCTTGTTTAGCTCGGTATCGAGAGAAAGAGTATAGATACACGCCTATGACATCACAGGGACTTCGGCCACAAAATCATGCCAGATGGTCATTCAAAGATGATCCTATGAGGAATGATAACTGTGGAACGAGAAGTGAATAAAATGTTTGGAATTTGCTTAAGACTGTGATAGCCCAATCCTATTCTTCTTCAGTGCTGGCAGAACATGTGTTCCGCTGGTGTACGCTGTTGAAAAGTTTTGTAAAGCATTTTATGACAGCATTACTGGCCAATGGAAAGGGCTGAACCTTCCCGTTAGTGCTGGTGGAGTGGGCGCCCGCTGGACCATTTAAGTCCAGCACAGGTGTGGGGTGAAGGTGGGGAGGGATGGAAGGGGGAGGAGATGGGGTGGGGTGGGCGGATTGAGCTTGGGAAGGGAGCAGAATCAGCAGTACCAGCGCACGCTGTATTCTTACCCCCTCCTTGGGCCTGCTTTGCCTGCACGGTGCAACCTAAACCTGCTCCAGCGATATCGCTGGCACAGGTCCAAGTTGACCCATACAAATGTCCTCTTATCCTGAGGAGGTCTCCAGCAGCCAAAATTCCTCCGTTGGACGCAACAAAGCCCATGCCGGAGCCCCTGCATCACTGTGCGGGAATTCAGTTAGGATTGGGATGTGAGTTAAATATTTTATTTCAAATAGTCCTTCATTACAACATATTGCAATATATTTGCTATACGTTTTCATTCATTTATTTGCACAGGTTATTATATTAATTTAACTGTATTTTTCCCTCCATAAGACGCACCTGACCATTAGACACACCTAGTTTTTAGAGGAGGAAAACTTACTTTTAAAGTAAACCTGCCCTCCCCCTGTGGCGCCTGCACAAATGAGGACCTTGCCCCCGCTGCGGACCTTGCCCACTTTGTTCTCCGCCTGCCCTCCCCCTGTGGCGCCTGTGCAAATGAGGACCTTGCCCCCAGTGCAGACCTTGCCCCCTTTGTTCTCCGCCTGCCCTCCCCCTGTGGCGCCTGTGCAAATGAGGACCTTGCCCCTGGTGCGGACCTTGCCCCCTTTGTTCTCCGCCTGCCCTCCCCATGTGGCGCCTGTGCAAATGAGGACCTTGCCCCCAGTGCGGACCTTGCCCCCAGTATTCGCTCCATAAGACGCACACACTTTTCCCCCCACTTTTTTGGGGGGGAAAAGTGCGTCTTATGGAGCGAAAAATACGGTACCTTGATTTGTAGCATAAAAATTGAAAACTGAAATTAAAAAAAAAATCCAAGGATTTTTTTAGAGCACTTTCTCCCAGATAAACCTGTCCACATATTAAGACCTACTGAGGTGAATATTTGGATTTATGACCTGTTGGGAAACAGAGGGTAGTCTCTGTGGTTCAGCTAGGCTATGCAAATCCCTTCTTGGGGAGGCCAATTCCTCCCCTCCCCAATGCCCTTCTGCTACTGTGTAGAAGACTGTCCTGTTTTGGCAGGAAGATAAGAACGAGGAACTTTCTAGATTACAGCTCACGCTCTCAGCCATTACAGTACACTATCTCAAGAGAATGCTTTTGATGTGGGGGAAAGAAATCAGATTTCAGAACCTATCGCCACTGTTATCATGACTTTTCAGGCTTCCATGAAACTTAATTGGCTCCCGTTGCCAAAAGGGATACAATAAAAGATGAGGCCTGCTTCTCAAATTACTGAGGTGCAGGTGCAAGTTCATGAGTTACCTGAAGATATGGAGAGACATAATGATGAAATTGGAACTGTAATTAAAGGCATTCAGCACTGCAGTCATACTTCATACCCCGGGGTTGCAAAGCTCTATAATCATGGGAAGCAGGGCCCAATCAATGTGCAGTCCTTTGGTAGTTCACTTCCTCCAGGTCACAGGAACTGCCAACCAACCTAATTTCAGATACTGAGTTTGCAAACCTATGTGCACTTACCTGGCAGTAGGACCTTTTGAACTCAGCAAGGCTTCTGAAAAGATATGCACTGTAAGTATGCCCTGAGATGACAGAATAGAAGCCAAATCAGATGGCAGGAACAAACACGTAAGAACTGTCTTGCTGGGGATCAAGCCCCACATTCATCTGATCCAGTGCTATGTCCCCAGCAGTGGTCAGCCAAATGTTAATATTGTATTAGTTAACATCTATCCTCTTCGGAAATGCTTCTGTCAATTATGTGCTTCTGTCAATTATGTGCTGTTCAAATATGTTTGCCACTGTTTGTTTTGTTGTCTTTTTGTTCTGTAACTGTATTAATATACGAAGATATGAATTATAACTTTAATGTTAATATTATGCTGTGTTGTTGCTGTTGTGTTATACATCTCCCTATACTGAACACTATCTCCTGATCTTGTCTGATCTCGGAAGCTAAGCAGGATCAGGCCTGGTTAGTACTTGGATGGGAGACTGCCTGGGAATACTGGGTGCTGTAGGCTTATACCATAGTCTTTCGAGACTGAAGGTTGCCAACCATACATTCCATCCTTTTAATCCACTTGGGATCCGTAACAGGATCTCCTATGGATACGCAAATCAGCAGATCAACGAATCCACAGCCACTTCCAGTTTGCTCATCAAACCAGTTGAGGCCTCTGGGAGGCCTTCTTAGGCCCGTAGAATCCACGGCATTCACAGTGAGTCAAATCTGTGGATGCTGGATCCGTGGATACTAAGGTTACGTTGTACTGGAGTTTATATTTTGTTGCATATGTTGCATTATTGTCTTTGGGGGGGGGGCGGACTTGCTCTGCTAGAACTGGTGTTCCAGCAGTGCAAGGTCCTTTACAGTGGTGTGAAAGTCGGGCCATTGTTATGCACTGCTGGGTGACTGCCTCAAATGGCAAGAGGCATGGGAGGAACTCCAGGAGTGGCTCCAGCTCTGAGTGGCTCTGCAGGTTCCGATGAGTTGGCGGGACGTGAGTGGAGGAGGGACTGACAGGGTGTGTTGCAAAAAGAACTGAGGTGTCTATCAGGGAGTGGATCTTGTGGCAGTTGCAAATGCCTGATCTTATCTTCCATTTTTCTGCCTGACCTGGAGACCCATAAACAATCAGGCAGTGGTGATATTTTTACTTTCTGCAGAGTGTCCATATTCGCCCCCTCCCCATTACATTTAGCACAGCCTCCATTGGCAAGACTGCATTCTATAATGTTGTGGGGAATAGGACTGGAACATTCCAAGGCGAGTGATGCTCATTTCAAATTTCTGCCAAGGCTTGCCCAGCCACATGGATGTACCATGTATATGCCGTACGTACGGCAATATTCTATTTCCTCTTTCAACAGGCATTTGGTGTATTGAATCTTCCCTGCACCATCCGTGGCAAGTGTAATCTGGATTTGGACTACTCCACTGGAGTGTCGGGATTCCAGCACGTTCCAGGACTGTGTTGTTTGGAACTTTGTCCTGCCAGGTGATGCCGAGGATGCGTCGGAGACGCCTGCAGAGACGCCTGCGTTGGCTTGGTCATGTCGTGAGAATGGATGATGGCCGGATCCCAAAGGATCTCCTCTATGGAGAACTCGTGCAAGGAAAGCGCCCTACAGGTAGACCACAGCTGCGATACAAGGACATCTGCAAGAGGGATCTGAAGGCCTTAGGGATGGACCTCAACAAGTGGGAAACCCTGGCCTCTGAGCGGCCCGCTTGGAGGCAGGCTGTGCAGCATGGCCTTTCCCAGTTTGAAGAGACACTTTGCCAACAGTCTGAGGCTAAGAGACAAAGAAGGAAGGCCCATAGCCAGGGAGACAGACCAGGGACAGACTGCACTTGCTCCCGGTGTGGAAGGGATTGTCACTCCCGGATTGGCCTTTTCAGCCACACTAGACGCTGTGCCAGAACCACCTTTCAGAGCGCGATACCATAGTCTTTCGAGACTGAAGGTTGCCAATACAATACAAATACTGGAGTGTCGGTGTATGAAGGAAATAGACAAGGTTCCATCTTTTCAAACCTATGCTCTAAGAAGCATCCCTTCAGCCTGGCATGACAATTGATGTGCTATCCTCTCTTTTCCCCTCAGAGAACACAGGATTAAGCACATACGTCATTGGCGTAGTGGATGTATTCCATTTAATTTTTCTCACATCTCACCAATTCCGTCTTATCTCCCTCTGCTAGCCATGTGTCTATGTCTCCCCATGATGGATTTAGCACAAATTGCTTTGTCCCCTTCTTTCTATGTGTGGAATTGAAAGATGACTGAATGCATTATAAGGACATGATGGTCTAATTGTAGAATCTTTTCTTTTCTTTTTTGTCTAGATCGTGTTCTTAGGACTTACCTTGGTCAGTCGTTTAATTGAATTGGATAGTGACAACACTCTGACATTGTTAAGGCTAATGGCCCGCTGATTTACAAGACAAGGCACATTTACTAGCAAATGGATTTTCGTAATTATTCCGCTGAACAATGAAAATAACAATTTGTACTTTGATCCACAACCTCCTAATGCACATACTTTATTCTTGCTTTGGTAAGACGTATCGTGTTCCTTTCCACAAGCCTGTTGTTGCTCTGAAAGTGCTTTCTCAGAAAGATGTCAGAAGGGCATTACATTTGTACAGAACTCTGAATGAATACCTTGAGGTTTTTTTCTGGAGATCATGGGAGGGATCAAGAACAGCCTTAGGGCAATTTGGCCAATTTGGCCAAACTGGGCCCAGCATCTGGTGGGGCCCCACACTGTGGTGAAGAGCAGAGCACCCAGAGCTGCAGCCAGCACCTTGCCCTGTAGCTGATGCTTCAGCATGGAATCTTTGTGAGGAGAGCATGGTGAGCAGTGCATTGTCGCAGGGCGGCCCTCCCTCCCAACACCCCCGGGTCCAATTGGTTTGGAATTGCCTCTCCTCCCCATAGCCAATTGGCAATTATGATGCTGCTACCCTGCACATGCCTGATCTTGTCTGATCTTGGAAGCTAAGCAGGGTCAGGCCTGGTTAGTACTTGGATGGGAGACCGCTTGGGAATACCGGGTGCTGTAGGCTTATACCATAGTCTTTTGAGACTGAAGGTTGCCAACCATCATTGTGCTCCTTGCCATTGCCAATCATTTGGTGAGCAGGGGGTCCTGCAAAAACGTTTGGCATTGGGCCTCACAGCTCCTAAGGCTCCTGAGAGGGACGTTTGGGGTTTTGCTACCTTATAGGATCTCCCCCTGTCCTGAAACCCACTGGAGACCGGAGCATCGCTGCATACATCCTCTTTCTTTTCCAATCGTCTTGCAGCTCCCATTTTCTCATAGCTTGATGCAAATTAGTTGATTTGACCAATTAATGCCAGAACTGAGAGGGTAACTCCTGTTTTGCAATGAAATTGCTATACATATAATTTTCTAGAAGGCATGAAGCTCCTGTCAGGCTCCTCCCCCATTCTGCTTAGCAGCTGTCAACCCAATCCAGACCAACACTGGATCAAAAGCCAAGCCCTAGCACTGATAAAGAGCCTAAAGAACCTCCAGTGTCAAAGCACCCCAATTCTATTGGCCTCTCCCAGGCCAGGAACTTTGCACTTCCTGATATCTGAATACCGGGGTGGCAACCACTAGACAGGACTGCAGAAAGGAGAAGAAGTGCAAGATTCCAACCCAGAAGGCTGCTCCATTAACCCATTTTTGCCCAGCCCACAGGTGTACACATTTGGTCCCTGTTGCATATATGCAACATTGGGCAGAAATGGCTTAAGGGCCCCACTTAGGATTGGGCCCTGATATTATGAACTTGTAATATAGTGGGAGCTGATGCAGTGGTTCATTAGGAGAAACAATGGACAATGTTGTTGTCAAGTAGGCAGGTGAATATCCATCCTTACCTTTAGGTTTCAGAAGAGACATCGTGTATCACAGACAGCACCATGCAAGTGTGCAGTTTTGTCTGCTGATGTCAGTAGCCCACACCCAAACCTGAATAGTTATCCAGTGGTGTCACTAGGATTTGCATAACTCGATGTGGGAGACCAGCACGTCACCCCTATGGTGGACCTCCTCACATGCAGTGGGTGGGGTAAACCCCCCCCCGGCGATGGGCATGGGTAATGTGCCATCCCACTGCACCGCACCACTGGTTTTTTGGCTGCAACTTTTGATAGTATAAAGATATTTCAATGCGGTTTGTTTCATTGCATTCTGCATATCAGTTGATAAATAACATGATGGCATTATTCAAAAATACCAAGATTTAAAATTTTTGGCAAGTAGTGGTGTCACCCCGCCCCTCGTGCACGTCACCTGGTGTGGCCCAAACCCCCGTAGCAGCGCCACTGATGGAGACCTCATATCCTGCATGACAAAAGCATGAAACTAGCTGCTTTTGAGTCAGACCATTTAACTCAGTTTTGTCTACAGCAGTAGTTCTCACACATTTAGCACTGGGGCCCCCTTTTTAGAATGAGAATCTGTCAGGACCCACCAGAAGTGATGTCATGAGTGGATGTGACATCATCAAGCAGGAAAATTTTTAACTATCCTAAGATGCAATCCTACCCTCGCCAACCCAGGCCCATTTACTTTCATTGTTAAAAGAATATACATAGTAGATTGTTAAAAGTATAGGTCTGTAACATTTCCCCAAATGCAGTCGCATACCATGGTAGCATCAAGTCTAATATATTAAAAAGAAAATATGGAAACGAATGGGGACCCACCTGAAATTGGCTTGAACCCATCTAGTGGGTTCCGACCCACAGTTTGAGAAACACTGGTCTACAGTGATTAGCAGCAGATCTCCAGGGCTTCACACTTTGATTTTCTCCTGCTATGCATAGAGATGCCAAAGGCTGAAACGGGGACTCTCTGCATGGAAAAAGCCTGCACTCCACCACTGAGCTATGACCTCTCCCTTATGTTATCCAAACAAAATGGAGCGCTTGCTTTATATCAGCTGTTCTGCAAGAGCATGAATAGGTACTTCTGAAATAGCTTCATACATTTGTGCGACTCGGCCTGTATGACTCTGCATTTATTAGGCAATCATACTGTATTAAGTCCATGCTATGGCTTCAATTTTTTTGCTGGAAGATGTCACTGTGTCCTCTTGGGTTCTATAATTGCCTAACAATTTATGAAAATGCCCGTTTCTTATTCATTAAGCCTTTTATAACACACGTTTTTAGACCCTTAATAGAAAGCTTGACCTTAAGCGCTCTGAATATTAATGTCTAAATAAAAATGACTGAATCTTGATTGGAGCTTTCTCCAAGAACCAGAATCCCAATCACAGCCAATAAACAGAATAACTGAATCGCAGAGAGCCAGTTTACACAATACATTTTTTCCATGTCACACACTATGGTTATCTACATGAATAAGGACAAGGAATATGACAAGGAATAAGGAACAAGCTTAAGACGCTGTATTGTGTGGTGCCTCAAGTTCCCAGTCATTTTTCTTTCTATGTCAGTGATTAGACCTTCTGAAAAACTAGCAAAATGTCTCTCTATGGGGAGTGGAGTGTGTGCTGTGAGGGAGTCTATAAACTGCAGGCACCCTTGGTGTTGCTCTGTGCCTTTGTGCCCTAAGACTGTTCTGCCAAATATCCCAACTCCCTTCTAATGCCCGCTTTTTTGCTAATTAACACCCCCCATTTCCAAGTTGCACAGCTGTGGTGTGCAAAGGAATAAACACAGAACTTCTTCTCTATTGCAATTAACAAGAATTTATTGCTACAAGCACATACACTCCCTGCAAGTCCTCTTGTCCAGAAGCTTTCCCTCCCCAAAACTCCACTTAACTTAGTGGGTGGAGGTCTGATGCCTCCAGTCGAAGTCCAAACCAGTCTCCAAAGCACAGTCCAGTATTCCCAGTCCAATCTTCTGAAGTAGAGTTCCTTCTCTCCGGCAGTGTCCTCTCCAGCAGAGTGTCTCCTCCAGCAGGGTCCTGGCAGTCCTCTCTTCTGTGTCCTCCAGCAGAGTTCTGGCAGTCCCCTTCTCCCAGTGTGGGTCCATCTGGGTTTCCCTCTGGGTCAGCGTCCCGCTTCTGGCTCTGGGTCAGGGTCCTCCCTCTGGTCAGTGGCCTGCTCCTCGCTCTGGGTCAGGGTCCAGCTTCCGGCTAGGTCAGCGTCCCACTCTTGGTCCTGGGTCAGGGTAGCTCTGTCTCCTTCCAAAGCTGCCTTTTATCTTTGGATGTCTCATGGTCCAAATGCAGCTCAGCTGTGAGCTACCTCATTAGCTCCAAATTAGGCTCAGGTGAGACATCCCTTCAGTCCATGTCCATTCAAAGTCCCATCAAGGTCAAATGAAGCTCAGGTGTCCATCCAGGTCTCCATTGGTCTTGATTGTTTACAGCTGTGGAGCCAGCCCTGCCCTTCCCAGAACTGTCAAACAGCTGTCAAAACAGGGAATAGCTGTCAATACCACATCATCCACCTGATGATCTTCTGGTCTTCCATTACAGAGACACATTAAAGGGAGGGCACGAGGATGCAGGTCATTTGTTGTCTTGTGTGCTGTCTGAGGCCATTGTGAGATACAGGAAGCTGGACAAGTTGGGCCTATGGCCTGATCCAGCGGTGCTCTTCTTATGTTCTTATGTACATTGAATCCCCACGAGTGGAGACACACTGAATCCCCACAGGGCCACCTAGCATCAGCGTAGAGGGCTTGTTTTGTCCCTATCACAACATTGTTTCCCAAGAGTCATGTTAAACTTTTCTCTGAAAAAATGAAAGGCAACTATTGACTTCTGTGACAAGAACCGTGTTTAGGAATACATTTGGGGTGGAGATGGGGCAACTAGCCTGACTCTGGTGACCACAGTATATGAGTAAAGGGGAAGGTTTTTCCCTACTCAGCTGTAACCTTAATTTGCTTTGCTTTGTTCCATAGAAGCTATCCCAAAGCACGTTTTTTTTTTTTTTTTTGGTTCCAGAAATACTGTAAATATCCCGACTCTAGTTCTGTTTATTGATGCGACACTGGAGTGTGACAGAACTTTGGACTTTTAAGAGCACAACAAAGGGAATGTTACAAACTGGTCTCACACACACAAACGGCAGTGAAGCGGCAACTATGAAACCATCAGCAAAAAAGCAACATATAACTGACAGGGGTCCCTAGGAGGTTCTTTCCTCCTCAGATGCCAAGGGGAATAAATATATTTTGAAATCCTGCTGGAAACCAGAGAGAGAGAGATCGAGAGAGAGAGAGAGAGAGAGAGAGAGAGAGATCACATAGCATGGAAAGGGAGGAAGTTCATTTTTGTGCTTGTTTATATAGCTTTTGCCAGCCCAGGCATAAGGTGACCTTATGTGGTTTGCATCTGCAGCAGATGTTAGGGGTGAGGGAGGTGACAGATTTGGAGTGCGCTTCACCTCAAGTCTGCTGCCACAGCTGCCTCTCTCCCACAGCATGCCATGGCAGAAATGGCAGCAGCTAGTGGCATCCCAGGTTGCACGGCCCCTACTTCAAGAATTATTACCCCCCTCTTTTTCCTGTTGTGTTCATGGGCTTGTCATCGGATAATGCAAATCACAAGTTTCTACAGTTGGTCTAGTTTGAGAAATATTTTCATATTGTGAGTTTGAGAAATATTTTCATTAGCATGAATGCTTGAGAGTAGCTATGCAACATTTAGCTTTAGTTACCAACATTTTCAGTCTCGGCTGGGCTAAATAATTGTACTGTTTAGACTCTGACAAGTTAAAATAATTTGTTCAAGGATGAGGGCCCCTCTGCTGAGCTGAAAAAGGAGCCCAAGAGGGTTAGCAACTGTTACCAGCAGTGACATGTGGTGTGAGCAAGATGTCTGGATAAATTGCTGCTGTTCCCAAGGTTATTCCTTTTAGTGGGAGACGTATCAGAAACCCTAACAAGGTCTTAATGCGGCACAGCTAGTAAAATAAACTTGCCCACCCTGTCCAAAGCTCTGGACTAATGGTGCATCCCAACCTTTTCCTGATGTTCTCTGACAGGTGTTTATAGAGCATTATATAAAATGGAGGCTTCAGAAGGTAGCCTGGGGTGAGAACGACTTAAAAGCTAATTTTGAAAAATAAGCAGATGTTAAAATGTCTGGTCTAACTAAGTTCATACTTCAAGTCAGTGATGGATGATCTTCTCTCGGCAACCATTTTGTGCAGAAGACGTGTGTGTGGTGATGTTTTCATGTGTCCATTTTTAAGATCATCGTTTCTAGAGAAATGAAGGCTTCCACCCTTCTTCTGATTTTAGTTTGCTCTTGTGTATTGAGCACCATCTGCCTCAATGGCTGTGTTGCTACTGAGGTAGGGAAGCACCCGGGTGCTCCTGTTTGTTAACACCCCCCCCTGCTTTGGGACAGTCAGCCCATGTCTGGAATGGCTCCAGTTTAGAGCCAAAAGGACATAGGGGCAGGGGAGAGGGCCCATCTTCGCTCCACTTGCCAATCTAAGCACTCCAGGAAGTGAACACAGCACACTTCTGTGCAGAGAGCATGACAATCCTGTAGAATGCCATGGGGGGTAGCTTGCCCCCCCCAACACCGGACTCACTAGGTTATTGCCCCAGGTCTTAGCAAGTTTGCCCACTGAGTAGCCCCAGATTCTCAACCAGGGCAATCAGTGCTGGTGAAAGGCAGATGACACCCACAACACAGCCTAACAACATGCATGGGTGATTTACTCCACATTAGTCAGATGTCACCTGGAGTACTGTGTCCAGATCTGGACACCTCACTTGGAGAAACATGCATCCAAACTGGAGTGGGTTCAGAGAAGAGCAATGAGGATAATCGGAGGGCTGGAGAATAAGCCCTACCAGGAAAGCTTGAGGGATGTTTAGCTTGGTATGTTGTTTAGCCTGGAGAAGAGATGGCTGAGAGGGGACTGGATAGCGCTCTTCAAATACCTGAAGGGCTGTCATATGGAAGAAGGGACAAAAATTGTTCTCAACTGCCTCTGAGAGTAGAACCAGATCCAATAGGTACAAACAGCAAGAGAGGAAATTTTGACTGGACATCAGGAAAAAATTCTTGATGGTGAGTGGTTCAGCACTGGAACAGATTGCCAAAGGAAGTGGTGAATTCTCCCTCATTGGAGATCTTCAAGCAGAGGCTGGAGATGCTGGAGATGTTTTAGGAGGACTTCCTCTCCAGGCAGGGGGTTGGACTAGATGGCCTTTATGTACCTTCCTACTCTATGATTCTACGATTTCTGCAAGTCTCAGGTGCGGGTGGGCAGACCGTATCTGCAAAGTTGTGGCAGTCTTTGCTTCTCTCCAGATTCCTTGGTGTTTTGTCTGAGCAAGGACCTTTGAATTTGCCTCAAAAATGTGCTTTAGCTAGAATTTGGTGGCGGCTCACATTTCAGGTCACCTTTCCAGAATTACGCATGGAGTTTTGTACTCCCTTATATGTATGCATTTCCTACCCTTGTTAATTTTCCAGTGTTTAGATTATATCTCTCACAGTTGCTGGCAGTTCCCTGTTTTTAATGATCTGTGCTGGGACTCGCTCAAGGTGTGAAAGCAGCCCGGTGAGTCTCAGCAGACTCCGGCTTTTCAAGTCGAATCAAGTGTTTGCATTTTAAACTCCTTGGCGGCTGCTTTTTCCCCTCACAAAAGGAGGTGGCTCCTTGCAGAACATTTTTTGCCTTCAGTCCCATGGAAAATGGTATCTAGGCCATAATCACAGCTAATAATACATGTGGAGACATACTTTTTGGTGGACTGCAAGTTGTGGAGCTGATCTCTGGGTTATCCACACCCCCGAGATCATTTCGGCAGAGCTGAAACCAAGTTTGAGCTTTGGATGCCTCCACTCTATAGAATTCAAGGTATGCAACAACACTATGTGCTCTGTTACTGCAGAGCCATGATGGCCTCTTACTCTGCTACCTTGTTTACACCCTGGGAAGACATTTCAACAGTTTGAGGGGGAAGAACTCAAGAGCGAATTGTCTACCCTGCTCACCTCTGGTGCCGTTCATTCTCCCCATTGCTATTGACAAGGGAATTCTCTTCCCTAGGTTCTCAACCTGGAAAAATCACACTCTGAGGAGACAAACAACAACTTCCAACTTGAGATTCACCTTTTTGTTTATTTAATTAAGAACAATTGTTCTGGCATACAGTCACCCACCCCTGACATAAATTAGCCATGAGGGGCCTGTACAAAGGGATGAAGGCATTGAAAAGGTTTTATACCTGTTCCAAAATACCTGTTAAACATACATAAATTAAGGGTGCAATCCTAACCCCTGATGTTACTGCTTTCCAGCACTGGCATAGCAGTACCAATGGGACATGTGCTGCATCCTACAGTTGGGTGTCACTCACGGAGGCCTCCTCAAAGTAAGGGAATGTTTGTTCCCTTACCTCAGAGCTGCATTGCCCTTATGTCTGTGCTAGAAAGCTCTGACATAAGGGGTTAGGATTGCACCCTAAGCCTACCCATTACTAAACATGGCAAATTGGCTTGACTTGAGAATGGCTCCCTCTCTTGAGACTTTTCGGCGAGGCCTGAAGACCCAGCTGTTTAAACAAGCCTTCTGACTTCATGGCCTTTTTAACATCTTTTATACATCTTTTAGTTGTTTTTTACAGGCCTGATTCCTCTATGAACTGCTGTTTTATGCTCTTTTTTATTCTGACTTTTATCTGACTACTGTTTTTATGGTTTCTGTTAATGTGTTTTTAATATGTTTTTATCTGTTTGTTAAATTATGTTTTAATTTGTTTTTAATATGTTGTAAGCCGCCCTGGGTCCCTTTAGGGAGAAGGGCGGGATAGAAATAAAGTTTATTATTATTATTATTATTATTATTATTATTATTATTATTATTATCAAATTGGGTGTCATGTGATTTCTGGGAAACAGGGGGAACTAAAGCACATTTTCAGAAGAGGTACCCTAGCTGACCAGCACAATCTTTTTCTCAGTTACATGAAGGCTGAACAGAACAGATTTCACAACTTCATAAGAGCCTTGTGTGACACACAATACAAAATACACACAGAATGGGCCATTTCAGGATTGCACACAACAAAGGTCACCCCTGGGCCTCCATATCTCTTGATACTATCGGGGACCATCTATTTGACTTTATTATGCAGTCACAGAGTGAGAAAAGGTGCAGGAGTTCTCTCTCTCTCTCTCTCTCTCTCTCTCTCTCTCTCTCTCTGTGTGTGTATGTGTGTGTGTGTGTGTGTGTGTGTGTGTGTGAGAGAGAGAGAGAGAGAGAGAGAGATTTCATGAAAACTTTCACCCTGCTCATGTCCCCAGATTCGAGCTGGAAAACGTTCCCAGAGTTCAGCTCCATAGCACGTGGAGGCCTGGCCCAAGGTCTCCTGGTCTCTCAAGTGGCATACCAAATGCTGCCTCCAATCCAGCAGTACATCAGTTCCTCTGCTGCTACTTAACCCCCCTTCCCATTCTGTAGCTTCTGAAAAGAAGAGGGGAATGAAGAGAGCACTTGGAGGAACAGACAAAAGTAATTAGCATTTCTGATTACTGCTCTGCCCCAGGGTGACAAGGTTCTCATTCTCATGAATGTGGTACGTTTTTGAAAACAAGTCTTCACCTTTTTGGTCAATGCGAAGTTAATATTCCGTTTTATTAATGAGAAATGGAGGCTGACAGCATGATGTTACTGAAGGTCAACCCTAAAATTCATGACTGGGGTTTTAAGAAAGGTCTCCCTGGTTCATCACCCTATTTGCTGTCCCACACTGCTTTCTACATCCTGAGAGAAGTCAACAGTCTAGACTATTGTTAACAAGGTTCCTCCACTTCATAAGAATTGTGATACTAGATGAGGGCTTACACCCATTTGTCACAGGCTGAGGGGTAAATCCAGATCCACACAGGCTTGTGCCAGCAATATAACTGGTGCAAGTCCAGGTAGATCTGGCAGGCTGGCACGGGTCTACCCCAGGGCAATAGAACAACTATTCCCTTATCCTGAGGAGGCCTCCAGGACTTGAAACTTCCCTGTGGTATACACTGTGCTCCACCTTGGTGCAGCTGCATCACCGGGTGGGCTATTGCATTGAATTAGGCTGTTAGTTTGTCACAGACAGCTCAGCTCCCATCAGTGCATATGTGAACCAACTTTATTTATTTATTTATTTATTTATTTATTTATTTATTTATTTATTTATTAAGATTTCCCCCAATGTGCATCCCTTTGCACTTACTTACGTTGAACCACATTTGCCGTTTGGCTGCCCATTCACCCAGTCTGGTGGGATCCTTTTGGAAGACCTCATAATATGGTTTGGTTTTTACCACCTGGAATAGTTTGCTGTCGTTGGTAAATTGGACCAGTGGCTGCTTACCCCAAACTCTAGAATACTTAAGACCAAGTTGAAAAGCACTGTTCCCAAAACAGATCCTTGGGGGGACCTCACTGTTACTTCCATCTGCTGTGAAAATTGCCCATTCCAACCTATTCCAACTCTCTGATCTTTGACCAGTTACTAATCCATCAGCTTGACCATTGCTTTTGCTCTAATTCCTGCCCATATGCATTAAAGTAGCTATTTGGTTTATTTGTGTCTCAGTTCTAGTGCTGTTACCCTGAGTTTGACATGTGCCTCTTGCAGGCTACCTTAATTGTATTTACATTTTACCTTCCCAGGTTAAAAAAGAATAGAAAAATTTACCTGTGACATTTTAGAGCTGGCTTTAAAACCATTATAACTGGTAATTTGACCCTGCGCACAAAATAATGGTAACATGCTGAAAGTGAATCATTCATGGGAACTCTGCATGGGGATGTTTTATGTTGTCATGACTAAGCAGCGGTTCAACTCCAGCACACAGCATGACTAACTTTTACTGCTAATTCCCCCTTTTACAACCATTATCGATGTACTGCTTAGGAATATTTTTGTACCAGCAGCAAACACATCCCAGAAGCCATTAACACCATTTATTTTTCCTTAACTGTGGTAATTGGAGGTTTCCCTTTGTCAGTTGGCCCATGCAGGACACTATATGGATCGCCTTTTAAAATACAGAAACATAATTTAGAATAAATTTTCCCCCCTCTATCTGAGCGACGTGCACTTCAACCACTTAGGGAACTGGATTCAAGTTTGGTTGGACATACTGGACGTTGCTTAACCTGTGCTATTTTAAAACTTTTAGCAAGTGCAGTAAATGACAAATGATATCCCAAAATGTATAGCCATTACCAAACTTAGGAATCAACAAACAACTTTTCTGTTGTGTCATTTCACATCTGGTTCCAGTCCTTGAAATGCAACTTCTAGGTTTTGTATCTCCTGCAACAAAATATACAATGCTCTTAGACCAATTATCCTTCTAGCCCACCAGTTCTCAAACTGTGCTGACTGCTCTTCTGCAACATGGCCACCCAGCTGAAGGAACACAAGGGCTGCTGGAATTTGTAGTTTGCAGTGCTGCCCAGGAACCCAGGGAAGCACTCCTCTTCCTTGGGAGAGCCCAAGGTGTGTCCACAATGCAGCTTCTGTTTGCAGTGCACTGTATCCTATCTCCTTCTCAGGTCTGATCTGCCAACATGGATCAACTTGGACTTGCATCAATAATATCGCTGGCACAGGTCTAAGTTGATGCATTGTGGCTGCTGGGGCTTATACTGAGTTAAGGGGACAAATATCCCCTTACCTCGAGGAGACCTCCAGCAGCTAAATTCCTCCACAGGGTGCAGTGCAGCCAACACCCACACTACTGATTTGGCATGGGGGAATTTAGTTAGGATTGGGCTGAAAAAAGTAGCATCAGGTTAAAGCATAATGACATCATTAAGGCTCAAACTTAGCCAGAAGAAAGGCAACCTGAAATCTAGATTTGTGGCTTAAAAGGAGCTATACACAAAGGATACATTCCGATTATTATTATTATTATTATTATTATTATTATTATTATTATTATTATTATTACTAACAGTATTTATATACCGCTTTTCAGCAGAAAGTTCACAAAACGGTTTACAGAGAAAATCAAACAACTAATGGTTCCCTGTCCCAAAAGGGCTCACAATCTAAAAGGATGCAAAAGAACACCAGCAGACAGCCACTAGAAAAGACACTGCTGGGGTGAGAAGGGCCAGTTTGCCATAACTTTGATGGCTTTGATGGTGCCACCGGCACCGTGCGACCTTGAAGCAGCTGACTAGCTGAAGCCGAGCTATTCCATCTGCTCTGAGCGTGGGAGGATGGAGGCCAGAATGTGAAGCCAGATCAGAATGAAACACCTTGAATGTAGTGGTTCTTGAAAGAAAGAACCTTCTTTCAAATTGTAAAAATCCCTATTTAATAAGGAATTTAAATAAAAGCCTGCCTATGTAAACCGCCTTGAATAAAGTCTTGAATAAAGACCAAGAAAGGTGGTAAATAAATACCTGTTATTATTATTATTATTATTATTATTATTATTATTATTATTATTATTATTATTGTTATTATTATTATTATTATTATTATTATTATTATTATTATTATTATTTTACCCAATACCAGTATTCCTTTCCATGGGTTCCCAAGATTAGGTGGCTTCTAACCTTCAGATCTTAAAGATGGATCCAAGATCCTGCTCCCTGTATGCATGGAGAGAAGAGCACCACTCAGCACTATGCTCAGTGGTGTTACTAGAGGGGTGCAGCAGGTACAGACCACACTGGGCGATGCTCTCAGGCCATGCGTGTGACACGACTACTGACCAAAATTATGAAAATCTTGGTGTTTTTGAATAATACCATGTTATATATCATAGAATGTGGAATTTTATGCAGAATACAATGAAAGAAACCACACTGAAATATCTTTATTCTACCAAAAGGTATGACCAAATAACCAGAAAAAGAAAACACAGCTCCCTTGTGTAACAAAAAGTGGATTTCTTCAACTCAAAACTGACCAATGAGACTGGTTGTTCTGAGAGCCAATGAGGTGTTATTATGACACAGCAGGGAACCAATAAGGTGTCATTGTGAGTCAGCTCTCATTTCCATGTATCAGAGGAACTCTTGTTCAGTTGTGTGAATGTCATCGTTGGCAACGGGTTTTTTGTCTGTTACTGATTTGTTGGGTGACCTGTGCTGTTATATATTAAAATAAATAAAGTTAATGAGAGTTCCACCAACCCTGGTGATGCCACTGCATTTAGGCTGTGTTCATGATATTATAATTTATTCTGTATGGTCTGATATGGGAGGAGGTCCATCATAAGGGTGACACAGTGAGCTCTTGCACCAGGTGATGCAAACCCTAGTGAAGCTTCTGACTGTGCTCATGTGTGATTGGGAGCCCCTTTGCACCCTGCTATCTGCAAACAAAGGAAGGAGAATTGATGCAATTCTGAGAAAAGATTGGTCTACTTATTGAGAAGGGACAGACTCATGAATTCTCAGAAGCATTGTATATGCTCATCCTATTGTAGCCAAGTCAATGATGAAATCCCACACTTGGCATTCATTGGAGAGCATGTGAGATCTAATGCTTGAATTTTTGTCTGATGTATCATTTTTCATAATCTTAAACACATTCAAAAAATGTTGTAGGCACAGCCCGTTTGCATCTAAAATGGAAGATTCTAGTGTTTCATAAAATGGCGTTCTCAATCACTTTGTACTTCCCTTATTTATGTATATTTTCCACCACTTCCTCCTGCAATTCTTTTTATATATCAGCCATTTACAATGTTCCCCTTTGTGTTCTTTCCATACTGTAATCATTTCTTCATCATGATTCTCACTCGTTGCTATGTGATGTTCCCTTTGTCCCTGTGTTGCTTTGATTTAGCTCTTGACTCTGAAATTGTTCCATTTTTATCAGTGCTCTTCTATTTTTTTTTAATAGATGGCAGACTCTGTTCTTCTAAACTGCATTTCCAAAAGAAGAAGCTGCAAGCAAATCACATCTGTAAGTTCTAACTGGGTTTGACTGAAAGGTTCAATGTAGCCTCTTCTTCCTGGAGATAATACATTTCCTCTAAACTGACTGTCATTTCTGTCCTCTTCAGAAGCACAGAGATAATTATATCAGTCAGTTTAGACAAGACTGGTGATTTACTTGACCATAGGTGCTGATTCACCTTCCCACACTCCATGGGAAAATGTATGCAGGGAGGGGGGAATTACAGTACCCAAAGCTTGTTAGTTGCTGAATGCAAATTATGGTTCAGCTGAAGAACTGGAGAAAGCATATATAGAAATAGCTATACTCTACAGATTGTTGCAAAAAGTGAAATCTTAGTAGAACACCCATCAAGTAACAAAAAACCTAAAGCATGGAGATGGTAAATCTGAAATCATTCTTTGTATTTCTATCCACTCTTGTCTGGTGTCTCTCTCTGCTTCCCTTTAAATGAGAGGATACTTTCTCATATTGATCAGAACAAATTAACTCAAATCTGTACAAATAAAAACCCCATCTTTCTTTCTTTCTTTCTTTCTTTCTTTCTTTCTTTCTTTCTTTCAGCAGGGAAAAAAAAACACCACAAAACATTTAAGGAAGTATCCCTGATTTCATACCAATTACAAGAATGATTGCTAGTTCCCTTGCTGACCATCAGGGCTATGGATAGAATGTTTTGTGCCCAGTATGCTTTTAATAAAACACATCATCCCCCCTGACCTCCTCCCCCATGGAAGGGGTAATCTTTGTCCACTGAACTCTGCCACCCAATAGGTTCACTTGCACTTATTTCCACACATTTATATCCCACCTTTTCAATTCAAGAGAACCCTCAAGATGGCTTACAAGTTGGATACAGTAATTCCAAGTGAACAAAAAACAAAGACAATCAAGTCAGATAATCAAAACTAATTAAAACTAAAGAATACAGTGATATAATAATGCAGAGGAAAGTCTTAGGGAAAAAAAAATCCCAGCAGGCAGGAGAATAACCTGAAAATCCAATAGCAGCTTTGGGCCTCGGAGCACTCCCAAACGACAGACCTGATGTTGCAAGGACTGTGCCCCATCCAGAACCAGGAGAACACAATCACAATATGTAACCCGCTCCACCACCACCATCTGTGGCCTGTGCAGAATTCAATCCTCTGCATCACAGAGGGATTGTTAGCACAACATGAAATTCAGCACTGCATAAATGCTTGCGAAAGCTGCTGAAGTATTGACAGGCTAGTGGGAAGCGACCTTGCAGATACTGTTCTCATAACCTATTAAGAAACCCGCTTTCCATAGCACTGACAGGGGGCCTCAAGCGTAACCCAAAGGGTTAAAAAAAGAGGAAAAAAAAGCTTACCGCCTGGGCCTGTGAGATCTGGCATAAACTCTATTGGGAGCTGCTCAAAGGTAACCTCATAGACAGTTTATGAATACATAGATAATGAGTTCCCTGAATGAATAACCTACAAAGCAGTGCAGAATAGCTGAGCTTCTGCCCTCTCTGAGAATGGAACATTCTTTGAATTATGATCATACGTGCCTGTAGACAGACAGTTCAGACTCTGCCTCCCCCTCTCTCCAGGATGGAAGCAGTATAACTCCATAATGTGGGGAAATCAGGTTAGCGGAAAACCTCTAGAACAGTGATTTTCAACCATGAATGAGGCATGAATAGCCTGCAGGTATGCCCCAGGAGGGTCATATATTAGGAGGGCCACTGGGGGATGTGAGCCCCTGGCTGACAGTGCATTGTGCCTTGTGAGTTGTCAAAAAACCCAATGGCATGGTCTGACAATTTTAGCACCTTCTCAGTGTGTACTAGTTGTGTACTTGCCAGGGATGGTGTAGTGGTTCAGGAGTTGGACTTAGATCTGGAAGATCCAGGTTCAAATCTCTGCTCAGCCCAAAGCTTCCTGGGTGCCTTTGGGCCAGACCAGTCACTATCTCTCAGCCTCACCTGCCTCACAGGGTTGTTGTGAGGACAAAAGGAGGAAAGGAACCATGGATACCTACCTGAGCTAGAGTGTGTGTGTGTGTGTGTGTGTGTGTGTGTGTGTGTGTGTGAGAGAGAGAGAGAGAGAGAGAGAGAGAGAGAGACACTCATCTGGAGGCCTTGTGCATATGACTTATTTCTCTATAAAATGAGAGGAGGGTGTAATCACAATTACACAACCTCAGTGCTCAAACCCAAGACCCAACGGATCCACCTCCATGGTATCAGTCATGAAGCCAACCCATCTGCCATAAAATCCAAAACTGTGTGAACTGTGTGAACTATGTAGCATGGACACAGTCAGGAGCCAGTCACCATTTCAGGTTACTAGTGTTCTTGGGGAGGGTCTAACATAGCCCCCCTGCCTGTTTTTGATTCTGCATTAGGCATCCACTGACACCATTTCTGAAGGGTTGGAGTCCACCAGGACTAGTGGGTCCTCTGATGGATGTGGGCACTCAGCCAGTGCCCATCCCGGCCAACTCCTGGTACCTTCTCTTGCCCCATTTTGTGCCTTCTTCACTAAGCTTCATGTACTCTGTAGTATTTCCCCTACTAGTATTTTTTTTTTTTATGACAACAGCACTTACTGTGTGAAGTGTTAAACAATTGTTTGCCCTTCCTTCACACAAATGATTCAGGGCCACGTTCTGCCCTCCCGTTCATATCCACTAACTTCATCCGGTGATAAGAAAATTTGATTTAGTCCCTGAATTACTGCGGCTCAGGGCGTCTTGCAAGCAAAATGGTCTAATCGTTCAGGGTGGTGTGATACCTGAACAGCAACAATGGCAGCATCATTTTTCCCTCCTTCAGCCCTTGTGTGGAAAAGAAGAAACCATCTGGCACATAAAGGACAGACGCGTATTAATGGCTCAGCTGAATAATCTGATGGTGCCATGCATCTCAGAAATGAGCTTCTTGGGGATCAATAAGGATTGAGATTGGAAAAAGGGAGGGAAAATACAATTGTCTGGCTCTATAGTTTTTTTAAAAATTTATTTATTTGGCCACTTCTTGAGGGAAATGTAAGGTGCAAGTTCAGGCTCCAATGGGAAAGGAACAGCTCCAGGGACAGAAAATGTCTAGTGAAAGGGGAACGAAGAAAAGTATCGGCTAACCAGGATGGTTTGAGAATTTTAATTGCCATGTGGGCCCCACTCCTCAGAGACACTGCGGGCAGATGGGTTCAGGTAATGCCATTGGTCATCTTGAATAAATATTCAGGTTAAATTGCTGTGTTGGCACTTCGTGATAAATAAGTGGATTTTGGGTTGCAGTTTGGGCACTCGGTCTCTAAAAGGTTCACCATCACTGGTCTATGGCCTGATCCAGCGGGGCTGTTCTTATGTTCTTATCTGGGCCTGGGCTTGAAAAGGGGCCCCGGAAGCCAAAGGAGGGAGCCAGAAATTTCCTGGGATCTCAGAAAATGTGTGCATGCACTGAGTACTGTGCCCACGTGCAAAAGGAGGAAGAGGGCTGGGTGCTGGTGGCTTAAGAGCCCTTCTCCAATCCCCCTACAGGGGAGGAGACTCTCGTGCTCCGGGTTGTGCCAAACAAAACACCATCCCTCTGCTTACATTGAGTGATGGGCACATTGTGTGAAGACTAGCATTCACGTTTTGCATAAGCCTACATGGTTTTATATATTGTAATTCATAGAAATTATTAGCCAATGATCATATGAAATTATGATCCAGTGGAGAAGGGAAGGGACCCAAACAAAACTTTGGACCCCCTGGTAAAATTCCTCTCAGAGGCCCTGCCGATTAGCAAGGGTAACTGAAGGAGGAGAAGGAGATCACAACCGTACATTCTCTCTTCCTCCCTCTCCATACACAAACAGCCCGCATCTCTGCTTTCTGCTTGTCCACCAGCTTCAACTGTTACCCTGCACATGCCCGATCTCGTCTGATCTTGGAAGCTAAGCAGGGTCAGGCCTGGTTACTACTTGGATGGGAGACCGCCTGGGAATACTGGGTGCTGTAGGCTTATACCATAGTCTTTCGAGACTGAAGGTTGCCAACCAACCTTTTCTGAACAGGTTCAGCTGGAAAATTACTCAAGCCTGAGGGAAAATGCATGTTCGTGAAATAGAGTCAATTATCTCCTTAATGGAACCGACAAAGCTAAATTATTTTAAATTTAGACAAAAAATATTAAGGGAATATTAATTAGTCATTCAAATGATGTCTTCTTTTGGTAGAAGATATATTGTTCTCCTGGCAAAAAAGGGCAAAAAGGACTCCCCGGGGCCTGCAGTGAACAGAAGCAATCTGCATATGGTGGCAAATGTGAGGGGCAGGACTTTTGAGGCATCTGGCCACCACTATTCTGCCTGCTTGCTTAATCTCCAAGCTGATACTCTTCAGTTGATATGGCTGATGTGAAAGGAAAGGAGAGGAGACTTTCAGATCCCAAAGGATCTCCTCTATGGAGAACTCGTGCAAGGAAAGCGCCCTACAGGTAGACCACAGCTGCGATACAAGGACATCTGCAAGAGGGATCTGAAGGCCTTAGGAGTGGACCTCAACAGGTGGGAAACCCTGGCCCCTGAGCGGCCTGCTTGGAGGCAGGCTGTGCAGCATGGCCTTTCCTAGTTTGAAGAGACACTTGGCCAACAGTCTGAGGCAAAGAGGCAAAGAAGGAAGGCCCATAGCCAGGGAGACAGGCCAGGGACAGACTGCACTTGCTCCCAGTGTGGAAGGGATTGTCACTCCCGGATTGGCCTTTTCAGCCACACTAGACGCTGTGCTAGAACCACCATCCAGAGCACGATACCATAGTCTTCCGAGACTGAAGGTTGCCAACTCATACTCTTCTCTTCCACATGTCCTCTTCCACTCCCTCATACTGCTTCTGAATTTTAGTGTGGGTGGGCGAGGAGGAGGGAAATAGGCTTCTGGATTGAAAGCCACTCACTTTGCTACTGCACGAGTCCGTTTTGACATAACACTCATAGGACAGAACAGTTAGTTGTCAGCAATTCTCAAGGGCTTTCCTAAACGAAGGAAATTATACTGCTTGCCAGTGGCATAGCTAGACGGGACGCAAAGCACTTAGTTTTGCAGGGAGCCTCACTGTGGCGTGCAAGGGGCCCCTCCCGCTCCCCTCCCACGTACGCTTCTGTTTGGTACCCACCACCTGGAATGGCTCTGAAGGGGACCGGGAGGGGCCCCTTGCACGCTGCAGTGAGGTTCCCTGCAAAACAATGCTTTGCACCCCCTCTAGCTTTGCCACTGTTGCCCACTTCTGGAAAGGTAGCAGGAAGGAGGTTGTGCTGGCCTCTCCTGGAAGAGCATTCCAAGCATTAGGCCTGCAAGTAAGTCACATTGCTCTTGATGGAGTGGAACTTCTCTTCCCCCATACGATGGACTCCAGAACAGAGCCTCATTAGAAGATCTCATGATGGGGAGGCCCATATGGAGAGGAGTCATTCATGAGATAATCAGGGTGTCCATAGGATTGGGTGCCATCTGGCATGCATCTGTGTCGGTGCGCACAGCAATGCAATCTATGATGATGATGATGGTGGTTATGATGATGATGGTAACAACAACAACAACAATTTTAAAAGACTTGAAAAAGCAATTGAACATCTCTGGTGTGAATGAAATCCCTACATACCAACTACAGAAAGCAGTCTTACATGGAATAGCACGCGTTTTATGGAAATATCGGAATATCCAGGGTCCTTGGAAAGGATCCAATTTCAGCAGGCTAAATCCAGCCACCAACATCTGGTAGGTTGTGCACATATGACCCAAGAATAATGAACTCATTATACACTTTGCAAGCTGATTTCAAGAAATTCATGATTGCTGGCTGAAGAATAGCTGAGATCTCTTTTTAAAAGGGGTTAGGAAAACAAATATATGCAGGGTGCCCTTTTGGAAACCCCAACAGTATGGTTGCCACCTTCAACACCAAGAGAAAATCATTCTGCAGAATTATTTTGTAGCTGCATTCATCTAATCAGTACAGTTTACCCATAAATGACGTGAGGCTAGCCACTTTGCATCAGGTTTGGAACAAAGACCATTGAAGGCATGAATATTCATGTTGGCAACAGTGACACATCTGCAAGGTGAACTGGTAAAGCCTTAAAAGGACTGACCAATTGGTCATTCATTTGGTATATAAAATGATGGGGTCATAATAGGTTTGTATTGCTATTTTGGTGGCAGCAGGAGGAGTCTTCCCAGGGTTGAATGAAAAAGGATGGGGCGGAGCTCATTATTCACGTTGGCCCTCATTATTATCTGCATGGTTTCCATTCCTATAATCCCTGCAGATACCAAAATGTTCAGATGTTGAAAATAGTGGGTTTTTGGGGGGGGGCAGGCCCTCCTAATCTGACCAGAGCTGTGCTTCTGAGGCCTTCAGAAAGCCAAAAACCACGATTTCTGTGGGCATTAACACGCAAATATGGAGGGTTGCCTGTACTCGAAGTACTTTTGTGGGCTTCCTAAAATGGATTTTGCTGAATGAATATTTTACCCAAGAATGCATATGTATGCTTCTCCACCTCCACCCCAGCCACCCAATTCCCCCCTCCCACAGACATTCACTCATTTGCTCCTTTGTTAATGACAAAATGAAGGTAGGAATAAACCACTGTCAAATGGAGAAGGAGGAGAGGTTAAATGAACTTACTCTCCTGTTCGTAGATCTGGAAAGATAATGAAATCTTGCACTCCCACTGACTTTATCAAAAGACGCTCAGAATAAACAAGGGCTTGAGGAACAGTTTTTTTAAAAGTATGCCAAGTGAACAAAATAGATCTCAGAGGCAACATAGGAAATTGGAGCCATCTATTAAACGGTCTCTGCTTTCCATTTCCTAAAAAGATCTTGGTGGAGGTTGCAGGGCATGGTCTGCTTTCCATGGACAAGTACCTCTACAGGAAGAGGAGTCCTCTGGCAGAATCAAGTGGGGAAACATTGCACAATCGATATAGGCCACTCTGTTTTCCATTTACTCCATGCTTTTTAAACAGGGCTTTATTTTGTGGCAGTACGAGAAGGCCTCAGTTCAATACCAATTCAGGGACTGGGGGTGGAGGAGGGACACACAGATCGACTTACAATGTACAAGGACGTCTGCCACACCACTTAGGATGAGTAGTGCCGAGAATAAATGCTGTGTTGCGCTGGATATTCTTGCCTCCAGGAACCAGGAGGGTAAGTAGCTAGCAGTGAGTCTTGATGGCATATTTTGTCCTTAAGAGCAGGAGAGCTTCAAGAGAAAAAGAAACAACGGCAAGAAGACTTTTGTCCTCTTTAAAATAGGTTCATGTCAATAGTTTGGATTATATGGAGATAACTTTAAGGGGGACCAGTGGCTGTTGTCGCCCAATTACTCCCTGAAGGGACAGAGGCATGTTTGCATGCGGGAGGCCTTGATCTTTCCAGTTCAAATTGTGGGGACCAGGGTCTCAGGTAAAGCATCAAAACACAGAGTGGGTATATGGGCCTATGCACACAATCCATCACGATGGTATGTTTACCATCAAAGATCAATTTGTTCATTGCCTACTGCCATGAACAGTAGACTTACTGCCAAGGCCTAGTGGCATGGCCTACTGCTATGCTAGTGACTTCAAATCCAAATTCAGAATTTTTGTGCTGGTGCTACCTGCAAGATTCAGTGGAGCCAAGGCCAGCGTTGCTGACAAGGGATCTTGAACCAGCGACCTGGGGAGCAGGATTTGAGAAACCTTCCTCTTTTGCCAACATAGCAACTAGTAAATGGATGGAACTGCTGGTCTCATCTTAGCTGTACTGCAGCACCCACTACTGTAGATGTGGCCCAGGAATCATCAGGTGCCTTATGGAAATGATAGAATCTCACAGCCCAAACCTAACACTCCGCGAGGCAATGCAGTGGTGCCATTGTAGCTACCTCTGTATCTTGTGGGGAAGTTTGACCTCTGGAGGGCATCTCAGGGTAACATTTGTTCCCTTGACATGAAGTAACCCCTAGAGCAGCTGCTATGGGACAACTCAGACCTGTGCCAGCTGGCACAAGTCTGCCTTGAGCTGTGCATATGAATCAGGCCCGGGGAAGTGAGTTAGAATTTGACTGGCGCTGCTGCTGCCGAACCCACCCTTTCCTGGGCCAGATCTGCCTTGCCCCATCACAGCCCCGTTTTGCCCACCCCATTCCTCCCTTCTCCATCCCATCCTGCCTCCCCCGCAGTGGTTTTTTGCCATCCACCAGCACCTACAAGGTTGCTCGGGCTTATCCACCAGCAGCCTGGCAGCATGTGCTGTGAGTAGCAGCTTTACGATAGCCAGAAAGCAGTTGCCGCTGGCACAGCACGCATTTGGCTGGCAGCCAGGCACCATAACACTGGGCTGTCATCAAGTTGGTAACTTTGGCCTGGCTCTGCAGTCTGAGCAATGAGTAGTGTAAGTCCGGACTGTGAGGTCCCCGAGGCTTGGTGTTCTGGCGTGATTGATTGAATTTGTTTATTTCTTATCTCTAAAACCTTTTCTGAGAATTCTCTGAGAAAGCAGGGAAAAAATGAACTTGCTCACCCCAGCTGACAACAGTCAGTATCTCTGAGGTCAGTCAGAGCAAAGTAAAAATGTCTCAGATGTCCTGGACTAGATGTTGTTGATCATTACATCTTTAATGAATAGCTGAAATACAGCTGATGCATTCACAGTGGATGGGGGTGGGATTTTGTTCTCACACTGAACCCCCAAAACAGGACATCCTTGGGAACTCTTTTCCCCAGTGGCACGTTGAGTGCTTGGCTCAGCTGGTTCCTGTTTCTACATCTCCGTCATAACAGCCTGCTATTCTTCCCATATGAAGTATAGCGTGTTGTTTTGACCTTGCCTTGTTAGAAACTGATTGCCAGTTTAGCTGTCTTTTTCTGCCCATTTGAGATGGTAATGGGAGAAAAATCAGAACTGACAGTGCATTTTAAATCCAGATCCTGACAGAAATGAAGCTTGCCTGCCTTCTCTCTCTCTCTCTCTCTCTCTCTCTCTCTCTCTCTCTGTTTTTGCTGGAACAATATTAGATCTTCATTGGAAGAGCAAAGGGCAGCCAGTTTGCAATGACAACATGACTGTCTGCATACCTGAGCCTAAAGGTGTATCCAAACTGGTCAAATTTGTTTTGTTTTGTTGCAAGATCTGCTACAGAACCTCATGCAAGGAGGTGGGAGATTTGCATTCTGTACCTTAGAGGGTTGCTGACAGGATTTTCCGAGCCTACTATTGTAATTGTATTCTGTTCCTTCTCGTTTGGGGAATGAGCAGGCCTACTGAATAGAAACCAACAAACACCTCCTGTTCATCCCATAGGAGCTGTAGCCTTGCTGTCAATGTGAAAGAGAACTAGGACAGCCCTGCCGCGAGGCAACCTGAAATGGGTGCGTGGAGTGGCACACTTGGAGGGGTATCGAATGGGCAGCCCATCCATCCGCCACACTGTCCAAGCTGCTGCTCCGCTTGTTGGTAACAAGTCGAAAGAGTATTGCAGCCGTGGCAGCCTCCTTCTCCTTCTAGCACTGTTGTAAGGAAAAGGGGGGAAGCTGCCATGATTCCAGGCAGTAGTGTAGCTAGGGGACAGGGTGGTACATTGCCGTGGGCGCCAGGCCTTGGGGGTGGGAAGATCAAGGGACATCGATACTAGTGGCCAAAATTGTGGAAGCCTTGATATTTATGAATAATACCATCATGTTATATATCATCCAACAGGTAATTTAATGCAGAATGCAGTGAAACAAACCACATTGAATTATCAATTTCCTATCAAAAGTTATAGCCAAATGACCAGAAAAAGAAAAGCCCCCCCCCCCAAATAGATCAGATAGAAGTGGCCCTAAGGAGGGTTTGGGATGCTTGTTCACACCAGCAGAACGACAACATCCACACTGGAAATAGAATTGGGTGAATCACTTCTGCATTCCTAGTGCTCCGGCTTGATGTTCCATAATTTGTTACTTATGAGAGTGGCTCCTGTTTGACAGTTTTGAGAGCATAATCTGCTAAGACCTTCCACTCTGTAGTTTTATCACATTACACCTGCTCTTGGCAGCAAATTGATCTGACAACATTATTACACTTTTTTGACAGACTTGTTTGAAAATCCTTAACTCCCGGGGCGCCTTTTGTTTTATTACTGTTTAATGATTGGCTCCAACTTCTAATCACTTATGAAGACCATATCTTTGGGTATCCAAGTCCCTCGATGAAAGAAGTCAGGCCAAAGTGATTTTAAAATGGAGCTGATTCTTTATAATATGATTAAATCATTACCTTAAATTAGCCAGGTCAAAATCTATCTTATTTTTTTTTTTTTTTAAATCTATTTATGTGGAGAGGTTTTCATGCATTTTTCATCTATTTTATGTGGAGAAGTTAGGATGCAGCAAAATAATAAGAAAGGTTAAAATAAAAGAGAGAGAGAGAGGAGGAAAGAGATGTTGTGCAGACAAACTGAGATGTTAAATATACCCGCAATATAAATTCTATGGTTGGCAACCTTCAGTCTCGAAAGACTAGGGTATAAGCCTACAACACCAGGTATTCCCAGGCAGTCTCCCATCCAAGTGCTAACCAGGCCTGACCCTGCTTAGCTTCAGAGATCAGACGTGATCAGGCATGTGCAGGGTAACAGTTGCTGTATAAATTCTATAGGCAATATAAATTCTACAGTGTAGATTCTACTAAATTAAAAACATTAAAAATATTAAAATCCTTTTAAGTATATTTATATCTTCCTTTGCTGTCCAAGAAATAAAACTATGGCGTGGCTAACCTTCAAGAATTTAAAGTTTCACAAACCATAAAACAAGAACCAGCTTAAAAACCTATTAGTAGTGTAATTCTAACCTGGCCGTTGCTACCGTATGAAGGGCTGGACGTTCAGTGGTGATGTCAACACTTCACCACCGAACATCCAGGTCGCTGAGCACCCGGAAGCAACACGAAAAGGTTCTTGGTGTAACCATGTGTCCAATCCCAGTGATTGCCTTTTCGCAGTTTTATCAATGTGCACTTACAAGGTTTGTTCAGAGTTCATAAATGTTAGGAAAGTGGTTGGCAACCTTCAGTCTCGAAAGACTATGGTATAAGCCTACAGTACCCGGTATTCCCAGGCGGTCTCCCATCCAAGTACTAACCAGGCCTGACCCTGCTTAGCTTCTAAGATCAGACGAGGTCGGGCATCTGCAGGATAAGGGGAGGAAGGTATCAATGGATGGAAGGAACTAAGTGCGACACGCAATGTTTTTTTTTTAAAAATGGCATGATGGAGAATTCTTAATGCACCAGTTGCATTTTTTTTTTAAAGAAAGACCAATCCTAACATGCCCTGTGGCATGCAGGTTAGCTGACCTGCTCTGCATCCAGAGCAGGGATGGGCTGGGTTGCAACACAACTTGGATTAGGGGGAATTCATTTCCCTTACCACATGTTGCAGGGCAGCTGCTCCCATGGTTCTATTCAGATCTTCACCACCTAAAGAGGTGGCGCAGGTCCAAACAGCTGGTGTGAGTCTGAGCTGCTCAGGAGGGGCGTTAGGATCCAGCCTAAGTGCACCTGGCACCAAACCCATTCCGAGCCCGGTCCTTCCACCAACCTGCCCACTGCCAGCTCTCCCCCTGCCCTAGAACGCCCTTGTAATACCCTCCCCCACCCTCCCTATGTCCTCACACAGGTCTGCCCAGGCTGGCGCTTACTTTCCAGGTCTGTGGTTGGATCCAGCGGGAGTAGGCTGGCACACGTTCTGCCAGCGTGGCCCGCTTCCAAGTCATTGCAGAAGTGCCTTATGGCACTTTTGCAACACCTCGAGGCCAACGCAAGAGACTTATGCCAGCCTAGGGCACAGTTTGGATTGCACCCCAAGTAATTTAGAACTAGAGGGAAATTCAGAGGGGAATTTGGGGAGCATCTCTACATTTCCCCATGCAGTGGGAGATGAAGCAAGCTCAGCTTGTCCTAACTGTTCCTCTCCAAGTTCTTTCTCTGCTCTGCTGTAGAGCACACCTGGAGCAGACATGACAGAACATGCTCCTGCAAGCAGAGAATAATTATTTTCCATGCCATACAGCAGTCATCAGGAGAGACTGTCCCCTCAGAGCCAGCATTTTGGAAAATGAAATTTTAAGCAGCCAAAGGGATTTTCATTTAAGTCAAAGGGATTTAAGCAGCCTAATCATGTGCAGGATTGCAGCCAAAATGTGTATTTTCCTATTATCTGAAAGCACATATTTGCACAGTTAAGTATTACATATTTTTTTTTAAATGCGGTATATGCACCTATCCCCAATTTCTGCATTTATATAGACCAGCCAAGTTGCTAAATCCCACATCAAAGCAGAAAAGCTGGTGTTTTGCATAGCACTGCCAGGTTGCAACCTGGAGATTGGTGCTATAATTTCCTTAATGAGTTTCGTGAACTGCAACAGCCTGTTTCCCATGATCCCCCTCCAGTTTGTTCATGTGTTCACTTCCTGGCCTGCTGAATGACAGACACAGCTGTAGCAGGTGGGAAGGGTGGGAGATGCCCTTATTTGGTCTCCCACTTCATCTGTGAATGGAAAGATATTGTGTCAGTCTTTTGGTTGCGATTGTGCAATTCTAGTTCTGCCAGAAAAAAAAGAGAGACTAATCAGAAGGATTTGCTCAGGACTAGACATAAATCAGACTTGGCCATGGTGACCTGTGTCCTAGTGATATCTAGATTAGATTACTGCAACACACTGTATGTGGGGCGGCCTTTGAAGACTGTCGGGAAATTGCAATTAGTGCAGACTGCAGCTGCCCATGTGGTTGTCATGTGACTCGTCATTGGTTCCACTCTTGTAGGCCACTGCTTTGGTGGATGCGCTGGCTGCTAGTTTGTTTTGGGACACAATTCAAGGTGCTAGTTTTGACTTTTAAAGTCCTTTATGGCTTGGGACCAGGGTATTTGAGGCACCGCCTCCTTCCATATAATCCATCCTGTCCTCTGTGGTCATCAGAGGGGGCCCTTTTAACCACATCACCATTGATGGAGGTGAGGTGGGTGGCAACGAGGAAAAGGGCCTTCTCACTGGTGGCAGCCTAATTGGGAATTCTGTCCCCTTGGAATGAAGAATGGCTGTCCCATTGGAGGCCTTACAGTAGGTCTTAAGACCTTTTTATTCAGGATGGGGTTCAATAACTGACATGCTGGACTGGCATTTTAATCAAATGTAATTTTTAACTTTTTTATGTGATCCATTGGTGTTTTGTTCTTATTATTTTTAATGCTTTATTATTCTTTTTAATTCTGTAAGTCGCCTTTTTTGCCCTTACCGAGAGAACGGCAGGGTATACATTATTTAAACAACAAAATAAATAAACTTAGAACAGATTAGCAACCAGTGCCCTTAATGCAAAGATATGTTCTGTGATGCACCTTTTAAAAAAGGTACAGGTTGGAGGGCTGCAGTAAAAATGCTGAGAAGGAAAGGCTAACAAAGATCATTGGGGGGGGGGGAATTGTCATTAATTTTTCTTCCACTTACTCAGTACCTCATATTGCAGGACTGCAAAGGTTGATAGTAATAACATGCTGGTGATATGAAATGCCCAGCGTGTTCAGTATCACAGGGCCCAATCCTATCCAATTTTCCAGTGCTGATGCAGCCGTGCCAGTGGGGCATGCACTGCATCCTGTGATGGGGAGGCAGTCACAGAGGGCTCCTTAAGGTATGGAAATATTTGTCCCCTTAACTCGGGACTGCATTGTGGCTGCACTGATACTGAAAAGTTGGATAGGATTGAATCCTAAATTAACATGAGTAAAAATGAGTACAAGTTAGTGTTAAGGGCTGATTGAAAGGAAAGGCTGTGGGGTTTTTTGTAACACAAAGGTAGCGGATCCAAGACAGCATCAGACGGCATTCGGGGTTGCGCTGCCCCTACTGCACATGATTAGTCCATTCCACAGAAGCACATCAGCAATACCATCCAATAATTCTCAGTGCCACAGTCTGAATTGTTTCTCTTCAGTTATGCCATAGCAGTTTGGGTTGCTGTATAGCTTTCTAAGCTCTGAATGCCAGTAGGATATGCAAGTGGACAGGAGAGTCATGTTTACATTATGTTGATTAAAAGGACTGGAAGGGACTGGGATACTTTTAAATTGTCACATCTCATCTGATGCTGTCCAAATGGCACCACTTTCTTTCTTTCTTTCTTTCTTTCTTTCTTTCTTTCTTTCTTTCTTTCTTTCTTTCTTTCTTTCTTTCTTTCTTTCTTTCAAAATACCACCCTCCTCTGTCTACCCCTTTCTCGTCTTTTTACTCTGAGATACAGGGGCTATGATTTGCTTCAATGCTCAATCCAAAACCTTCAAGTCCCATATTATGGTCTGCCAGTCCTCACAGCTTTCAAAGCATCTAAGTTTAAAACAGAAAATGCCAACATTTATTTTTGTTTTTAACAGAGTTTGGGGAGGGGGAAGAACAATGAGGGAGAGTGCCTCCAAAAGTAAAAATGAAATGGTCAGAGAGCCGTTTTCAATGCAGCCTTTGTTAGAAGGGACAGATCGCTCCACTGGTGACAAGTGCTCTTCAAATGATTGTGGGGTTTGGAAGCAAGCTGATACCAAAGGAATCTGAAATGGCGTGTGTGTGCATTTGAAAAAAAAAAAAAAAGTTTCTCCCTGTTAGGAAATGAGTTTGAAAGGCTTAAGGAAGTTTCCATCTCATTTCACCCTCCCACAGACGTTGACTTTAAAGGATGGTGATGTGCAAAGCTATGCACACAGTTAGTGCAGTGACTTCCTATAATCACATGTGTGACTTCAGCCTCTGGGTGTCTTTCGATGATAACTAATGATCCTCCGCTTTGCAGAAGGCATTAAAATACAATTACATCATCTTCGCAGAGCTGTCCTGTCTGCTGAATTGCAGAGCAACCGACCACACACTACTCCAGAAGGGCCATTTCCCCTCCCCTTCCACAAATGACTCTATTCATACCTCCCTCCCCCCACATCTCAAGCCAGGCGAATGTATGTGATAGTTTAACATTTAACACGTAAGACAGACATTTATTCGCTTGTGCATTTTGCAAAAAGCTGCCAACCCAGAGAAGGAAGGCGCCACTTGCGCTCCAACTGTCTCAAGTTCTCGTAAATGCACTAAATGAAATTCTAATCCTGGACTTCACCCATTAAAGCCTTCCATTATCCATCACTGTAAAAATCTGATTAACATGATGTTGTCTTCAATATTATCAGCCTAGTGTGAGCTTTGCAGAGTGCTGCTCTCGTGTTCTTATGACTGAATTAAATGACTTGTGCTATTAATCTTGATCTCACATTATTTACAGCCTTTAGCTTGGAAAGTCCTGTTGCCGCTTTGACTACATCAGAGGGTACTATGAGTTCTTGACAACCATCCGGTTCTTGAGTAGAGGTCAGACAGAGGATGCACAATCAAATCTTTGGGCTCCCTTTTCATGCAACAAATTGCATATTCAAATTCTATGGCCATGATCCAAAGGAGCTGCATGCATATGTGAGTGAGAACCTGGACAACCAGAGTAGTGAGTGGTTCTTGTGTTGGACTTGGGCCTGGAAGATCCAGGTTCAAATCCCTGCTCAACCACAAAACTTCCCGGGTGACCTTGCGACAGTTATTATGTCTCAGCCTAACCTACCTTACAGGGTTGTTGTAAGGCTATGAGGAGGGAAGGAACCTTGAGCTGAACTCCTGTACTCCTTGGAGGAAAGATGGTGTAAAAATGTGAAAAAAATGAATAAATAAGCAATCTATGTGCACAGCTGGCACTTGTCATCAAGTTTTCAGCAAAAACTTGCTGAAAAGGCAAGTCACTTTTGACTGCCAAAATGACCTGTCTCTTCAGTTAATATTGTCATACCATTGTGTTGAAAATTTTAAAGAAAGTTTAACCTGTGTGAAGTGTTCTTTGTACACATGGCTCTTGTGGACCTACATGTGGTTAATAATAATAACAATAATAATAATAACAACAGGTATTTATATACCACCTTTCTTGGTCTTTATTCAAGGCGGTTTACATAGGCAGGCTTTATTTAAATCCCTTATTAAATAGGGATTTTTACAATTTTGAAAGAAGGTTCTTTCTTTCAAGAACCACTACATTCAGGTGTTTCATTCCGATCTGGCTTCACATTCTGGCCTCCATCCTCCCACGCTCAGAGCAGGTGGAATAGCTCGGCTTCAGCTTGTCAGCTGCTCCAAGGTCGCACGGTGCCGGTGGCCTCGAACTGGCGACCTTGTGGATGTTATCTTCAGGCAGACGGAGGCTCTACCCTCTAGACCAGACCTCCTGCCCAATTAATAGAGAGCCTAGTTTCAGACTAGGAGCTGGGAGGCCCACGTTCAATTTCCCACTTATCTCTGAAGCTCTTTGAGTGACTTCGGTGGCACAAATTGGTGGCGCAAATCCAAGCAGCCCAGGACTGCTCTGGGCCACCCAGTAACAGGGCTAGGATTTGGCGTAAGTGCCAGATCCTGGGCTCCCCATGCGCCCATCCTGGGAACGCTCACCGCCTGCCCTCCTCCACCCTAAAAAGCCTTCCTCTCCCCCTCCTCCCTGCCCTCCCCATGTCCCCCCAGACTCCCTTGTTGGCCAAGCTCGGCTGGCACAAACTCATCCTGCCCAGAGCCTGCGTCGGCACAGGCAGGCCAGTGCACAGACACGTGCCAGCCTATCACCCCTTATGTTGGTATGAAGGTGCTTTACGGCACTTTTGCAATGACATTGCGCTGGCACAGGGACTTGCGCTGGCCCATCTGCCCATCTGAACTGTGCCCTAAGAGCCCAATCCTGGGCTTGGCGTGCCAGCTCACCCCCAGGGTGCACTGTCACAGACATGCCATAAGGCAAGTTTGTGGGTCATACCGCTGGGCAAATGCCGGTGATAGCCCAGCGCTGGTCAGTGCTGGGCTACCGTCGGACAGGCACCTGACCTTCACCACTCAGTGGTTGCGTGGACTGCCGAGCAGCGGAGAGGTAAGTGGAGAGCGGGAAGGTGGGGTGTCAGGGAGATGGGAGGCAGGGAGAAGGTGGGGGAGGCATGCTGGGGGGAGGGAGCGGGGAAGGAGGGAGGTGGGACCAGTGGAGCGACGCTCCACTGGATCCAAAGCCTCCGTGCAGGGCTCGCTGACTTACACGGAAGCTCTTAATTCACCGCCCACCTTTGGTTTGGCGGTCAATCGAGTAGCCCCATTGCCGGGCTACTGCGCTGACCTGGGGGAAGGTGATGAACGTTGTGATGGCAGCTATTTTTGGCGCCACTGCAGCCACGCACACTGGGCAACTCAGGATTGGGCTGTGAGTTAGTTATTGATCACATGCTTCACATGCAGAAGATCCCAAATGGAATCTCTGGCATCAAGTTGGATCATCTGCCTGAAACTCTGGAGAACTGCTGCCAGTCACTGACCTAGACCTTGCTTGACTCGGCATAAAGCAGCTTCCTATGACATTTGCTTGCCACAGAAGTTCACAGGCTGAGGCATTTGCAGTAGGGGACAAGATACACGATGATTTGCAAAGATGGTTAAAATGGTTGATCACCTACCTGCACCCAGGGATGGAAACTTAAGTCACAGTTGTGAACACACATTTTTCACTGATTTGGACCCGAGTCACACATGTGAAAGACTCGAGAAAACACTCGAGTCTGAGGCCAGTGACTCAGAAAACACCATGGATTTGGACAACCTGAGTTGCCCAGACACAGCTTGGGGTGCTGCTTGTGTACTCTGATGTTGTGCCACTTCTGTGTCACCCAAAAGACCTCTTGTGATGATCCGGAAGCCTGGCATTTAGATATGCATGAATAGCAGCAGGTTACATTATGTTCAGTCAGGAGGCAGAGACATGGACTGGGGTTGAAGGGAAATGGTTAATTGTTTTTGTTTGTGTTTAAGGGTATTGGGTTGTAGAAGTAAGTAGTTGCAGAAGTTACTAGCTGGGTGTTCCATGTGTCCAGTAACATGGGGGAGAAAGATGCTTCTTCTGGTCTCCTGGGCTATCCATTGGACAGAAGATTTGTGTCCTGATTTTGTGTCTTAGGGACATCAGGGGAGTGTTGAAAGAGAACTCCAACACACACACACACACAAAACCTGGCAGCATCTCTGTTTTTTTCCGTGGATCCACAGCTGACTTTTTTGTGGAAAAGACTCGGAACTCAAGTCCCGCTCTGGGAGTCTCAGAAAGTCCGCCCATTAGGACTTGTTTTTGAGTCGAGTTAAAAGGAGTGGAGACTCGTGACTTGACTTTTGTTAAGCTGCACTGGATTTGCCCATCTCTGAGCAGCAACATGTTTGGGGGAGCACCAGCGTGCTAGGCGGTTGCGGAGTCAGCTGTGAGGAAGGTTGTGATGGGCGTCCCTCTGTGAGCTGTGGTCCCGTGTCAAGCTTAAGGGAGCTTTCTGTTGTGAGTGGAGAAACGGTACTTCCAAGTGAACAGCCTGTATTTGTTTGGTCTCCGTTGCAGATGGGAGGCTCAAACAGTGGCTCATTTTCTTCTTAATGTATATTTATGTATTTTTAATCAGTAAAGCAAACAAACATATGCCCCACAATGAAAAACATAATTAGTAAGAAGAAAATAAAATTCCACCCGTGCAGCATATTTACACTTCCTCTCAGAGAGAAATGAAGAGGAGAAATCGGATGAATGCCAATTCGTTCACGCTGCATTTTAGATCAGGATTCCTGGGAGTTCTGCCGGGGTTCAACCCAACCATCTCGTCATCTAGCAAAGCAATAACACAAGCAATGGGAAAAGCTCAAGGGGGGGTTGACAAGGGAAAGTCAACAGTACGCAGAATTGAGTCTTCTGAAATCGGAACTTTCTTTCTCTGCTCCGTCGCTCAATATGGAAGAAGACCTTTCTCAGGTTGTCACAGTGAACCCATGTTCTTTTCACCAAGTCACCCCCAGGCAGTAGCATCTCCTGCGCATTGTGGTTGCTGCCTGGAATGGCTCCAATAGCAAGAGGGAGGGGCTGTTTATACAGCACATTGTGACAACTGCAGTATTTACTGTTTTGCCCTCCCCCAGCTATGCTACTGCCCCCCAGGAGATGTTCTGTGTTTCCAAAGTAACATAGTAACAAAGGAAGCCATTCTGTTACCCTGTGCATGCCCGACCTCTTCTGATCTTGGAAGCTAAGCAGGGTCAGGCCTGGTTAGTACTTGGATGGGAGAACGCTTGGGAATACCGGGTGCTGTAGGTTTATATCATAGTCTTTCGAGACTGAAGGTTGCCAACCAAAAATTCTGCACGTTAATAGGAAGGCCCAACGAAGGAGAACAGTTTGCAAAGACTTCCATTTGTGCTGGTTTTGGTGTCTGTCGGGCGATGCAGGCTTCCAGTCATAAGCACTGCAGGGCAGGTGCTGAGTCTCTCCTCCCTGCCCCACTGGGAGTTGTTGCACATTTGAATGGAGAGGCCAACACTACAGCCCAGAATCCACCTGGGTCTTGGTCCAAGTGATCTCAGAGAGCTCACTCAGTATCAAGATCTGCCAGAAAGCTTTCCAACAGCTATTCTGCTGGCGCAGGACCAAGAAGTGTAAGGCTGAAAGGGAGAGGGAGAGATATAAGATTCTGCTGTATGTGATGGCCACTGAACCCATCCTGTCCCTCCCTCGTTCCGCCTCGCTCCACACCCCAGCCAGAAAATCCCCTCCCACCCCATCCCTCCCACTGCCCACTACCACAGCCAACTCACTGACACTGGTGGATGCAATCTGCTGTGCAAGCCAGCGTGCTGGGCTGCCAGGGATTGTGGTGATGGCCTAGCAGTGCTTGATGTTCCACCGGCCTCTTCCTCCTTCCATGGGCAGAACATGATTGGGCTATCATTCAGCTAGGAACTGCTCCACTGATCTGTTAACCCATTTTTGCCTGGCCCACAGGGGTACACATTTGGTTCCTGTTGCGTATATGCAATGTCGGGCAGAAACGGCTTAAGCAAATCTCAGCCATTGAGGTTGCCATCCAATGCACCCATATGGGAGTATGCCTTATTGAGAGTAATCTTCACAGAGCTCTGCGGAATCCTGAGCTTGGCATGGCGGCTTACCACTGGGGCGCACCACTGCAAACATGCCATAAAGCACATTTGCAATGGTTAGTGTCATCTGAGTGCCAGAGCAGGCCCCGGCGGTGGGGAGGTGAGTGGGGGTGTGGGGGGAAGTGGGGAGGAGGTGTTCCAGGGTGGGGAGGAGGTGGAGGGAAAGCAGGGAGGAGGCATGGAGGGTGAGGAAGCGGAGCAGGAGGAGGGCGGGACTGGTGGAGCTCGGCTCCACCAGATCCTGAGCCCGGTGTGGAACCAAGCAGTCTGACATGGGACTCTCCAATTCTGTGACAGTTCCAGAGCTGCCGTAGAATTGAGTAGCCCTATTGCAGGGCTGCTTCCCTTACCCAGGGGAAGAGGATGAAAGTCCCCTTCATCCAGGGCCAGCTCTGGCACTCAGCTGATACTAAGCTTTATGGCATGTTGGCAATGGTGCGCACTGGGTGTTAAGTGGCTGACTGGTTGCTGCTGAATACCATGGTAGCCATTTTGGCGCCACAGCAGCCCCGCACTCTGGATAGCTCAGGATTGAGCTATGAGTCCCCTATTTATGTATGATGATGATGATGATGATGATGATGATGATGTATTGCCTCTGACCTTTGCTCGTCCAGCCCCAGAACTCTCAGCCACCCAAAGGTCTCCTGCTTCCTGAAATGACTTTGCTTGTCTTTTCTCTCTTGCCTGTCCTTATGCCTGAAATTGCCTCTTGGAACACCCACGGGATGCTTTTTCTCTGACTTCCTTCAAATCCCTTCCAGTTAAACTCAGCTTTTCCATAGACATAAACTCTTAGACCCAGGCTTATCCCTGCTTTCATTTCTAACTCTATTGTTTCTATTGCGTTCAATATCGAGATCAGAGGTTCCAAACTGGTGGGTCATGACCCACCGGGGAATTGGAAGAAGGTATTCCTTGTTAAGGGGAACGGCCCTACTCCAATGGTAGCAGCAGTATAGCAGGGATCAAGTGCTGCCACCTCCAAGGGGCTTTCTTTACTTACCTCGGGAGCACTGCCGGCCTCCTGTAGGGTCCAGGAGGTTCACAGCCCTTCTGATCTCCTCTGCAGCTGCTGTAAAAAACCCTTAACTCTGATCTAAAGCTATTTCCTGTTTTCCTGTGAAGGTAAAGGCTGTTTACAGCAGCTACGGAAGAGAGCAGAGGAAGCTGCAAGCCTCTAGTACCCTGCAGGCTAGCACTGGCCCTAGATGAGTGAAAAAGCACCTTGGAAGCGGCAGCACTGCAATCCCTGAGCTGTTGCTAACCCCCTCCCTGCCCAGGTAAACACTTATCTCGTTCCCAACTCCCGTATAGAAGTTTGGGAACTACTGATCTAATTTGTTAGTTCCCTGGGGCAGGGCCCGTATATAATGCAAATGCTAATAAGAGACACATATTGGATCATGCTGAAAAATCACTTCTTCTGAATCCTCTTCCTCTTCCCCGCCCCAGACCCCACAGCACCAGTGTTCTTTGATGTGGCCATAAGAATGATAACTTCAAGGGCTCAAACTTTCTCCAAAGCTTGAGAGATTGAAAGATAATTTAAAATCTCCAGCCACACTTTCGCTGTATGAATCCTGTTTGATCTTTGTGGAGTGAAATGAATGCTTATTCTTACAGGTTCACTTCCCCTAATGAATGGTTCATTGATCCATGCTGCAAAACATCAACCTTGTTGACTAAAGGGAGCTGCGTACAGACAGCAAGCTGTGTTTTCCCCATAAGCTAGACGGCATCGATTGCCACAAATCCGATACATTTTCATTAAAGCAATTGGTTGTGTGTTTTATGATGTTTTATTTTTTTTCCTTAAGATTTTTATCATGGTGGTGCTTATGAAAGGAACAGACTAATCGTCTCGGTTAGACGTGGCAAGGCTCTGATCTGCTGGGCATTTGGAATTAGCCATAAGATGAAGCTGTTGCACCCAGATGGAATGCGTTTGAACTAATCCACATGAGGAATTATGCCATTGTCCTGTTGGGCAAGAGGAACGGCTCAAATATGTGATAGAATATTCTCTCATGCATTTAGTTGAATCCTTTTACTGCGTTGCTGTCTTGTCTGAACTGGTTGGTTCACAGCTGGCCCCATCTATGTGTTGGTTAACAGAACTGGTTGGTTCACATCTGGCCCATCTATGAGGACGGCTGAAGCAGCCTCCTCAGGTTGCAGATTGGGGGGGGGTACCCATCTGTATCTCCACTGGGAGTGGCAGAGGTTGGCACATCACCCAGTAACGACAGAAACAACACGAACTGAAGTCTCTTGAATGAAAAGCAGAGGCTTACAGGTTTAAATTAGCAGGATAAAACTGTGTTGGGGTTACGGTTCATGGCCTGCATTGAGAGAATGTCTGCAAATGGCCTCAACGCGGCACTTTGAACACTGCCCATTCAAGGTAGTCTCGACATGGAGTCTGCATACTGGCATTGAAATGGTTGGAATGAATTCACCTTCAGCGTCATCACTTGTAGTAGGCACTGGCAGGTTCAAATCTAATACCTGGGGCTGCATGCACGTGGCCCCTTTGAGAAGACTGACATCCTGCTGAGTGTCTAAGTTGGAGGGGAAGAGGGTTTCTGTCATGAAAGGGGAGGGGAAGCTGCAGAGATGCATTTGTGACCATACACAACGCCTGCCTGTTCCAGTGCAAGTTAGGATTGCACTGTAAATGACACAACCAAATCTACTCACTAAATTTATAAGGATATAAATTCTTCTTACAAAAACAAAACAAAACAAAAACACTGCTTGCGTTCTTTGTAGAGATAAGAAAAAATTGAAACAGAGATTGAAACAGGCTTGAAAAAAGCTCGTGCAAAAAATTTATTCTTGGTCGCAGGTGAAGTGTCTCAAGCACTATAGTTTTACACGAACAGTATGGCAGGATTCGTCCACACTCCCCTCACTCTGGTCCCCATCATTTACGAGCCATCACCTTTTGGGACAGGAGCTGTCTCTTCTTGCTCTGATCAACATCTATCCACTGGTTGGTGATCCACTTGGTTCTTTCAGTGACTAAACAGCCTCCATGCAAAGAATAGTCATCTAGGTCTCCAATCCAGCCTGCAATGGGACAAGAATCCATGAGTCATTCCCAGGCAAAGGTCAGCATCTGTTCCCAACACTCTGGACCCAATGATTGGCTGCCCAGTCAATACTCAGCATGCAGAGCAATGCATTGCTGACATATTACCTTCATCATCTGACCGGTGGTTGTACCAGAATATAGCAGTGCCCTGCATGGGTTTTATACGCAGGTTTCCCTTATCGCAGTGTCTGTGTCTTGTAGGTCAATATTGTTCTGAATCAGAGACTGGGAGAAAAGAATACAATTATTATGCTACCCTCCAGGGGAAAAAAGAAACACACAAAGCCCTTTCCAACAGAGAGCTCTTGATAGTGGGTATGGCTGCTAACTGGTAGCAGGGCTTTTCAGCGATAGGGCGGGAAGGGAGCAGGACTGGGCAGGGAGAGGGGAGGAGTGGGCCCATAAGGGGGCGGAGATGGTGGCAGGTTCTGCCACTGTATCCTAACCCCCTCCCAGGCTGGGAAACCTGACAAGGGTGTCCTCAGTTCTGCGCCAGCTCATCAGCAGGCACAGTTCCAAGGAAACCCATTGGGGCTGCCTATGTGTCACATGGGGGAAGGGAAGGTTTGTTCCCTTACCCTGAGGAAACCTGGCACTGCTTCCCTGGCCCCATAGGATATGGCAGTTGCCATTTTGGCGTCACTGTAGCCCTAGGTTGGCAACCTTCAGTCTTGAAAGACTATGGTATAAGCCTACAGCACCCAGTATTCCCAGGCGGTCTCCCATTCAAGTACTAACCAGGCCTGACCCTGCTTAGCTTCTGAGATCAGACAAAATTAGGCATGTGCAGGGTGCTAGGGAAGCTTAGGATTGGGCTGTTTCTCCCAGGTGATTGCAGCCTGAGTTCACATGTACAGCATGTGCTTTTCCATAGAGCTGTGTCCCTTCCTAAGAGCTATGGCCAGAGCAGTTGCATGCATCTGAAGAATCACGTGCACAGTTCCTGTTTGCCTGTGCAAATTCCAAACCAGATTCTAGGCTGCTACTGTGCGTGTATGGCCTCTAGCTGAATGAGGGCCTATGTGTATCGACTGGCTAATATATGAAATTCTGTTTATACGGTCCATTTATGTATGTTTCCCGTGCCTTCAAGCAAATTCACAAACTACTTGCGTTTATTCTCAATCCCTTTTCAAGTCACATGAATGCTTACACACACATATTTATTCATATGGCTTGCTGCACAAGATACATTTACCTCCGGTACGTAGTTCTTCTTTTTTAAAAACTAATTATTGCTAGTGTGGCACTGACTGAAGCTGCTAATAAAGTGTGAAGGTGTCTTGTAGATCTGCGCAGAACATTAAGAGAATGATCCACATCGAAATTGCACAAAATGAAGTTTTCGTATCCACCAATACCGCAGCGATAGCATCGTAAAAATTAATCAAACTTCTTTCGGTGTCAGAAACATTAATTTAAAAATTTTGTCACTATTAGAGAGAGTTATTGCAGCCCCTGACTTGTAATTAATTTCTCTCCCTTTTCATCACTGCGCTGGAGTCTTTTGTAATAATGATGAATGGAATATCTACCTGCCTGACCTTTTATCAAGAAGGAAAAAAAGAGGATTAAACAAAAACCACCACTCATCACAACCAACACCTTTAAATAAACATGAGGGTGAAGCAGAATTGGCTTCTCTTTCAAATCCTCAGCACCATGATTGGCAGTGACCATTTTCATAGAAACATAGTTGGAAGGGACCTAAAAGATAATCTAGTCCAACCCCCTTCCTGTAGCAGGAAATCCTCCTAGTTTCTCCAGCAGCTGCTTGTTGAGCTTGAAGATTTCCAGTGAGGGAGAGTCCCTTGGCAATCTTGTCTCCAATTGCCGTTTTGTCACCTTGGTTTCAAAAACACCTTTTGGACAAGAGTGCTTATAGAGCTATATGCAAGTGTTGGACCACGGCCAGAGTTGCGAATTTTTTTTCCTTTTTGAAACATATTTTTATCTGGAATTTTCCTGTCTACAGTGTACCCAGACTAGGCACGGCACCAAAATGATTTTTAATCAAATGCATTTCCCTCCCTTTCCTCTTTTGTGTTGATATTTACATTGCCAGCCCCTTTGGGGGCAGAGACCTATCCTCTCATTCTTTGTAAACCGTCATGCAAATTGATATATTATCATTAATGTTCATACAATTGCCTATTTTTGGCACAATTCTCTTGGGCTTCTGTGCCTTCAGACTGAGTTCTCTGCCGGCTCAGACCGCCACCGGCGTGCCATAGTATATTGCAACAGCTTGCTTACAGGAAGTGTCAGCAGGATGGCCTGAGCTGTCCCACCAGTACCAGTGCAAGATCCAGTGTGCGCATGAAAGCAGGAAAGGGCTTCTCTGAGCAGTGCAGGGGCAGGGGAGGGCAGGGAGGGGGTGAGCTGCTGCTAAAGAGTGTAAAATAAAATAAAAAAAGAGAGTGTAAAATACAAGTCTTCATTCAGTGTAGTCCTTTGGAAAAAAAAAATACCCCAAACTGCACATATGGGAGCGCTTTGCTTGGTTTCATGAAGATTCCAGGAGCATTCTGCCCATGCAAAGAGCCCTTCTCCTTGCGCAAGGACCCCTGCCTTGATTATCTTATGTGCCTTGATTGGGGTGAAGTAGCACCAAGAAAGTACTGATGAGGAAGTCAGTTCCCTTCCTTTGCCCTTACTGCTGTCAGTGAACCAGAAATAAAACACATCCCAAAGAGAATGGTCTTTTGGCATCCTTAAATCTGCTTCCCAGCATGCTTTTAACGTTTCTGGTGACCCAGAGTGTAATTCAATCAAGCATTCATATAGCTTGGCTAATGCCCTTGAACTCTAGAGATTTAGAACTTAAAAACAAACAAAAAACATTTAACATTAATCTATGGATGTGTTACCTCTGGCAACAAAGGAGGTCTGCATACAAGATAGAATATTTGCATATATAGACACTAAGGATGGTTTATAGTCTTCCAATTTCTCCTTCAGATCACTACAGATGCATATTGTTTATCATGAATAATGTTCCATGAATTGCTCAACATCTTTTTCTTCTGAGCTTTATAAGATCTATTAATGCTTTTAATTAAATTAAAGTACCTTTAAAGGCTACATGAGAATCTTGCACATGCTAATGATTTTGCCCATTGCTTCCATGCTCTAAAGTAGCACCAAGGCAAGCATTTCTGGTTGTGTGCAAATGTGTTTTTGTATTGGCAACCTTCAGTCTCGAAAGACTATGGTATCGCGCTCTGAAAGGTGGTTCTGGCACAGCGTCTAGTGTGGCTGAAAAGGCCAATCCGGGAGTGACAATCCCTTCCACACCGGGAGCAAGTGCAGTCTGTCCCTGGTCTGTCTCCCTGGCTATGGGCCTTCCTTCTTTGCCTCTTAGCCTCAGACTGTTGGCAAAGTGTCTCTTCAAACTGGGAAAGGCCATGCTGCACAGCCTGCCTCCAAGCGGGCCGCTCAGAGGCCAGGGTTTCCCACTTGTTGAGGTCCATCCCTAAGGCCTTCAGATCCCTCTTACAGATGTCCTTGTATCGCAGCTGTGGTCTACCTGTAGGGCGCTTTCCTTGCACGAGTTCTCCATAGAGGAGATCCTTTGGGATCCGGCCATCATCCATTCTCACGACATGACCAAGCCAAAGCAGGCGTCTCTGTTTCAGCAGTGAATACATGCTAGGGATTCCAGCACGTTCCAGGACTGTGTTGTTTGGAACTTTGTCCTGCCAGGTGATGCCGAGGATGCGTCGGAGGCAGCGCATGTGGAAAGCGCTCAGTTTCCTCTCCTGTTGTGAGCGAAGAGTCCATGACTCGCTGCAGTACAGAAGTGTACTCAGGACGCAAGCTCTGTAGACCTGGATCTTGGTATGTTCCGTCAGCTTCTTGTTGGACCAGACTCTCTTTGTGAGTCTGGAAAACGTGGTAGCTGCTTTACCGATGCGCTTGTTTAGCTCGGTATCGAGAGAATGAGTGTCGGAGATCGTTGAGCCAAGGTACACAAAGTCATGGACAACCTCCAGTTCATGCTCAGAGATTGTAATGCAGGGAGGTGAGTCCACATCCTGAACCATGACCTGTGTTTTCTTCAGGCTGATTGTCTGAATGAACACATTGCAAATGTGTTAATGGTGATAGAATTACCAAGATCTTACTAGCAGGAGATCTTTATATATATGCACCTTTATATATTCCATCCCTATCCCATAAAAACCTGTCTGATCACATGCATTTATTGTTTTACTGAAATACTACAAATAAAGAATGCTAAATCAGGAACACTTCTTCTGTTTTTAATTTTTACGAACATATTTTTCTCCTCTATGAATCTATTCTCCTCTAAGAATCTCCTCTATGGAGAACTCGTGCAAGGAAAGCGCCCTACAGGTAGACCACAGCTGCGATACAAGGACATATGCAAGAGGGATCTGAAGGCCTTAGGAGTGGACCTCAACAGGTAGGAAACCCTGGCCTCTGAGCAGCCCACTTGGAGGCAGGCTGTACAGCATGGCCTTTCCCAGTTTGAAGAAACACTTGGCCAACAGACCGAGGCAAAGAGGCAAAGAAGGAAGGCCCACAGCCAGGGAGACAGACCAGGGACACACTACACTTGCTCCCAGTGTGGAAGGGATTGTCACTCCCGAATTGGCCTTTTCAGCCACACTAGATGCTGTGCCAGAACCACCATCCAGAGCGCGATACCATAGTCTTTTGAGACTGAAGGTTGCCAACATAATATTTTCTCCACACGTTCTTACTGAGAATGAAAATGCAATTGGCTAAAAAAAGATAGAAGAAGAAAAATAATATGCGTACAACAAATCTGTACATTTACAATACAAATCTATACATTTAGAAAAGCAAATAAAAGGGGTACATGTATAAACAGGCACGCACCCAATATCTGATTATTTCAGCACCAAATGTATATGTTAGTAGTGATATGACAAAGAAAAAAATTAGTGATTGTCTTCATTCCTTCTTCAAAATTTGATCATATCAAGTCTTGGTTTATGGTGCTGAAGTAAAAACACTTTTTTACAACGAGACTTCAATGCTAATATTTATTCCTATTTATTTGAATGATTTATAAGTCACCTTATCTGAATCTAAGGTGGCAACAACATAAAATACAATTAAAAAAAAACAACAGAGACAGTGTGACAAAAGAAAACTACCCCACTACATTGAATGTTAAATGGAAGAGGCATGTTTTACATCCCCTCTGGAAGGCCACCAAAAATGAGACACAATGGACATCAAGAGGATATTATTCTAAGAGTTCTTGGGCTCTGTTCAGTGGCAAACCAATGCACACCCCCACTCACTTCATTGCAAGGGGTAGTTATCATACACAGACAGGAGCATTCCTTTATTCACAAGGAACTGCACAACCCATGGGACTGACATTCCAATCCTGAGCTGCCTGGTGTGTGAGGCTGCCGTGGCACCAAAATGGCAGCTGCGGCATCCAACACACCCTGGGTAGCCACTGCCACCTCCTTGGGAGACAGGGACTTTCATCCCCTTCCCCTATGTAAGGAAAGTAGCCTCGCAATGGGGCTACTAGATTCTGCGCCCGCTATCAAGTGAATGCAGAGTAACAGAATTCCATGTTGAGCTGAGAGGCTCGATGTGGGGCTCTGGATTTGGTGGAATGCCTCCTCCCCATCTCCCCCCACACCCCCACTGACTTCTTTGCCGCCAGGTGAACCAGTGCTGGGCTACTGCTGATGCTGGGCTGGTGCTAAGCCCCACAAACGTGCCTTATGCTAAATTGGTACACAGAGCTCAGGGTTGGGCTGAGCTCAGGGTAGGGAAGCTCTTGTTGGCTCTTGTTCCTAAATATTCATAGGTAACTACCTCAATCATGGGAGTGAGCCAGATCAATGGATTATTGGGGGATGCACTCATGCGGTCATATCAACTCAAATAGGCTCTCTCTCCTGCTTTAACCTCACATGAAGCGAGCTCACAAGAAAGTTGGTCACCAACCATTCATCTCAACACTGTTTCAAATCTGAAATCAGATTTCACTTTCTCTTCAGTTCTCCAGATAAAAATGAGTGCTTAGTTGAGGAAAACTTAGCACCACTTTGACAATGCGCTTCTGATGTGAAAATAAAAGCTGGCAGCGAAAAAGCTTGTGCTAAGCAAAGAAGAGGATGACTGGCAAGAATAGATCTTTTATGGATTTGACATCTATAAATTGGGCACAGCCTATGCATTTCTATTGAGTGTGTAGAGAATGAATAGCATTGTTGATGTTAATCTCTGCTGGTTTACCTACCCATCTCTCATGAAAACACTATAGTGTCACACATTTTTCGACATTCCTCCAAGGAGCTCAAGGCAGTAACCCACAATCTTATTCCTTACCCATTTTATGGCTGAGGTAGTGAGCGACCTGCCCTAACACAGGTTTTCCCAAAGTATGGGTAGTGGCTCACTGGTGGGTTGTGAGCCTGTGTGCAGTGGGTTGTGGGTTGGGCCTTTCCACCTGCCTCTGAGACCATTTGGCTCCAAATTAGAGCCATTCCAGAAGAGAGGGTGCTAGCCCAGCAATGCTTCTGGCTTCTTCCAGGTCGCACCAGGCCAGCAATGCACTCTATTAGCCTCTGCTGTCGTCAGAATGGCCCAGAGAAGCATCCAGAAGCTATCTTCTGGTTTTTGAGCAGTGGTAGCTTCCGGACAATTTGCAGGCCCACAAAGGCCAACAGGGTGGGTCTCAGGCCTGGCACGACCTGGAAAGGCCTCCAGAGGCTCCTCAGCACGCCAGGAGCATCATGTCAGGCGAGGTGGGTCACGACACGGTAAAAATTGAGAACTGCTGCCCGAATGAATTCCATGGCTCAGTCCTACTCCAATGCTGTAATCACTATCCCACATGTAACCTCAGGCTGTGTTTCTTTGCAGAGAACGTTGATGATTATTCTGATATATTTCTAATTGTGTAAATCGGCTCTTCCCATCACGAGATACACTGGGAGGCCTGCAGAGAATGTCAGTTTGGCTGACAGAGACAGAGTACCACTATTCTTTAATAACTTCCTCCTACCCTTCCTCAAGAATTCTGACTGACACTTAAAACTAATGATCGGCGGAGCTGCTGGACGTCCTCATCAGAGCTGAGACCTTCAGGGACACTCTTCATTTCCACCCATGCCGCTGTTCCTGTTCTCCATCAGCATCAATTACAGGCAAGCAATACAACAATAATGATGTCTTTCAAGCCTGTGGTTTTCAGCCAATAGACTCATAAAAAAAAGAAGATTGTGAGGGATGGGGCAGCAGCACTGAGATCTGAGTACTTTTCTTTTGACAGTTTCTGTCGGAAATTAATTGTGAATCGCATAATTACCAGGGATGCTTCTCATTTGACCCCATTGACTTGTTTCTAAACATAGGCTCATTATTTCAGCATTCATGACAGCAGCCACAAAAACCCTAAACAAATCTAACGATCTTCCTGAAGAAAAAGAAAATGTACCCTATAGAAATGGCATACACTGTTGGACTGCTTAATGAGTTGACCATTATAGGCTGGTGGGGGCAGAGTGAAGAAGAGACCCTTATGAAATAGAATTTCTCCCCTCCATCATTGTCATCGTCTATTTGCACAGGGACACAGCACGTCAACAGACGTGTTGAGCCATTTTGATGCAACTCTGACAAACATTGCAAAACAGATGTGGCTATGCAGCTGTATTTGCATTCGCCTTGTGAGTGGAAGGTAAAAAAAAATCAGCTTTGACTGGAAACACACCAAGAACCAATGCAAATGCTTGAGAATGTTCCCTGAGAGCCATATTCTCTCAGGTACTAGGGTGTTAGCATCCTGGACAGTTGTGTCCTGGTCAAAATGCAGCCCGGCCATTGGCTTCCCTGGATGTCTGCGTCTGTTTTTGTTTGTTTGTTTCGTGTCCCAACTTTTGTGTTTGTTTTTTGAACCCACTCGGGGCCTCAGTTACAGGGCTCCATCCCAGAGTTCACACAGGTCCCAGAACACTTTATTTGAAGAGCTGTCAATGCCAGGATTAATACACGTCAAAAAGAGAGGGCAGGGTAGGGATCTTCTCTCTCCTTTCCCCAAATATTATAATGCCATTGTACAAATCTATGGTAAGGCCACACCTGGAGTATTGTGTCCAGTTCTCCGAGAATTGTGTCGCCACATCTCAAAAAGGACATAGTGGAAATGGAAAAGGTGCAAAAGAGAGCGACTAAGATGATTATGGGGCTGGGGCACCTTCTTTATGAGGAAAGGCTATGGCGTTTGGGCCTCTTCAGCCTAGAAAAGAGATGCCTGAGGGGGGACATGATTGAGACATACAAAATTATGCAGGGGATGGACAGAGTGGATAGGGAGATGCTCTTTACACTCTCACATAACACCAGAACCAGGGGACATCCACTAAAATTGAGTGTTGGGAGAGTTAGAACAGACAAAAGAAAATATTTCTTTACTCAGCATGTGGTCAGTCTGTGGAACTCCTTGCCACAGGATGTGGTGATGGCATCTGGCCTGGACGCCTTTAAAAGGGGATTGGACAAGTTTCTGGAGGAAAAATCCATTACAGGGTACAAGCCATGATGTGTATGCGCAACCTCCTGATTTTAGAAATGGGTTATGTCAGAATGCCAGATGCAAGGGAGGGCACCAGGATGAGGTCTCTTGTTATCTGGTGTGCTCCCTGGGGCATTTGGTGTGCCGCTGTGAGATACAGGAAGCTGGACTAGATGGGCCTATGGCCTGATCCAGTGGGGCTGTTCTTATGATCTTATGTAAATATTGCCTTCATCTGTTGGACACAATCAAGATCCTGTTACCAAAAATCCTGTGTTCCTTTATGCAGAGCTCTCTGTGTTTTGCTTTTGACATGACACTCTCCTTGTTTTTTGTTCCTTTGCTTTTTAATGCATGTTATTTTTGCGTTTGTGTGTATTATCACCCACCTGGCGCCTTAGAAACCGAGCAGGTTAAAAGTTGAAGTAGCTAATTAAATAAACATTTTGTGTAGCTGCTCCTCAGGTGTACAGGTCTTCAGGCCGGCCTCAGGTCTCCTGACAAAGACATAAAGTTGTAGTAAATTATGCACTATGGAACATTTCAGCCCATAAAGCTCTCATGGTCTTCACATGACATAATTTATGTTGCAACAAAAAAGGTCACAAAAATGAATTCCAGCTTGCTGTTGGGGAGTAAATCAGCCGATATTCTGAGAGCAAAACACTAAATCTGAACAGACCTATAGGATGGGCGCCCATGAAAAAAAAAACAAGCTCTTAATTCCAAGATGTGGAATATGCTGGAGAAGTTACTTTTGAATTTCTAAAGTCCTGTTGCAATGAGATGAGCAGGGTGTGGGAACTGTTCTGCTGTCTGCAGGATAAATGGAACTTTATACACGTGTGCAGCTTAGAAATTTTTGTGTTGTTTCATTTATCTTAGAGTTTGGGAAGCATTGATCTAAGATAAATGAAAAACAACACAAAAATTTCTAAGCTGCACACGTGTAAAATGGCCATCTGACCCACTACACACACAGAAAGAGATACCTCCCTCGTGATGTCACTGGCTATAATCATAACTTCCATGCATTTTATTTTTGTGAAAAGTCCTTTTTTCAATTGCTCATAACATTCCATTTCCAATCCTAACAGCTGCAAGATATTGTACAGATGTCTTTAGGGAGCCATCAAACATTCAAAACCATCTTTGTTTGTGTTTTTGAATGTGGCTGTATATTTTGCACCTGTCTACTATCAAATTACGTCTCTGAATCTCCATGGCCGAAGCCATTGACTGAAAGTTGTACGTCAGTCGGCAAAAGTGGAATGATTCACACCTGTGAGTCATTTCCAGTTATGAGTGCAAAAATGCAGATTAGCACTTACAATGATTTAAAACTTCTCATGTCCCACTTCCACTATCCAATTGATATATTTCATTTACCAAAAATAGGGAAGGAATCCATACTATGCACAGTCAGCAATGCTACAGCCTTAAAAAGAATGTGGTTATCCTTCTTTTGACTCTTTGTATAAGATTAGGGAGGCAATAGATTATGGCAGGGCAGGGGAGCAAGGGAATGAAACCTGTAAGTTACTGCCTAGATATATGTAGCAACAACTATAGTAACACAATGTAGTTATATTAACCCGATATCTCTAAACAAACGCATCGGTAAAGCAGCTACCACGTTTTCCAGACTCACAAAGAGAGTCTGGTCCAACAAGAAGCTGACGGAACATACCAAGATCCAGGTCTACAGAGCTTGCGTCCTGAGTACACTTCTGTACTGCAGTGAGTCATGGACTCTTCGCTCACAACAGGAGAGGAAACTGAACACATTCCACATGCGCTGCCTCCGACGCATCCTCGGCATCACCTGGCAGGACAAAGTTCCAGACAACACAGTCCTGGAACGAGCTGGAATCCCTAGCATGTATGCACTGCTGAAACAGAGATGCCTGCGTTGGTTCGGTCATGTTGTGAGAATGGATGATGGCCGGCTCCCAAAGGATCTCCTCTACGGAGAACTCGTGCAGGGAAAGCGCCCTACAGGTAGACCACAGCTGCGATACAAGGACATCTGCAAGAGGGATCTGAAGGCCTTAGGAGTGGACCTCAACAAGTGGGAAACCCTGGCCTCTGAGCGGCCTGCTTGGAGGCAGGCTGTGCAGCATGGCCTTTCCCAGTTTGAAGAGACACTTGGCCAACAGGCTGAGGCAAAGAGGCAAAGAAGGAAGGCCCACAGCCGGGGAGACAGACCAGGGACACACTACACTTGCTCCCAGTGTGGAAGGGATTGTCACTCCCGAATTGGCCTTTTCAGCCACACTAGACACTGTTCCAGAACCACCATCCAGAGCGCGATACCATAGTCTTCCGAGACTGAAGGTTGCCAACAACTCAACCCGATATCAGTGAAATTCAGATGGCAATAAGCAGCCCATTCCATAATGAATTTTAAGAACATAAGAATTATCTAGTCCAACTTCTTGTATGTCACACCCACCAAATGCCTCAGGGAGCACACAAGACAACACTCACAATCTGTGTCCCGGTGCCCTCCCCTGCATCTGGCATTCTGAGGTAGCCTACTTCTAAAACCTGAAGGTTGCACATGCCCATCATGGCTTGTAACCTGTGATGGACTTTTCTTCTAGTGATCTGTCCAATTCCCTTTTTAAAGGGATCTAGGCCAGACACCATCACCGCATCCTGTTGTGAGGAGTTCCACAGACTAATTACACACTGGGCAAAGAAATATTTTCTTTTGTCTGTCCTATCACTCCCAACATTCAGTTTTAGTGGATGTCCTGGTGTTGTATGAGAGGGAAAAGAGCATCCCTCTATCCACTCTATCCTTCCCCTGCATAATTTTGTACATCTTAATCATGCCCTCCTGAGACGCCTTTTTTTTATGCTGAAGATTTGGCAAAATAAATGCTTTGGACACGAAAGGCATAACTGGCGTAGGACAAAATTCTATCTCAGCAGCTGTGCATGCCAAGATCCTATCCCCCCTTTCCTGGCCTGCACATGCCCTGACTCTTCTCAGGCTTGCAGCAGCAAAATAACTGGCAGAGGTCCAAGGAGTCTGACTGGGGACCCGGTGAATGCTGGGAGACAGATTCTTATTTACTTCTCCGGGGCTGTCTGGTCATTCGCCCACTATAACATGCAGCATGTGCTCCGTCAGCCGAGTATGGGTTGGTGGGGGACAGGATCAGGATGTAAAGGTCTGTATCTTTACATAGTTCAGCAGCCTTCCCCTATCTGGAAAACTTAAAACTGCATTTTTAGTTTAGAGGAGAGTCTAAATTCATTGGTTTGCTGTGATGAAACACACTGGAGAAGATCCACAATCCCCAATCCTCAGTCCGTGGGTCTCCCATGAAATGTCCCAAAGTAGGCAAGATGTTCTCAGCGTTGTCCTTTAAGGATTTGAATATTAATATTTCCTTCGGTTTCTGATGAGTTTTCCCCAAGGAAGTGTGCCACTCTTGAACCATACGCAGCTACAGCATCCTCTATTTTGCGACTATCCATTGTGGGGAGGGCCACCCCTTCTATCTGACTCCGTATCAGAGCCACAGTGTTGTGTCCTATAAGTGAGAGAACAGTCCTTCAACTCATTAGCTCTTCTGCACCTTTTCTTTTGCACTGCCACATGATGCCGAATCTCCAGCAAAAATTATTAAGCGAGACACTTAGCTGAATACAAATTTATAATGTGATGAAATTTCCCCATGGCAAATGCGTAACAACTGTCCTCCCTATAAAGTCGGAAGACATAATTGTATTCCGTTCCCAGATAATAAAGTTGCTTGCATATTTTAAGCACCAAAGTGAGAAAGCAGAAGGGTGTAGAGTCCGTCTGGGATTTCATTTTCCGTTAGCAAAACGGTGGGAGGACTGATGGCAATTATGAAGTGGGGCGGAATTAAGAAGAAATATTATGACACATAAATTAATCATAATTCATTATTAATTTTCATTTTGACTGTGGCCTTTGATGAGGACTTTTGTCTAGTTTGTGGATAAGAATAATTGTCTCTGCATAATTGCTTGTGTTTTTCTTAACTCTTGGCTTCGGGGAAAGTCTTTGCTGCCTCCGAGATCGCAATCAACGAGAAATGAAGTTTAGGTTTAATTACTTAGCCGGCCAAAAATTGCTGACCACATTTATAAGTTGCTAAAAGGCATGGATGTACCAAATTAGTCGGAGCGACGAGCCATGCTGACAACCCAAAATGTTAAATGTGAGGGTAAAGGGATGGGGGGGGAGGGAGAGAATAAGAAAGGGATTGTGATTCTTCTTTGTTTGAAAGCATTTTCTAAAAGCATTTGGTTTCTGATTGCTTGGGGATGCATGCAACTTGCCTTGCCAAATACTTATTTAGTGGCCATTTTATCTTATGTCAGGCTTGTGCAGCTAACTGGTTAAGAGGCACTTTTTCAAGTGAGTGCTCCTCTTTTATTTAGCAGGGGGAGAGTAACTGGCCCACCTCACCCCAGCAGTGTCTTTTCTAGTGGCTATCTGCTGGTGTTGCATCTTTTTAGATTGTGAGCCCTTTTGGGACAGGGAGCCATTAGCTATTCGATTTTCTCTGTAAACCGCTTTGTGAACTTTTTGTTGAAAAGTGGTATATAAATACTGTTGTTGTTGTTGTTGTTGTTGTGCAGCGGCACTCAGTGAGGAAATGCAGTGGGAGTCTAAAGGCAGGGAAGGTGGAGCCACAGCTCCCACAGCTCAGTGGGACAACACATTCTTTACCTACAGAAGGTCAGTCCTCTGCCCCTTTCAGATGGAACCACAACTGCTCCAGCTCTTACCCTGCATGAGGCAAGGCAGGGGAGAGAAGCCAGCTGATTGGCTGCCTGGTGGCTGGGGAAGTAGCTGGAACGCTCAATGTGTCTCCGTCAGGCATGGAGCTTTCTCTTGCTCCTGGTATGGGCATCCATAGAAATTGCCCCTGCTGAGTGACTACCAAGGAGAAGAGCTTCCTGTCACCTTGAGGGGGTAAGGACAGACAGTGATGGGGCAAACTCCCTCAGGCGAGAGAGAGAGAGAGACCTACCCACTGCCAATACAGATTAACAAGACAGGAAGGGCAAGTAGGAGGAGGTTGAGCTGTTAATAATAATAATAAAACTTTATTTTTATCCCGCCCTTCTCCCTAATGGGACCCAGGGCGGCTAACAACATATTAAAAACAACAGTTTTTAAAAACATTAATACATAGAAAATAAAAACATTTAAAAACACATTACAGAGGCCATAAAAACAGTAGTCAGATTAAAAGACAGCATAAAAGAGCAAGTCACCGAGGAATCAAGCCTGTAAAAAACTAAAAGATGTATAAAAATGTTCAGAAGGCCAGAAATCAGAAGGCTTGTTTAAACAACAATGTTTTCAGGCTTCGCCGAAAACTCTCAAGAGAGGGAGCCATTCTCAAATCAAGGGGAAGGGAGTTCCATAAAGTTGGTGCCACTACCAAGAAGGCCCTATTTCTTGCAGCCGCCCCCTGGACCTCCTTGGGTGGCGGCACTTGCAAAAAGGCCCTCTCTGATGACCTGAGATGGCGAGCCGGATTGTACGGGAGTAGGAGGTCTCTAAGATATCCTGGCCCAGAGCAGTATAGGGCTTTAAAGGTCAAAACCAGCACCTTGAATTGGGCCCGGAAATGAATGGGCAGCCAATGTAGCCCCCGGAGAAGAGGACTGACAGAGTCAAACCGCCTGGCTCCGGTGACCACACGGGCCACCGCATTCTGTACTAATTGTAGTTTCCGAACTGTCTTCAGGGGCAGCCCCACATAGAGTGTGTTACAGTAATCTAATCTCGATGTCACCGAGGCATGGATCACCGTGGCCAGGTCTGCACGATCCAAGTACGGTCGCAGCTGGCGCACCAGCCAAAGCTGAGCAAAGGCCCCCCTAACCACAGCCGCCACCTGGGAAACCAGGAGCAGTTGCGAGGCCAGGAGGACCCCCAAGCTGCGAACCTGTTCAGCTGAATGATGAAAGCTAAGCAGGATTAGCTTGGGTTTCACCTTGGATGGGTGTCCAGCTGGCATGAGCAAAGGAGTATGGAGGAGTCAGCTGGCAAGAAATGGATAACATCCTGTGATCCAGTCTGAGGCATGTTTTGCAGCTGCCTATGGGAAAGTGCAAGAGCTGCGCAACCAGGATGACAATTGCACCATGAAGGGAAATCTGGAGAACTGGGTGAACTTGTGAGTTTCTCTCATTGAATAAAACTGTAATAACTCCATTTGGAAAAAAGGAGGGAGGGGTAAATGGTCAGTCTGCCTAGGTAAATTGCCTTGAGTCTACAAGACTCAAGTCTATGAGTCTATAATAAAGGTAGTATGTAAATACTGTAACAAATGAATAAATAAATAATGAAAGTGGTTTGGAGGACAGTGGGGAGTAACAGACAGGAAAGGATTTTTCTCTCTAGATCTGAGTTGGTGAAGAACAGGGTTATTTCACCTCACCTCTCTGTTGAAGAGCTAGAAAGTGGAAATTTTTTTGTGATCTCACGAATAGTGGAGACAAAGGGTTGGGGGTCTCAGAACCATACAAAATTCATGGCTGTTAACCACCTAGAAACACCTGCTGACGTCAGCCCTCACCTTGGCCCAAAATGCACTCAACAAGCAGATATTTGATATGATTTCTAGTTTTTGAAAGAAACTACAATTAATGGCAAATTTCAGGGTTCCTTCCGAGGATGTCAACTGAATTTCTAAAATGAAATTTCTCAGGAGATTTTGGCACATCCCTGCTTTGGAAGTGCATTCATTTTTTAATTTTTTTACCAAGGGAAGGAGAAAGAGAAGAGTCGGCAGTTTCATCAGTGCATATATAAGACTCAGATCGAGCAACTAATGAGTTGCTATAGAAACACAGAGAATCAATACCTTTCAATTGGTTGGCTCATTGACAGAAAATTTCTGCTTGATCATAGATTCTTGAGAGATGAAGTGCCACCCACCCTAACAGAAGAAATTTCTGTGGTCTTTTTTTGCCTATGAAACTTCCTGCAGTGCTTATAAAGCAGAAAAATAATAACCCTTCCAAGCTTGGTTATTTATCTCTTGGGAGGTTATCTGATACTATTAAAATCAAATTCAATTACATTTATTATGTTGTGGGAGTTCTTGATCAGTAAGTTCTTTAAAGAGGCACACCAGCAACTGGATTACAGTAAGAGATGCTTGCATGGAGCCAATGCTGAAACAAAGGAAAGAAAATGAGAAGGGATACCTGGAGACAGTGGTGTCGCCAGGGAAGTGCGGGCCACAATGGGTGACGCACACAGGTGACGCACCACTGCTGGCCCAAATTTTTCAAATCTTGGCATTTTCAAATAGTACCATCATCTTATATATCAATTGATGTGTAACTTCATGCAGAATGCAATGAAACAAACTGCGTTGAAATATATCTATTCTGTCAAAAGTTAAAGCCAAAAAACCAGTGGGGGCTGGGTGAGGGTGCATCACTTTGATGCACTGGGGGCGGGTGGGTGGGGAGCGAGAGGTGGGGCTGGGACCCAGCTCTTATGCCAGATTCCAACCCCCGTTTCCAAGCAGAGCGGAGTGGCTTCAAGCCACTCCGCACTTCTCGGACTTAAGTCACCACAGGAGGTGGCGCAAGTTCAAGGAGAGCCATTGGGGCTGCAGTGGCTTACTTGGGGGCAAGGGCAAGAGTTTCCCCTTACCTCCAGCTGAGCCACTTTGGGGTCCTTTCTTGTGCTGGATACAGTGCAGGCCTCCTGACCTGCTTGTTCCAGTGCAAGACAGGATTGTGCTGTAAGAGTAACAGGTTTAGGCAGAAAATGGGCCACTTTGGACAATACCCACTACTCAGTCATGTAAACAGGAGGGTGGGCATGCAGGTAACCCGTCCAACATGCCACTCCACCACTGCTGGTCCAACGATGAAAGCTGAAGTGCGTTGCCTCAGTGGCAGATTGCGAGGTGTCCAAGGAGACTGTGGGCTTGTGGTGTGTTTCACCCACAGTCTGCTGCCACTGCCTTTCCCCAGTCCACCACTGATGTGAACCACCACGATCGGCTTCTTACTCATTCAAGTGAGAAGTAGATCATCAGAAGAGGCAGCAGCGGCTGTCAAGTTGCACCGCCCCTGTATTCCGCCATGCATAGATAAGGGGGAGGTGTAGGGTGTCTGAACCACTTCTAATTGTACAGTTAAAACTAGTTTCAAGTAGCAAGTATATAAACCATGCTATTAAGAATGCTTTGGACATTTCCCTCCCCACATAAGGATATGGTTAGAAGCCATGATGGACATTAAAATGCTAAGGCTTTCATGGCTGGAATCCATACTGAATCTTATCAGTTTTTCGGGCTATATGCCATGGTCTAGCTTTTTTATCTAATGAACCTAAACCAATCCTAAAGGGGAGGGGGGGCTAACTATCACCAACACTAAAAGAAAGTGAAAAACTGAAAACTAAAAACAACAACTAAAACTCAACCTAAAGAGCTGAATCTAAAACCAAGCTAAAAACTCTGAAAACTAAAAACTCAAAGGCACTTGGAGCCAAAATAACTAAGGATTAAAACTGAAACTAGAGACTAAAAACTAAAAAGCCTAGAATAAAAAACTAAAGACTCAAACCCGATGTCCGCAGAACACTCAGTGACAACAGGACATAAAGTGGATTTTGAACACACTGAGTTGTTGTCTAATACTATACATTACCATGCATGTACGTATAGAGAAGCCATTGAAATATATAAGCATCCAAACATTCTGAATAGGAAAGAAGAAACAATGAGAGTTAGGGCGCAATCCTAACCCCTTATGTCAGTGCTTTCCAGCACTGGCATAGCGATGCCAATGGGACATGTGCTGCATCCTGCAGTTGGGTGTCACTCACGGAGGCCTCCTCAAAGCAAGGGAATGTTTGTTCCCTTACCTCGGAGCTGCATTGCCCTTATGTCAGTGCTGGAAAGCACTGACATAAGGGGTTAGGATTGCACCCTTAGTAATGCATGTCTACTAACCCTGAGGAATGTTACTCAGAGAGTAAGGAGCCCGGTGGGACTAACAACTGACAACAATGTTCCCTAATTCAATAGGCAAACAGTTACAACCTGTATAAGAACAGCACCAGGTTCTAGTACCTGAAGAAAACTGTGGCCTCTGAGGAAGCTAACCAAAACTGTGGGCGAAATGTTAGGTTTTAGCTTTTTATTCTAGTCTTTTTAGTCTCTAGTTTCAGTTTTAATCCTTAGTTATTTTAGCTTCAAGTGCCTTTGAGTTTTCAGTTTTCAGAGTTTTTAGCTTGGTTTTAGTTTTAGCTTTTTAGGTTGAGTTTTAGTTAGTAACTTTTTTTCAGGGTTGGAGACAGAGTCATGGCTATCCAGGTCCCTGATCTGCAGCTCAAGTGCTGCCTCCTTCCTTCAAATAACCAAAGTGGGAGGGGCCACTTGCAGAAGCACATTGCGGAACCTGCAATACTTACTACATCCCCCGCCAGCTTCATCGCTGATATGGAGGCTTCTGGGTAATCATGTATAGGATTGTGCAATTAGAAACCAGGGCTGTAGTGATTATACCTATATTTCCTTGGTGGCTCTCTGTTCCTTCCATCCTTTTTTCCTCTTTGCCTCTGGTGAGCCCCCATGAAAATGCCTGTGAGCCCCATCCATCTTTCTCCAATGAACATATTTGAACAAAACTAGCCCTGGTCTCATTCCCTCAATGGCCTGGCCCCCTTCACCCAAAGGCCAGACCCCCTTTGAAGTGGATCTGCACAGTCACTTCACCACAGAGCAGCAAGCTCTTTTGTAAGGCTGGAACTACTGGTCTACCCTGATGCTCTCCATGTGCCTGTCTTGGTGGGATCTATGGCTAGCTCCTGTAGGTTGCAAGGAAATGGCACAGCTTTGGGGGAGACTTGGTGTGGGGGGATGCTCTTTCTCCCCTCCCTCCTTAGGTGGAAGCCAGTGCATTTCTGTTTTCTTCACCCCTCTAAAACTTCAATTCTGATTCAAGCGCTATATTGCCATACTACACTGTGTACTTTTTTGGGTTCCTTTTTATACAACAAGAATCAAAAAGAGCTTACAGCTCTTTTTATCATCAAATTCACGTCTGGGGTAAGTCGCCTGGGCAAGAAAGAGCAGTGGAGAAGCAAAGCATGACAATAATTGTATTTTGCGTCAACCTGCAGAATCAGGAACTAGTTTTCATGAGCTTTGCTTTCCTGATGCAGGTGTAATTAAAAACTGTGCACTCAAAAGGTAAATGGCAAAGACTGGCTGGGAACGAGGCACTTGAAGCTTCCCACAAATGCCCACCCTAGCTTCCTTACCTACTGGGAACCAGTATGATGTACTGATTGGAATGTTGCTCTGTGGCAAAGGAGAACTGGGATCAAATCCCCTGCTCCAGCCTTGAAGCTCACTGGTGACCCTTGGCTGCCACCACCCTCTCAACCCACCAAATGTGAGGATGAGATCACCTACACCCAAGCATGCCAACTTGGACACCAGATCCTAACGGTATCCTAATCATATCCGGCCCTCCTGGCGTTACTTTGTGCCATCTAAATAGCTGGCATGTATTTGAGGACCCCCATAGGGTTGGTGGGGGCTCAACATGGGGTAAAGGGAAATATATCCTCGTATCCCGAAGAGACCTTCAGCCACCTCCTAACCTGCGCTGCATGCAGTGCAGGCCATGTGGCCTGGCTGTGCCAGTGCAGGTTAGGATTGGGCGGTTACTGCATAACCTTGGGTCAATTGTTACCTTTGAGCCTAACTACCCCGTAAGGTGGTTGGGAGGATTGAGTTGTTAGGGGTGGGGAGAACCCTGTACATTGCTGTGGAAGCCTTGTAGGAAGATTGGGCTGCAAATGCTGCTGCTGCTGCTGCTGCTGCTGATGATGATGATGATGAAGAAGAAGAAGAAGAAGAAGAAGAAGAAGAAGAAGAAGAAGAAGAAGAAGATGATGATGATGCCCTAAATTTTTGCCTGGCACTTGGACATTACATGCAGTAAGCTTTGCCAGAAACCGTCACCATACTAAGTTCAGAAGCTCGGAGAAATATTTAGTGCAGTTCAAAATTCTGCAGTTTTTCAGCTGCGTTAGATGTTTTCTGTCGGCTTGATACATAACGCTTGCTCGTGAATAATAATATCAGACCTAGGAGGAGAAGGGATTTTTCATCAAGCCCACTGAAAGCAAAAAGAGACAGGCTACATAGCCCATAATGGGATGGATGATAAATGGCAATGTGGGGAGAAAAGGGGACGACGACACACAATTGTGTTACTCTTGTCTTGGTATGAGTTTCTGCTCCAAAGGTCTATACATTATGTTTTCTGATGGCATAAATGTAATGAAGCTATTTGGGAATGCTAACCAAAAGGGGCTACACAACAAGTGAAGTCTCTGCCAGCATTGTCCCTCCCCTCCAGGAGTCATCGATCCATTGATGTCTTTTTTATGAAGTGCTGTGGTATGATATTCTAGCCACATTACAATATAGGATAATATTTCTAATACACAGGCATTAGAGCAAATGTCACTCTTAACAAATTAGCTGTTGCAAAAGGTTTCCCCTCTGGCCATAAAAGCTTGTTTCTTTTGTCTTCTCCTTTAATGTGTAAAAAACAAAACTCATCACGTAAATGCCTGTAGGATACATTTCCGGTTGATAACCATACAACATGTTTCTGCTGAAATGTGGGGTGGGAAAGAGATGACTTTTTAAAAAAAACAAAACAAAACACAACAACATTAAAATAAAGTTTTGTGGCCTTGGGCACACCAGCTGCTGTCAACACAGAGGCAGTGGGAATATTTTTCCAGCTGAAGCTCAAAGAAAAAGAACAGAAAAGCGAGGGCTTCAGTGTGTGATTCCTTAACAGTGTTTCACATGAGATTGCCTGACCTGTGAAACTCATTGCCATGGGAGGCTGTGAAGGCCAACAGTACATCTGAGTGCGAGACAGGGTCATTTAAGGAAGAAGTGGCTATTAGCCAGGGTCATCTGGGAATGATCTGTCAGGTTCAGAGGAGGGCCATGTATTCTATTTCTCCCTTGTTCTGTACCGTGACCATTGCATTACATGGTGAAAAATGCCACAAAGAAACCCCGATGATTATTATCAATAGTGAAATGCCAGGACAAGAAGGCCCTGTAGAGACTCTTGCAGATGCTCCGATTTCTCGCCGCGTGTATACCAAGTGAAGCAAACCTGACAGCTCTGCTGAGGCCATTGATAGGAAAGACTGTCACATAGCAGTGGCCTTGGGAAGAAGAGGAGGCACAGCAGGACCTGAAAGGGCAGCTTTGCTCAGCGCTGGGACTGAAGACTCCAACAAGCCAATCACCATCCAAATAGGTTCTGCAAGGGCGTTTGAAGCAGAGGAAAATGATGCACACATGGAGGAAGAGCTGCTTGCCAGTGTTGTTGGCAACCTTCAGTCTCTAAAGACTATGGTATCGCGCTCTGAAAGGTGGTTCTGGCACAGCGTCTAGTGTGGCTGAAAAGGCCAATTCGGGAGTGACAATCCCTTCCACAATGGGAGCAAGTGCAGTCTGTCCCTGGTCTGTCTCCCTGGCTATGGGCCTTCCTTCTTTGCCTCTTTGCCTCAGACTGTTGGCCAAGTGTCTCTTCAAACTGGGAGAGGCCATGCTGCACAGCCTGCCTCCAAGCAGGCCGCTCAGAGGCCAGGGTTTCCCACCTGTTGAGGTCCACTCCTAAGGCCTTCAGATCCCTCTTGCAGATGTCCTTGTATCGCAGCTGTGGTCTACCTGTAGGGCGCTTTCCTTGCACGAGCTCTCCATAGAGGAGATCCTTTGGGATCCGGCCATCATCCATCTGTTTTCTGTTGCATGGTGCAGAGTTGTTGATCCGCTTGTCGGTTTTCACCCTAAACCCCACGCACCCCGTGAGGTTAACGGACCGTGGTGAGGCAACACCTTACTGACTGGGGACTGCCCAGCTTAAGGCAGGTGGTAGCTGCCCAATGAGATGCAATGATCTCTCCCACCATCGGAAGCAGCCCCTGGCGTCACGCTCTACGCCAATCGAGCAAAGACTTATAACTGATAACTGCTGCTTCCTGTGTTGTGCCGACGCCGTATGGTGAAGTTGGAGTGTCCTCTCCAGTACGCGAAGTCTGGGTAAAGTAGGTATGGAGGATAGGCTGTTACCCATGCAGCAAATCCCCCCTCTCCACATCACTGGAATGGTCCAATGGAAAGGCAGAAGCCAATACGGTTGGTTCCAGCAGCATTGCAGGAGTTGCCAGAGCGTGTGTATTGGCCACAAAAACAGATCTCTAGGAAACCTATTGTGGGTAGGTAGAAAACAGAGCATCAAGAATCATTTGAAACAACATTTCTTAAGGCAGTTTATGCATAGGGTGTGGCCATTGCAAAATATATGATTCAGTCCCCCAACCCAGTTCAGGCCAACAAATGCATCTTGTAGATGCATTATCCACAATAGACCTGCCAAGCTTCATACTACCAGATGATAGCAACACAGATGGGAAGACAATCTATCACAGTGATTCCTAAACGTTTCAGCATTGGGACCCACAGAAAAAAGTTTCACTTTACCAGCCACCCAAATCTCTATGGTGATTGGGCAGCAGTGCTCCCCCCTCCTAAAGTAGCAGCTTGTTGAACCCTTGATACACTTAGCCTAATCTGCCCTGTCAGTTTTAGAAACAACCCAAAAATTGGATTGTGACCCACTGGTGGACTACAGACCTTCAATTTGAGAACCACTGGTCTATCAGGTTAGATCCCTGTATCTACTGTCAATGGAGATCTGTCAATGGAGTTGAAACAAGCCACAAGCCAACCTCCTGGTCCCCTAGCAGGTTGGCCACAATGGTGAAAGCAACCATTGACATTATTGTCCTGCAGGGTGGGTTGATGATGGTTGGTGAAGTTCCCCAACAGCATGACAGTGGTTGGCAACCTTCAGTCTCGAAAGACTATGGTATAAGGCTACAGCACCTGGTATTCCCAGGTGGTCTCCCATCAAAGTACTAACCAGGCCTGACCCTGCTTAGCTTCCGAGATCAGACGAGATTGAACATGTGCAGGCTAACAGTTGCTGCAGCGTGACAATAGAATTGCCACAAGGAATAATTGTTTACCTGGGTGAATGGACCCTATCTCTTTTAAGAAGTACGTAACTAGGACAACCTTGAACTACAATGAATTTGTGTTCTGCTCCTCCATGTTTGCTTCCCATTCAAGGTCTATAACAAAGGCACACATTGCTGTTATGCTTAGTGATAAATGAAATGCATTATTGAGGGTGTAAAGCCCACGTTTATCCTTGACTCTTGTGTGGAGCTTTGTTTGTTTACTCCCAACAGAGTTCATGTGGATCGGTTTGGTTGACCTTCATATATAATAAAATCGGGAGGAGGGGCAGTCTCAGCACAGGATTATTATTATTATTTTTTTTTAAAAAGGAAAAAAAAAACCTTTCAGGTTTTCTTCTTTACAGAAAAACCTCACATAATGACACTAATGAGGAAGGGCAGCATTAAGAATGTTTGATGAAGCTAAAAATAAATGTGCCCCCAAAGCAAGGTGCCAGCAGGATTTGATTGTTTACCAACATAGTCATAAAGAAACAGAGTTATTAAAGGATCCGAAATCACTCGGTAATTCAGCAGCTGACTTTGATGGATGGAACCTGGCTGGTTCCTCTTGCCTAAAGCTGCTGACTGGATAAATGTTTTATGCATGAGGTCTAGGGCAGGAAAGGATGCCAAAGGTTTAGGAATATTTTAAGAAACTCTTCGAGATGTCAAGAAAGTGATCAGGCATCTTTAAGAAAGGCAGAGTGCCCAGTGCGCAACTCAGAAATGCAGGTGGCCACCAATTGCATGCCCCGACACAGACATGCCAAAAATGAAGAGGCAAATGTTTGTCCTCCACACACTGTAAGCAACTATGTTTTGAATTGGACAAATGAATAGTTTCTGCATTGTTGTGTCGAGCGTAAAGGTGCCCCTACTGTGGATGCCAGATGCAAGGATACAGGTGTCTTGTGTGTTCCCAGAGGCATCTGATGGACCACTGTGAGATACAGGAAGCTGGACTAGATGGGGTTTTGGCCTGATCCAGCAGGGCCCTTCTTATGGATCAAACCTGGGGCAACCATGCTTACTTGGAGGTCAGCATTCCGGACGTTCGGGTGGTGTCATAATGATGTAATTATATCAACCCTGAATTTCCAGGCTCTTACCTTGATTTAAATGTGAAAAGCCCATCTCCTTTTGGTAATCTTTGGGCTGCTTCTGGCCTAACCACTGTACCCTTTACAGTCTCTTTACACAGTCTCTTTACAGTCTCTTTACTCTTTACACTCTCACATAATATCAGAACCAGGGGACATCCACTAAAATTGAGTGTTGGGAGAGTTAGAACAGACAAAAGAAAATATTTCTTTACTCAGCGTGTGGTTGGTCTGTGGAACTCCTTGCCACAGGATGTGGTGATGGCGTCTAGCCTGGACACCTTTAAAAGGGGATTGGACAAGTTTCTGGAGGAAAAATCCATTACGGGGTACAAGCCATGATGTGTATGCGCAACCTCCTGATTTTAGAAATGGGCTATGTCAGAAGGCCAGATGCAAGGGAGGGCACCAGGATGAGGTCTCTTGTTATCTGATGTGCTCCCTCGGGCATTTGGTGGGCCGCTGTGAGATACAGGAAGCTGGACTAGATGGGTCTTTGGCCTGATCCAGTGGGGCTGTTCTTATGTTCTTATGTTCTTATCCTCTTGCTGGCAAACAGCAGAAACAGATTGATGGCAAGATAGTAGAGCGGCTGAGCCTGAAGTGGCCCAAAGATTGCCAAAGGCAGGCTCAGGAAGTGTGGTGATTACCCCCACCCCTCCGAGCCTCATGCCTGGAGTGGCCCATCCCCTGCCCCATCCTAGTGAGCCCACTGGTCAAGTGCAGTCTCAAACCAGGACTCCCAACAGGCAAGCCTTACTTAGACCATGCTTCCTGTGCCTGGCATGTTGCCTTCTGTATCACCAGCACTCTGACAGTCACAAGTGAGGGAGACTGTGTGCTATTGGGTTGGGGGCAGCCCTTGGATTAGTCTGGGGCTGTAGGCCCCCATGGTATTCTTCACCTGCTCCCTGATGGCGCATCGAATGCTACCACTGTCACCAGTACATGGCTTGGTGCTGGCATGGTCAGGTGGTCAGTCTCTGATGGGCGTGGGCCCTTGACCAATCTCTGATTGTCCAATTGTCCAGGATGCCACTGTGCTTTAGGAAACCCGCTTATGTTGCAGCATCATCAGCCCCAGCACCAAGGTACTGGGGACACTGGTGCAAAGGCCTGAGTTGGGTTCTGAAATAGATCTCTCATCTGACCCCTGATGGTGCATTGGGTTCAGGGGGTGACTGGGCCATGTGGGTCTTAAGTGCACTTGCCTGGCCATCTCTGATGGGCTACCACCTGGCTGAGCATTCTGTGACATCAAGAACCAACCCATCTCCACCAGGTTCTATAAATCACTCACCTCAGAGCTTACCCTCAGCAGAGTCAGTGCCGGGTGGTTGGGGTCAAAATCTTATGCTGAGCCCCCATAATATCTACCATCTGCTCCCTTGATGGCACATTAGAGACTACTGCTACCACTGGTCCAGAGGATCCATAGGTCTGCCTGGCCAGGTAGGCCCTCTGATGGGCACAGGCCCTCAGCCAGTGCTTCAACTCTGGAGCTCTGACTCCACCCCTACTCTTTAATCAAAGCACTTTGAATCACAGGATGAGTCATTGCTCACTCCCTGTCCCCGTTTCACTATCCCTTTGGAATGGGTCTGCCCAGCCTTAGATCATGCTTCTGGTCTCTGGCTTTTGGCCCTTCAGTGGCTGCCACTGGGACTTGATCATCTGATTGTCTCGTGCGGTGTCAGTTGCCTCTGAGACTGACAGGTGATATCCCTGTGGATCCTGAAACTACCTGTGGGCTGGGATACTCTTATAGATCTGCATCACAGCAGAATATGGAAACATGCTGGAATGGCAGCACCAATGGCTACTGCCACCCTGGAATTCTGTTGGGGTAAACCCTCTTCAGGGGTTTTAAATATAGGTAGACCAGTGCATTGTTGGGGGGGGGAGCATGACATGCTAGCAAGCCCCCTACCACCACTTCAGTGTGCTCTGAAGCCTTGCCCCACCCACCAACTACGAGAACAGCATGTGCCTGCAAAGACAAATGTGATACTTGGTTAGAGATTCTCTCCATGATTAGGAAAACTGGCTGCCCACCACTGGAGAACAAAGATTGGATTTCTGCCCAGGTTTATTTATTTATTTATTCAAATTTTTATACTGCCCTTCCTCCACAGCGGCCAGGGTGGTGTACACAGCGCTCCCCTCCTTTTTTGTTCTCACAATGACCCTGTGAGGTAGGTGAGGCTGAGAGAAAGTGACTGGCCCAAGGTCACCCAGGAAGCTGACATGGTCTCTTGAGCTCCCTAGTATCCATCAGCCACTACAAATCCTCCCATTTGCTGATGGGGAAAGTGGGAGGAGCCACCCCTCCTGTCATCACCTATGGGCTGGGAGAGGTACAATACAGAGCTCTGCTCCAGGGGCCTGCAGGAACTTGCTGTCCATACTACTACTACTACTACTACTACTACTACTACTACTAATAATAATAATAATAATAATAACTGGGTATTTATATACCGCCTTTCTGGTCATCGAATTACTCCTCTGACTTTATACCTCTGACTTTATACTCCTCTGACTAATACCATTGTGCCAGTGTGCCCCCCCCCAGTTCAATGTTATGAGTTCCCAACTCTCAGTGTAACCACTGACAGCATGGGGGGGGGGGAATTAGAAAGTAAGGGGAAGAGTGCAAATTGCATGAGAAGTGTTCTAATGAAATTATTCTGGGCCCATCCGGTTCTTCCGTGGGCATATTTCATAATCAATATATTAATAACTTCTTTTAACTGTCGGCAGGTCCCCAAAGAGCAGTGCAGATGAGTTTTTTGCTGGAGTGAAACTGTCAGTCTGAACACAACGCAATCAGGAAGGCGCTGAGATGACAACTTTTGCCTCCTGAAAGGTGGCTCCTTACTGAGGAAGCCGGAAAGGAGAGGGGGGAAAAAATGCGTTCTCGAAGGAGACCTTGAGATGATTAAAAAAAGCCCGACAAAGATATTAAAATGAGTAATTAAATATTGAAAAAATGATAGTTAAGAGCGAATAAGAAGTAGGAAAGGAGTTCGGACTTCAGGTCCTTAGAAAAGACAAAAAAGATCCGGAAGGCTCACAACTATACAGCCAGTCATATTTCTCCCGAGTGCTGGTTAAAAGTCAAATTCGACAGACTGACAGCAAAAACTACAATAAAAAGGCTGTCAGGGTGTATTTAAATATGTCATGGTGTTACCTCTTTTTATCTGTCAAAGGCATTGATTATTTTCAATAGAGGAACCCCTTTGACATTTGCTTGAAACTAAGGAATGTGGCACAGCTGTGATGTGGCTGACACATGTCAAGTACTCCTCTAAAGAGAGAAGTCAAAGACAATTCCTGCCCCTGTCCACAGACACGTATATGTTTGGCAGGAGTGGGGAAATATAGGCTCATGTAGACGGATCCTGCAAAAAGAGAAATCATGTAGGGGAGAAGGAGCATCCTTTGACTTTTATAGTCAACTGCAGTGTCTTTACAGTGGCTTTTATGTAATTTTTAATAAAATATTCATACTATCTTTAAAAAGGCCTGTCCCAAATATTCTCTCATTTTCACATTCATTTTGAAAGCAGTGCATTGGACTTTAATGAACAAGTTGCATGGAAAGCCACATGCTTTCATTTGCAAGCATCAATGATGCCATCAAATAGCATCTAGACATCAGTGCTGGCACCGTGTTGCTGGAGACCCTGGGGTGGAACCTGTACTTGGCTCCCCACACTGCCCCCTACCCACCCTCTGATAGTGCATTGGGCACTACCACTGCTATTGTGGTTCAGGGATTGGCTGCATCTGATGGGAGTGGCCTCTCCACCAGTGCCCAAGCTAGCCAATCTCAAAGCCAACCCCACACACCATCATCCACAGAATCTTATGAATCTCAGGATTAAAAGGCTAGCTGGTGGAATGAGACCAAGTGGGTCCCTTCCAACCCTATGATCCTAAGGGATCCTAAGACCAAGGATGATGAGGGCAAAGAAAGAGTGCAAAAAGCCAGGATGGTGAAGTGCAGTGTTCTTCAACCTTGGGGTCGGGACTCAGTTATGGGGTTGTGGCAACTTACAGTAATGATAAAGGTTGAAGACCACTGGACTAGAGCACCTAGTATACCCCTGGAGGCATCTAGTATACCCCTTCAGGTACTAGGAGATTATGTCCCAGTCCTGCTCAGGTTCTTAGCAATTGGGCTAAAATAGCTTTTGCTAGTGCCAGGCTTCATGGCAACTTTTTCTGCTCTCTCCAGTAAGAATATTTGGTTACAGTAAACAATGTTGGGATGGCATTACAGGGGTAGGAAGTGGGTGGTGATGGGGACGGGGTGGATGGATGGGGTCTTGGGAGCGGGGTGGGATCGACTGTGGGATACCCAGTATCAATTTGATTGAATGATTGATTGATTGGGATCATGGTATGGAAAAGGTTGAAGACCACTGGCGTAGTGGTTCTGCTGTTGGACTTAGATCTAGATGTTACAGGTTCAAATCCCTGCTCAGTGATGAAGCTTCCTGGGTGACCTTGGACCAGTCACTATCCCTAAGCCTGACCTACTTCACAGGGTTCTTATGAGGAGAATAGGATGGAAGGAACCATGTACACTACCCTGAACTCTTTGGAGAAAGGGCAGTATAAAAATGTAAAAAATTAAAATTAAACAAAAATAAATTACAAAAAACAACATTGTGCCAAGAAGACCATCATTGATATAAGGTGACTGTATTTGCAACAGTAACTGGAAATTGCCCAAACCACCTGCTTTTGCCAAAAAAACCACCCATTGAAGCCGGGAGCTTGAAGCCTATGAAACATGGCTGCTCAACGCACAAAACGATTAGGACATTTGGGATTGCCCAATGTTCAAGACAATGCTGGCCTGCTGCTGTGTTTCTGGGCAGGGGGTGTTCTTGCTTGGCTTTGGCACTGTGCCAGGCAAGGGCAGGAAGTCCTAAGCACCTGATTGGTGTTGGCTCTCCAGGAGGCAAAGCCGCTTCAGCCATTGGACTGCATTTTTTGGGATTGCCTCCTGTGTGCACTTTGGCCAACCGACCCCCACCCAGCCTCCCATTGTGCAGTCTGAGATTATCTGGTTGTCTCTGGAGCCAAGAAGGAATTTTCTGGTGTCCATCTCTTTGGCCTTGGTGGACAGTTATTTCGCCTATCTCAGGCAGGAGCAGGGATTTCAGTGTGCACCTGATGTAAGCCTCCCTAGAGACTCTCCGGCTCAGGAAGATTGTTGAACACTCATGCTTCGATTGCAAAGTCGATGTCATTCTAACTTGGGAGAGGTGTTACAGTCAAGATGCTTTGACCCTGCGGGGTTGGCGCATAGAGAAACTGGCTATCCATTGATGGGCCACAGTTTTGAGTTGGGGAGAGAATTCCTGAAAGGGGAACAGATGGTGTTTGGCTGCCTTCCCTAAGTTAGATGCCTGCACTAAAGGGGCGGAGGACTCGTGGGGTTTGGCCTGCTGCAGGATTGTTTAATGTTTGTGGTTGGCTTTCAATAAAGGAGCCCAATTTATATTCCAAGAACCATGTCTGGTGTGTGTTTTCTGCAGGGTGTGCAGGTGATGGAGTTGATGTCACAGGTTGAGTAACATCTTTCCATATCCCTGCCATTCTTCTTGCCACATCCCTGGCATTGTGAGTCCTTGCTGAAATCCATGAGGATTAAAATTCCACTCATTCCTTTCATCATGGTGTACCATACAGCTTGACACCCATGACACCCAGGGAGAGTCAGCATGGCTTCTGTAAGGGTAAGTCTTGCCTCACGAACCTTATAGAATTCTTTGAAAAGGTCAACAGGCATGTGGATGCTGGAGAACCCGTGGACATTATATATCTGGACTTTCAGAAGGCGTTTGACACGGTCCCTCACCAAAGGCTACTGAAAAAACTCCACAGTCAGGGAATTAGAGGACAGGTCCTCTCGTGGATTGAGAACTGGTTGGAGACCAGGAAGCAGAGAGTGGGTGTCAATGGGCAATTTTCACAGTGGAGAGAGGTGAAAAGCGGTGTGCCCCAAGGATCTGTCCTGGGACCGGTGCTTTTCAACCTCTTCATAAATGACCTGGAGACAGGGTTGAGCAGTGAAGTGGCTAAGTTTGCAGACGACACCAAACTTTTCCGAGTGGTAAAGACCAGAAGTGATTGTGAGGAGCTCCAGAAGGATCTCTCCAGACTGGCAGAATGGGCAGCAAAATGGCAGATGCGCTTCAATGTCAGTAAGTGTAAAGTCATGCACATTGGGGCAAAAAATCAAAACTTTAGATATAGGCTGATGGGTTCTGAGCTGTCTGTGACAGATCAGGAGAGAGATCTTGGGGTGGTGGTGGACAGGTCGATGAAAGTGTCGACCCAATGTGCGGTGGCAGTGAAGAAGGCCAATTCTATGCTTGGGATCATTAGGAAGGGTATTGAGAACAAAACGGTTAGTATTATAATGCCGTTGTACAAATCGATGGTAAGGCCACACCTGGAGTATTGTGTCCAGTTCTGGTCGCCGCATCTCAAAAAAGACATAGTGGAAATGGAAAAGGTGCAAAAGAGAGCGACTAAGATGATTACGGGGCTGGGGCACCTTCCTTATGAGGAAAGGCTACGGCGTTTGGGCCTCTTCAGCCTAGAAAAGAGACGCTTGAGGGGGGACATGATTGAGACATACAAAATTATGCAGGGGATGGACAGAGTGGATAGGGAGATGCTCTTTACACTCTCACATAATACCAGAACCAGGGGACATCCACTAAAATTGAGTGTTGGGCGGGTTAGGACAGACAAAAGAAAATATTTCTTTACTCAGCGCGTGGTCAGTCTGTGGAACTCCTTGCCACAGGATGTGGTGCTGGCATCTAGCCTAGACGCCTTTAAAAGGGGATTGGACGAGTTTCTGGAGGAAAAATCCATTATGGGGTACAAGCCATGATGTGTATGCGCAACCTCCTGATTTTAGGAATGGGTTAAGTCAGAATGCCAGATGTAGGGGAGAGCACCAGGATGAGGTCTCTTGTTATCTGGTGTGCTCCCTGGGGCATTTGGTAGGCCGCTGTGAGATACAGGAAGCTGGACTAGATGGGCCTATGGCCTGATCCAGTGGGGCTGTTCTTATGTTCTTATGTTCTTATGACCCAAATGATGGTGCTTAAAATGGTAGCTGTTTCACATTTAGACCCGATGTGGTCTGGGTTGCCATCAGACTTGGAATTCTCATGATCCACTGGCATGTGAATAAATGTACAAATCGGCTCCAAGAGCAGACTTCACAAGCAGGCAAATGCTTCTGCTGCATGTAGCCTTGATTATTCACTAGCACATATTGTGCTCCCTGCTCAAAATGACTCAGACGACTCTTGTTATCGCATTAAGATAACACTAAATCTTACGACAATTTGAAGGAAATGGGGCTCCCAGCTGTTGCCGCAAAGCAAGCAAATGCCCCCCCTCCCCAAGAAGAAGCGAGGGGGACAATGGAGCCACTCAAATGGCGTGCACCAAAGTTTTCGCTTGGCGTTCTGCTAAAGAGTTTAAAAGAAGCAATCTGCCCAAAGAGAAAGGAAATCAAAATATAATGAGATTCTCCCTTCGCTCCTACCAAGGTAAACAGGGAGAAGCTCCATGAAACTTGATCTAATTTGAACTGTCAGCACAGGTGGCTATTGCTGGCACTGTTGCAGGATGGACATTACTGTGACGGGATGAGTGAGCAGCTTATTCCGTATCTTCTTCTTGGCCTGTTCAGGCTTTACATACACCATTGCATTTGACTGAGTCAAATCACTGGCAGGGCTCGGTTCCCTTCCCAACCCTATGTGGGAAAGCTACGGATGCAACCCAGGAGAATGCTGGAGGTCTCCTCAGGGTAAGGTAATGTTCCCTTGCCCTGTGTAATGCCCCAGCCTGCCCGATCAGCTACTCGAATCTGTGCCAGTGAAATCACTGGCGCAAGTCTGAGAAACCCTGTGCCAGGGGGAAAGACTCAATAGGGGGAATAGGATACAGCAACATCTTCATTTGCTGACCCTGCCAACTCCTGGGCTTGATCCACCCATGTTCCACCTCCTCCATCAAGAAATAGCCTCTCCCCACCCTCCCCTCCCCTGCACTGCACGGAGCAGCTCTTATCTGCTCCAGTGGAACTTGGAATTTAGCACCAGTGGGATGGTGCAAACACCAGACCAAAGTCATGCTTGTGGGGTGGGGGAATGCGGGTCCATTTAAGTATGTGCTTTATTTCTTGGGCTGTATTGGTGCTTGCAGGTTGGCAACCTTCAGTCTCGAAAGACTATGGTAGAAGCCTACAGCACCCGGTATTCCCAGGCGGTCTCCCATCCAAGTACTAACCAGGCCTGATCCTACTTAGCTTCCAAGATCAGACGAGATCGGGCATGTGCAGGGTAACAGCAGAAATCCTGGACATCTGAATTCATTCATTCATTCATTCATTCACTCATTCATTCATCTAAGTTCTATCTCTAATGTATTTATTTAAATTTTATATTTAATTTTTTTCCGGCCTCGACACTGTGCCAGATATTTGATGCGGCCTTTTGGTTGAAAAGTTTACAGACCCCTGGTATAGAAGATGATTAATTGAACCTAAACATGAAGAGCTATGGCCCTCCAAGCTCTATGGGTACATTCATGTCCTTATAATTTGGGGCACGTTGTTTCACAATAGCATGGCCTTCACCACAGAGATATACTTGGAGGATCAAATTGCAAATTACACAAGGCTTTCTGAATTTCTCAAGCCACTTGCCAATGGTGAGTGGAGGAGCGGCCACTGAGACAAGTGGGGAGAGAAGGAAATAACTTTTGGAAATAATAAGAGGACCAAACATCTGCAAAACTCTTCAGGAAAGCAAGTGTAAAGTCATGCACATTGGGGCAAAAAATCAAAACTTCACGTATAGGCTGATGTGTTCTGAGCTTCTGTGACAGATCAGGAGAGAGATCTTGGGGTGGTGGTGTTCAGGTTGATGAAAGTGTCAACCCAATGTGCGGTGGCAGTGAAGAAGACCAATTCTATGCTTGGGATCATTAGGAAAGGTATTGAGAACAAAACGGCTAGTATTATAATGCCGTTGTACAAATCTATGGTAAGGCCACACCTGGAGTATTGTGTCCAGTTCTGGTCGCCGCATCTCAAAAAAGACATAGTGGAAATGGAAAAGGTGCAAAAGAGAGCGACTAAGATGATTACGGGGCTGGGGCACCTTCCTTACGAGGAAAGGCTACGGCATTTGGGCCTCTTCAGCCTAGAAAAGAGACGCATGAGGGGGGACATGATTGAGACATACATAATTATGCATGGGAAGGATAAAGTAGATAGAGAGTTGCTCTTTACACTCTCACATAACACCAGAACCAGGGGACATCCACTAAAATTGAGTGTTGGGAGGGTTAGGACAGACAAAAGAAAATATTTCTTTACTCAGCGTGTGGTTGGTCTGTGGAACTCCTTGCCACAGGATGTGGTGATGGCATCTGGCCTGGATGCCATTAAAAGGGGATTGGACAAGTTTCTGGAGAAAAAATCAATCATGGGTTACAAGCCATGATGTGTATGTGCAACCTCCTGATTTTAGAAATGGGCTATGTCAGAAGGCCAGATGCAAGGGAGGGCACCAGGATGAGGTCTCTTGTTATCTGGTGTGCTCCCTGGGGCATTTGGTGGGCCGCTGTGAGATACAGGAAGCTGGACTAGATGGGCCTATTGCCTGATCCAGAGGGGCTGTTCTTATGTTCTTAACCATGGCTGTGCACAAAAAAAGATAGTATCACTTATTCCCAATGTATTTCAAGTCTAGCTCTTTGTCTGAGAAAATTGTCTTTATAAACCCGACTCTATTTCAGTCAGTCACCATTGTTGACGTGCTTATTTCAGTAGGCCTTATCATCAGAGATATGAATCAGATTTTTGGTCATGAGTATTGAGACAGGGAGCTGCTCTAACCACCTTACTTGTTTGCAAAGTCAATTTCCCTTGGAAAAAAGTTTTACTCAAAATGCATTAGGAATACAATATATTGTGCTTTCCTACACAGTTGCTGCTTTTTTTCCTGTGGACTTTTTCCCTGACAGTTAATTCCTTTCTTCAAATTGTCCTATCTAGTGGCTTTTCTCTCCACAGGGTTTCAAGTAATGCTAAACCAAAACTTTCACTTAAGAGAGTGGGCTGCCATTTTACCCAAGCTCTTCCCCCTGGAATGATGCTATGTGATGTTGTAGCATAGTTCTAAGGGATGATTTGTGGAAATTCAAAGGGTAGAAATAAAAATGGCAGCCGCCACCATTGAAAGCTGTACATTTAACTCTGAGTATTGTCCTAATCCAGTGGTTCCCAAACTTACCTGGGTCATGAAACCCCCATAGCCTTTTCTTACTGGTACAGCCAAGCACCACTATCTCACAAACTCACAACATCCAAGATGATGGCACCCAAATCTGGACAGATTTTGTGAGATCCAAGATGGTGGTGAGATTTAGGCATTGCCATGTTGAATCTCATGACATCCCATAAGATCCAAGATGGTGGTGAGATCCAAGATGGCAACACCTGGGAGAACAGGTTGGAGGGGCCACCGGGGACATCCTGTAATGCCCCTGTAAGTGTGTCACAATGCCCTAAGGCATTGCAACGCACACTTGAGGAACCCCTGGCATAACCCCTGAAAATCACCAAAATGTACCTCCCCCAATCTTGTCACTTGCAGATGTGGTGGTGAAACTGGGAGGTAGGAAGTCCAAGTTTTGTAAGCCCAAACGTATTTACTTAAAAGATTTATACACAGCTTGAAGCTCAAAGCAGTGTACAACACAACAATTACAACCATAGAAATGCAATTGGATCAAAACAATTAAAAACTACAAGTCCCTTAATTTGAAACTTAAATGGGGCTATAAAATAACTTGGGGGATATTTGAAGGGGGGAGATGGTATGAAAAGTGTTCAGCAACCTCTGCCCCCCCCCCGGCCCCATTTTCACTTCTGATTCTGACTTTCCCCCTTCCTTCCCAAAGGACCACAGTCACATGCGTAGTCAGGCTCTGAAAATAACAGCAACTCAGTGATTCTCAGTAGCCTTGCTGTCTCAGCATCTCTTCCTTCTTCCTGTAGCAATGCTCAAGAGATCGTGCCACTCATTCAGCATCTTCAGATTAAAAAGCACCTGTCGCAGTTGTGAATGGAGCATGATATCAGCGAGCATAGGTCTGTCACTGTGAAAAGTCCACTGATGTATTCTGAAGCCACATTATACTGCCGTTCTGCTCATAATGGTGACATTCTTCCTTACCTGCTGACATATGAAATTCCGCAGCACATATGAGCGATAAAGCCATTCCAGGCTTAACTGCCGGCTTTTCCAAGGTCTTTACAGGAAACCTGTGCTATTCTCTGATAGGAAGACAAAATTTAAATCCTTTGTGCAATGATTTCTCTATATGGCTCACTTGACACTCGAAGGGTTCACTAAAGATGTCTCATAAACGTAAGTCTGGGGACTTGGAACTAACAACAGAAAGATTCAAAGGCCCATGTGGTACTCTATTTCTTCTGCCTGAGCTGTAAAGGTTCACAGTCAAATAAATCTGTCAGGGGTGTAGTCAAGGGGGAGTGGAGCTCCAGGGCTTCTCCTTCGGCAGGAGTAGTGACATCAGGTGCTACGGTGTTGCCCTCAAAACATTTTTCAAAGGACCAAGAAGCCAAGAAGAGGTATCAAGCTCAGCAGGAGGCAAACCAACATTTGCCAAGGGGCACAAAGATAGTCATCCTCTTTCCCAAGGCCTGCCTGCAAGACAGTACACAGCTCATGTTGCATTAAGACTACAATCCTATGCCAATTTACCTGGACTCACTTATGAGCAAATATGCATAGGCTAGCATTCTATTATACCTTTTATTTATTTTCCTGGGATCGTTTAAATTCCATTTTACATTTTTCAAATTAGTTTTAAAACTATTGCAACCCATGTTTGGGGTGACATGAGCTAGATCATGGTCGGCCCACTCCTAACCCACTCTGGAACAGGGAGGCTGGTTGGCTTGCCCCATTTCCAGAGTGGGTTGGGGCTGCTTGTAGCTCAGCCGGAGGCAAGAGGAATGCATTCCCCAAGTAAGTGGCCAGGATGTTGCCACTTTCCCCTAGCCTGTTTTACCCCCATTCTACCCACCCCTACTGCCAACCCCCCACTCTGTTTCACTCCCTTCTTCTGTGGGAAGGGGCCCAAAAGAAACGTTGTACCCCCTGATAAAATTCTTCTCAGAGGCCCTGCTTGTTAGACATCCACAATCTCTGGTGTTTATTCTTGTGGCTTGCAATCGCTACTGAGTGTTCTGAATCACCTTCTTTCATGTCAGCTGCTACCAAAAAACAATTCATTATTTCTCTGGCCAGAAGAAATGGCTATCCTGAAGCTCATCTCAGGAGAACCAGGTGAGGGCAGAATGGCTATTTGATTCCTGGTGAACAGTCTTTAAAAACGGTGGTTTGTTTTACCACCAGTGGTGGTTTGTTTTACCATCATCAGTTAAAGCAAATGTTAAAGGTGTACTGTTGAATGTTTACTAAAATCAGGCAGAGAGTTATTTTTTTTTTAAAGGCAAAGTTTTCCAAGACTCCCTCTGTTGATTCCCTATGAGAATGACAAGATCCTTACAAAAGGCAATTAACATGTCCAGATTCAATCATTGCTTGATTAATGAGCATGTGGAATGACAGGGAAGAAAAGAATGGCTTTGAAAAAGGGAGCTCATGAACATGTTCCTCTACTTTACCAGGAAGTTCCATACCCTGTGATAAAGCAACCGATGGGTGGGTTCATTCACCACAAGTCCTGCCTTCAGAATCAAAAACTCATCATTAATCCTGCTTCTTCAATGTGCTTTCCCGTTTCAATGTCTTTTGTCAATATTGTTAGCATTGCGGTCTACACAGCAAGTTGAGACAGTGCTACTAAGAAGATCAAGGCATGTGGGAAAGGGAATGGCTTTATCCAGTGGTTCTCACACTTTTTAGCACCGGGACCCACTTTGTAGAATGACGATCTGTCAGGACTCACCGGATGTGATGTTACTAACCTGGGAAGTGATGTCATGGCTGAAAGTGACAGTAACAATTTAGGCTTCAAACATAAGCCACAATCAGCCAAAGGTCCCATTACACAGCATGCTCATCAGGTTATTTTACATAGCTCGGAATCCAAACATTCTAGCCCAGAAGTCAAAGCAAAATGCAGACTTAGATCCTTCTCCAACCACATAGCCCTCCCCCTTCTCCAGCATCCCATCTTCCTACCTATTCAGGGCAAAGGGACCATGTTGCTCTCCCTGCCCGGAAGCTCTCTCCCCTATATTTTCAGCTCTGTATTTTCAGTGGTGGCTGAGCTAGATGCTACATGACCTACCTGAAATTTGCTTGTGACCCCCCTAGTGGGTCCTAGTTTGAGAAATGTTGGCTATCTATAGGAACTCCATATTTGAATAGGGGAGAGAGAGAGAGAGAGAGAGAGAGAGAGAGAGAGAGAGAGAGAGCATGCCAACATTCTTGCTACCTAGAAGGAGGAAGACTAGCCTAAGATTAGCAATCTGCATACCTGAAGACAGCTCACTGATAAGTAAGAGGGAAGGCCCTCACATGCCATCTGGCTAGCTTACTAGCTACCCTGCCCCCTCCAAGTGCAGGACGCTTGTTCATTGGTGTTGTATCTTTCTCCAATTCCAACAAATATATAGAGCCTAAATGCTCCCATTTTAAAGTTTGGGTAAGTGAAGCAGAGAGATCAATGAGTTCAGGGCCAACCTCACAATGAGATAGTCCAAGGCAGCTTTCTCAGGTGGCAGAATATTGGGGACAGGGAGGGGTGGCATGAGAGCACCCACATCATGTACCCAGCACTAGTGCTGTCTAATCTGGATTTGGAAGGAGGGGGAGAGCAGAGTGGGAGAGAAAGAGGAGATAGGTGGGCTGGGGATATGCTAGATCACCCCTCTCCTCTCCTCCACATCCTTGTTCAGTCCATCATCCTCTTTTTCAAATCTGAGTAAAGCAGCAATTGTGGTAATGATGGCAGGCAGGTAGGGCAGGCGCTATCATGCCACTGAGCCCATCCATTGTTGGCAACCTTCAGTCTCGAAAGACTATGGTATCGCGCTCTGAATGGTGGTTCTGGCACAGCATCTAGTGTGGCTGAAAAGGCCGATTCGGGAGTGACAATCCCTTCCACACCGGGAGCAAGCGCAGTCTGTCCCTGGTCTGTCTCCCTGGCTATGGGCCTTCCTTCTTTGCCTCTTTGCCTCAGACTGTTGGCCAAGTGTCTCATCAAACTGGGAAAGGCCATGCTGCACAGCCTGTCTCCAAGCGGGCCGCTCAGAGGCCAGGGTTTCCCACTTGTTGAGGTCTACTCCTAAGGCCTTTAGATCCCTCTTGCAGATGTCCTTGTATCGCAGCTGTGATCTACCTATAGGGCGCTTTCCTTGCACGAGTTCTCCATAGAGGAGATCCTTTGGGATCCGGCCATCATCCATTCTCACGACATGACCGAGCCAACGCAGGCGTCTCTGTTTCAGCAGTGAATACATGCTAGGGATTCCAGCACGTTCCAGGACTGTGTTGTTTGGAACTTTGTCCTGCCAGGTGATGCCGAGGATGCGTCGGAGGCAGCGCATGTGGAAGGCGTTCAGTTTCCTCTCCTGTTGTGAGCGGAGAGTCCATGACTCGCTGCAGTACAGAAGTGTACTCAGGACGCAAGCTCTGTAGACCTGGATCTTGGTATGTTCCGTCAGCTTCTTGTTGGACCAGACTCTCTTTGCGAGTCTGGAAAACGTGGCAGCTGCTTTACCGATGCGCTTGTTTAGCTCGGTATCGAGAGAAAGAGTGTCGGAGATCGTTGAGCCAAGGTACACAAAGTCATGGACAACCTCCAGTTCATGCTCAGAGATGGTAATGCAGGGAGGTGAGTCCACATCCTGAACCACGACCTGTGTTTTCTTCAGGCTGATGGGTGGCATATAGCACCTGCCTCAGGGACCCAAAAGCCGGCCTTGTGATTCGCTTCTCATGTCCATGTCACAGTGCATCATTTTCGGGAGTGTAGAATAAAACAACTCTCATGTGCCCACTCCCACCAGCTATTAACATTCCTGTTGGGAAACCCAATCCAGACACATAAACGACTGCTTCGCCAGGTTTGTTCTAGCCGCAAACCAAGTGAGAACTAATATTTACAGTTTGCATAATGTGACTTAATTCCATTCTGTCCAAACTGGGTTCCTATAATGTATACATTTTATTCTCTCTAAGCGGCACTTAGAGATTCGTCCATGACAGATTCAAAAACTAATACATTATCCCAAGTTGAAAGGATAAGGAATTATGATACGGTATGATTGTTAATGGGCTTTTAAAATAAATTAGTCTCTCTGGTTGGTTGGCCTTTTGCCTTGCTCTCATTTCCTGGAAGGATGAGTCAACTTGGTTGTCTTCCAGCCAGAAGGCTCGCTCGACTGTTTTCATTCAGGCCACTCGTTACTGTGTTGTTGACCATCAGCGGGAATTGTGGCTTTATCTTGCGAGATCATAAAAAGATGAATGAAAAATGACTCTCCCATTAGCTTTGATTGAGTCTAAGGTCTCACAGACCCTAACTCTCCATGCAGTAGGTTAGGACCAAACGGGGTTGAAATTCTGTGTGAGGCCAAACTGATGTGTTACAGGAGCAACTTGGTGGTTGTTTCTCTGTATCTAGGTCTGCTCTGGTCATATTTGAAGGATGGACTCATTCAGGGGAAGCCAAGAACCAATGGAGACTTTCCATACTCGCATCAGCAGTTTTCAGAGCCATTAAATGAGAGTGGTAATCAGAGCTGAGGGGGGCAAGTTGAAGAATAAGCTAAAGGTGGAACAAGACAAGAGTTAGAACGCACTCTTATTGTTCAAACAAAGTCCCAGTACAAACAGAAAGCCTCTGTAGACCTTCCTGTTGAGGAGAATCAATGGGTCGTTCTGGGAGGTGGGTCCACTTCATAACAGGCATGCGCCGCTTAACAACCTTCCACTTAATGACAGACCACATATACAATGGGGGTCAAAGCACAACAAAGAGGCTTTTGATGAGACAGTCATGTCTCCCATAGCTTGCAGCAGAGTATCTATTTACACATCAAAGAGGCTCTCAATGCAAAGAAGAGGCAATCGATCTCCAGTAGCCTGTGCAGCCAGTTAGTGTCTGGCAGGGAGTGTCTGTTTACACAACAAAAATCTAGATTGGGATGAATGTTCGCTTAATGAGCTAATCACATAACAACGGGGATCAGAGAACGTATCCCTGTCGTTAAGTGGTGCACACCTGTACTTGGAAAACTTTCACTACTGAAGATGGTTCAGTGTGCACTGTTTCTGGCTTACCGCCCAGAACCACTCTTGGGGGCCTGGCAGAGTGCACCAGATCTCCAAGTCCACACCTCTTCCGGAAGCTGATCGTATCCCCCATCCGCTCATAGTATGCAGCACTACAGATGGAGTGCATGCTACGTGCTATGGTGGGGGAGGTGACCAGATGGTCAAAGAGAGTAGGTAAAAATCTTCTTTTTACATATGCCCTCCATAGGCTGCTTGGCTTCCAATTTAGATGGCGTAAGTCCAAGTAAGTAAGTAAATCAGGGAGTGTGCTGGGCCAGGAAAAGTAGATAGGATCTCAACATGGACTTCTGCAGATGAGATTATCTTCCCCCTCCCGCTCCTACCTGCCCCCCTCACAGCCTGGTCCCTGCCTCCAAACTGCCCACAATCTTCCCCCATACTGCCACTGTCATCTACCTACCTGCTCTGATGTGGACTCAGTGACCTGCTACTTCCAGCACAGGGCTGTTTTTGAGCCACCCACTGTTAGAGCAGCTCGCGTGCCAGCGACCAAGGCCTTACACTGATGGATTATGTGACCTGTCAGCATAGGGCCAGCATAGGATTGGTTCGTACATCTCTCAAAGCCGTCAGTCCTGTAGCTCTCAATTGGCAACCAAGCTGTACAGTCATCCTTCAGAAATGCGCTACCTGTCGTGTACCATTGCTTAAATAGTTCAGGTGAATGCCTTGGTGTCGCTGGGCACCCTAACTCCGTCAAAATTACCACGTGTGCAAATAAAGGAAGCCTGCCTTTCTGCCTCTGGAGCTGTGAGTATTAGCTGCTGTGGCACGGCACTAAATCTTGTTTAAGCTCCAGTCATTCCATCCGGTGATGAATGTCACTACCTGAATCTAATTTGGGTAATTTCCTGCAACTCAAGTGTACTACTGGTGAAATGGAACACTAATTTATTGGTAATTTAGTAAACTAACCTGTAATTAGTACCTCTGAAATGCTGGATTCTGAAAGCTCAGCAAACTTACCAAGTTCACAATTTTTTTTTAAAGAGAGAGAGAGAGAGAGAGAGAGAGAGAGAGAGAGAGAGAGAGAGAGAGAGATCCTCTCTCGTCTTCCATCTGAACTCTTTTATAGTAGAGGTTATTAATAATGATGTGCTGGGAGGGTGCTGTTCATTACCTCTTGGAAGAATGTATGCCAGCCGAAACACCTCCATTAAAGTAGTTTTTTCTGGATTAGGAGCATTAAACAGAGGAGTCTCCTGCAATGCATTCAGCATTTGCATGGCATTCTAATGTTATGGGATGTGGTCACCAAGCTCTGATGCACCAGATTCTCCAATGTTTCTTAGTGCAGCCGGTTCCATGGGTAGCTCCAAAAATTTTCCAGGTGGGGCAGATGCCAAGACCCCGAGGCTGGTGAGAGGTCCAATGAAGAAGCCTGTGCAAGTAGACAAAAGTTTTTAGCAAAGGCATCACATGGTCCTGAGTTTTTGAGCCAAATTTGACATGCCTTTAAACCTATTGTTTACCCTTCCCTTTAGCACTCATCTATAAATGGGGGGGGGGGGAGAAGAGAAAATCCATTTCAGAACTTTGGCATAGGGGAAAGGGGTTTAACACTTTCCAATTGCACCAGGAGTACCAATGAAAATGATCTCCACATATGCTATTTGTCCCAGGAAGTTCTACTGAAGCCAAAAGCAGCTTCCCACCTGGGTCAACAGAAGTGTCAATGTGTGTGTATGCGACTTTTGTTGGGCCTACAACTCAGGGGGAATGGGTTAAACCCCTTCCTGATGAACTCTGGTCCTGACCTTGATTTGATCTGTCTGGGCTCTTAATTTAAAAATAAATAAAATAAACATCTTCATAGACCATGGCTAATAAGCCCAAACATTTCTTACTATAACACTAATAGTACCAGCTATGAAAGCTTTAGATCAAAGCTTCTCACACATTTAGCTCCGGGACCCACTTTTTAGAATGAGAATCTGTCAGGACCGCTGGAAGTGATGTCATGACCGGAACTGACATCATCAAGTAGGAACATTTTTAACAATCCTAGGCTGCAATCCTGCCCACGCTTACCCAGGAGTAAGTTCTATTTCCTATCGTTAAAGAATATACAGAGTAGCTTGTTAAAAGTACAGGTCTGGTACATTTCCCCAAATGCAGTCACATATCATGGTAGCATCAAGTCTAATATATTAAAAATAAAATATTGAAATGAATGGGGACCCACCTGAAATTGGCTCATGACCCACCTAGTGGGTCCTGACCCACAGTTTGAGACACACTGTCTTAGATTATATATCAACAGGCTTAAAGTCACATCCATTTTGTCTGGATATACCATTACATAATTATTGATCTGCTAACACTCCCTCCTCACAGCTAACCTTTCCAAAATATCTGGCTTCTCAAACATTGCTGTCAAACATGGAAAACCTCAAGGAGTTCTTCTAGTTCAATGAACATGACAAATCGTTCAGGATATTCCGTAGGCAGTGTTTGAAGTTGGATGCTATTCCACCTGCAGGACTCTGGAGGTCAGTGTAATGTCCAGTCACCCAAGACCTCTTTAGCTGCCCTCTATGATTCTTTTAGAAGGTGTGGTCCTTAACATTAATTCCTTTATTACTGACCCCATTTTTCAGTGAAGGGGAAGGATGTAACAAGCAATGGAGAGTTCATCATTCCAGAGGAGAAACATCAGTTTCTCAGTGGAAAATGAGCATTCGTTGCACAGTGAAATTGGAGCTGCAGGATAATGGAGCTTGTAGTTGGGAAGCTTGTTGGCTGAAGGTGTCAAGAACTGGTGGGAGCATAAACCAGAAAAAGTGACAGAAAATAAGAGAGTGAAGATCTTGTGGGATTTTCGAATACAAACTGATAAAAGTTTTGGCGCACAATACACCAGACATCACAGTAATAGAAAAAAATTGACCATCATTGGTATAGCAATATCTGGCGATAGTAGAATTGACAAAAAAGAACATGAAAAAATTAGTAACTATAAGGATTTAAAAATTGAAAACCAAAGATTATGGCGCAAACCAGCAGTGGTTATCCCAGTGGTGATTGGTACACTGAGTGCAGTTCCAAAAACACTTGAACTGCATTTAAAACATCTGAACATTGACAAAATTGCTATCGGTCTAATTCAAAAAGCTACCCTGCTTGGTTCAGCCCCTGGGTGGGGCCCGACTAGTAATTTGCACCACCTAAAGAATGGGCAGCTGTGATATGCAAGATAAAAAAAAATAATATATTTAAAACAGCAAAATAGGATAAAAACCAGGCATCCCAGGTCCATGGGAAGGACTCGATGTCTGGATAAAACAAACCAGTCAATAATATCTGACTGTGCAAAAATGTCACAATGATGATGATGAAGATGATGAATATTGATTAAGAAGGTTCACCTGTCCCTTTCCTTTCAATACTGATGCCAGTTTTGGTACGGGAGATCTATCTATCTATCTATCTATCTATCTATCTATCTATCTATCTATCTATCTATCTATCTATCTATCTATCTATCTATCTATCTGAGAGAATTAATTGTTTTTAATTGTTTTTAAGTGTTTTGTATTTTTAATGTTTATTTGTATCTTTGTTTGTATTTTAAATTGATTGTTAGCCGCCTTGGGTGCCCTTCAGGGAGAAAGGCGGAATACAAATCTAATAAATAAATACGGGAAAAGTTCCATGCTATCACTTCTTACATGCTATCACTTATTACAGACCCTCCCTTCTGCAATAGTGTGCTTCCTTGTAGTGCATTCCTCAGCCACTGGATGTCTCTCACTCAGACTGCACATTGTTACAGGGATTGTCATCATGCTGGTGGCCTTTGTGCTGCTTAGAATTCTGTCTCTCTGCAAAACGGCTTCTTTAATTAGCATCTCCTGGTTAAACCCAGCCGAGAGACATTTCCGCGTGCCAACAGCTATGCCCAAATATGTACAGCAGAGTCGTATTTACATTTACTAATCTGCAAATACTTTCCACAATGTTTTGAGCTTTTCTCTTGCCTTTCTTTCCAGGTGCACTTTCAAACCAGCTCCAGGAAATCCAGTACAATGCCAGTTAATTAATTAAGCAGATTAGCAAATAATACTTATGGTCTAATCTCTGGTATGCAAGCTGTTGGTATTTTAGCAAACTTTCACTTTTGACAACCATCAGACCCTGGAGGGCAATCTGCAGTGCCGGTTTCTTCCTCAATTAACATCTTGTTCTTTGGAACTCCAGAAAGTTCATATATAAACTTCAAAGCTGTATATTAAAAGGGCTCAGTCTGGGAGGCAGTGGAAATGAGAAACCTACCACTACATTTCCTTCTTTGTGGGGCTTTCCTGGGTTTGTGATATCCCTGCTTCTCTGACAATCTAGACTGGGGTGCCCAAATCCCGGCCAGGGGGCCATTTACAGCCCTCGGGGACTCCCAATCCAGCCCACGGGGAGTCTCCAGTCTCCAATAAGCCTCTGGCCCTCTGGAGACTTGCTGGAGGCTGTGCTGGCCTGATGCGACTGCTCTCAGTGTGAGGGTGACAGTTTGACCTCTGACATGAGCTGCGGGCCAAGGCTCCCTCCACAGCTTGCTGTTTCATATCTGTGATGCAGCAGCGGCAGCAAAGGAATGGCTGGCCTTGCATTGCGCAAGGACTTTAATAGGCCTTGAGCTAGTGCAAGACCTTCATTCATTCATATAAGTTCCATCTCTAATATATTCGTTTATGTAAATGTGTGTAAATTTATTCAAATTTGAAATTTAAATAATTTTTTCCATGGCCCCCAACACAGTGTCAAAGAAATGATGTGGCCCTCCTGCAAAAAAAGTTTGGACAACCCTGATGTAGACTATCCACACACAATTGAGCATTGCAGTACTTAGAACCTGACCACCACCCCTCTCCATGAATTGAGAAAGGTGATGAAGGTTTTGTCAGGCTTCAGAAGGCTGGGACAACTACAATCTTTTTTTCTTTTTTTTAATTAATTTTTTAATTATTTTCCATAATAAAAATACAATCTGATACACAATACAATACAATAATAATACAAAAATACAATAATAATGCAATCTGAGGTGGCAGGGAATTGTGGAATCATCTGATGAGTAACTCTGTTCCCCAATGTGCTGTTAACACATTGTTAATAGTGACCCTGTTAACAGAGGTCACTATCTAACAAACCCCTCCAAGCACATGTTCAATGTGTGGAGGGAGAGCCCATACATTCAACAGAGGGAGTAAGCTTGGAAAAACTTCCCCTTTTCCCCATGAAAATAATTGGGGTGAAGGGAGCTCGGTGCGTTTGCTTGCTGTGCTAGGATGTGACCCAAGGCAACAAGAGTGGCAAAGAGAACACAGAATTTTTTCCCCCAGAGGTGTCTGGCTGACAAAGGGCACAAGCCTAACCAGGTCTACTCAGAAGTAAGTCCTATTTTGTTCAATGGGGCTTACTCTCAGGAAAGTGTGGTTAGGATTGCAGCCGAAGTCATCAAACTGCTGGTGTTGCTAGAGAGAGAGAGAGAGAGAGAGTTCGAATCAGCCATGAAGTTTCCTGGGTGACCTTGGGCCAATCACTTTCTCTCAGCCTCACCTACCTCACAGGGTTGTTGTGAAGACAAAAGGAGGGGAGCAGGTGTGTACACCGCCCTGAGCTCTGTGGAGGAAGGTTGGTATAAAAATGTGAAAAAAATAAATAAAATTAATGCACACTGGAGTTTTGCTGCAGAGGAGGGAAGGCGTGTGTGCAAAAAAATGTGTGCAAACACTAACCTGCTCCATGTCTGATGCCAGTTGGACCCTCCCTTCCCCTACCATAATACAGGGCGGGCTGGAAAAGCAGCTCCAGCATTTGGGGTGTCAAACAACAACTGACAATGAATAGTTAGATTTGACTGACACCTAACCAAGAATTAGAAATTTGCTAGACCCCTGAACATTGCAGAATAACTAAGTGCCCAATCCTATGCCTGTCTACTCAGAAGTAGGTCCCATTATAGTCAATGGAGCTTACTCTTAGGAAAGTGTGGATAGGATTGCAGCCTAAGACAGATTCCATATTGTTTTGAATTGTGCAAAACATTTTGGTTAACATTTTGGTTAACTGTCAGTTGTGGTAGGTGTGTGTGTCGGGGGGGGGGGGGTTGTGTTCTTTCTGCTGTGGATGCTATAAAATACGCTGACAAATTTTTCAATCTACATATTGCTTTTACCTCATCCTGATGTATTTGTATCAGAGCATTTAGATTTTAATTTTCCATTTCGAGCGGAACAGTGTCACGGCTTACGACCAAGACAATAAAATGGACTGCCTCTTCCTACGTTTGAGATGGAAAACCATTCTTTTTTTAAAAAAATCCAGATTAGAGGGGAAAATGTGTGCAGCTAATGCATTTAGTGATAAGTGTCGTCTCTTTAAAAAAAATGTCATGCAGCTTCAAGGCCTTTTTTTTTTGTTATTTTGCCATTTTTTATTGTGATAATGAAGCAAGTATATTTTTAAAAATAGAGATTACATGTTATGAGCTGATTGGAATTTTGTATTTTAATCACATGGAGATGGCTGTCGCCGCAGTGTTGATTGATAGTATGCTCTGCCTTTTTAAATCTAATAGCCTTATTTCCTTCTGATTATGTTTTGAAGACAATCTGAAGCCCTCGGCACTTGACTGAGGCAATGCATCATCATTTGCAAGGGGAACAGCAGGGAATGGGAGCGAAGGCAGAAGTGGGAGGGCTGCAAATGGCAGCCTCTAAATCAGCACTAAATGATGGCATCAGGAAGCAGGAAAAACCTGGAGGATTCTGGGAGGCAGGTGCACGACACTTAGCCCAAGAACCATTATGCAGAATGGCTGGCGAAAGAGCAGCAGGCAATAATAGAGACTCCAAGAGGGTTCTGCGAGAGACCGGCCAACCAGGATATATTTACGAATACGGTACACCTCGGAGGAAAAGAGGCAGCAGAGCAATTAGGAATGTGGAGGGTGATGAAGTAGCATCTGGGAAAGCAGGGCCAGGGGTACACCCTCCCTTAATCATTTCTTACAAGAAAAAAATGGGGAAATAATTAGAAAGGGGGGGGGCTGTATGCTGGTGCTGCAAGGAAGCTAAGCAAGAGAAAAGGAACACACACATACACATGGTCTAGCTTTATATTACATCCCTGGGATGTTGCAGTCACATGGGAGGCCCAGATCACACGGTTAATTCCTTCTTCAGCATCCGCAGCCTCAACATTTTCATCTGCCTACAGGACTGGAATAGATTGAGGTGATCAGTGTGGTACGGAGTTCGACCTACAGAGGAGCGACTGTCTGCATTTGTGCTTGTATTACCGGCTGCCGTGCTGTGCTGGTATCTCTTTCGGCTCACAAAATGCCTTTCAACCAAGCCTTTGGCACGTCAGTTCAATTCTCCCTGACTTCTAACCGAGCCTTTCTAGATTACTTGCCCATGCACAAAGTCTTTTGCAAGTCTTGTTCCCTTGATCCTCACAATTATTGTGTGAGGGAGGCTAAGCCATAACTAGGGTGGAGCCTGAGGGGCACCTGCCCCGGATGCTACACCAAAGAGGGGCTCGGGACTGCCCCTCAGTCTCCACCCTAGTTATGGAGGAAGCGCTGGCGGCTTCCCCTTGAAGAAGAGTCTCCATAGGAGAAGGAACAGGGTGCTAACCACTGCAGCAAGTGCCCATCCTCTGGGGAGAACCCAGAAGTGATATCAAGGGTGCCAGGGCAGCGCATTACGCCTCTGGAGGGAGGCATACCGGAGAACAGGGTTGGCCCAAGACCTCCTAACACATGAGGCAGCAGGCCAAATGTTGCCCCCTTACCCAATTATGAGTCAGCCCCTGATCCTCCCTGTGGGGCCCAGGACACAGGGGACCCACTGGGTCACAAGAGGCAGCAGCAGGGCACCTTGGGGTCTGGCCTCAGTGATGTCAGCCTGGCCCAAGTGACGTCAGTAGGGTTATGGGGAAAGGGGTTGCATCACCCGGGTCCTTCTCCCCACCACCTGGGACTCTCACAGCCCCAGGTTGCTTTGGCTCATGGGTTAGCTAGCACCTGCTCCAGCCAGTACTCTAGCCAGTTCTGCCTTCATGCCTGGCCGGGCTGGGCTTTATCCTGGGGACCAGCCCCCTTAGGCTCCGCTCCTTCTTCCCTGGGAGGGTTATAATGCTGGCCACCTGAACCCTCCTTCCATCTTCTCAGCTGTGCCTCTCACTCCTGCTCTGTCTGCCAGCCAGATTGCAGGTGTTGCTGCCCACACCCTCGCCCCTGGAGTGGGCTGGGCTTCTGGGTGGTGCTGCCCCCACAGACCAGTAGGCAAAGGGGCAACGGCGAGCCCTGAAGCTCTGGGTAGTCTACCAGAGGTCTGCTCAGCCAATCAGGGACTGGCTTGGTCCCCCAAGGCCCCAGTGACTGGCTTGGGAACAGGCCAGGCTCACCGTTGAGTGCCTGGCTGTGGCTAGTCAGAGCCTGCTCCCAGGCCAGTGCCCTCCTGGTTCGCAGGCCAGTCTCCTCCTGCCTTGCTACTGCTCTCCCAGCGGGTGTGAGGTCTGCCTGCGGCAGCCCCGTGACTCCATTTCCCCTGAGCCACAGGGGCTAAGGCAAGCTCCCTCCTCCTCCTGCTGCTCAGGCTGGGGGCTGGCTCCTGGGTGGCTCCGCTCCCAGGTAAGTAAAGGGGAACCCTGACACCCCCATTCTCTAATGCTCTAGTTCAGCACTCTCTTCCTCTCCACATATCCTCTTCCCCTCTTCCTCTTCAAATCCAAGGAGTAGAAGGTGAGGGAAGGGCAGTGGAAGAAAGCAGGCAGACAGAGATGGGTGTCCTCACCAATCTGCTGCCTGAGGCAACCATATAAGTAGGCCTCATGGATGGGCCGAGTCTGCTTGAGAAGTAAAGTGGTGGTATCCAGAGTCTCAGAGGGTGCAGGCCACATTAAAATGTGATGCAGAAGGGAAAGTTCTATCTACTGCAGATACTCCTTCTCCATTGTAACATGATGGCACCAGAGAAATCTGGTGAAATTTTTTCCTTGTTATGCAGTAGTGCCTGGACTGAATACAGAAATCAATACAGGTCCCTTACTTGCAAATTGAGCACTCAGGTTCATGCATTATGAAGAATACAATTCATTGGTATGTAGAGAATAAACCTAGGAATGTGTTTCTCATAATTTACAATCTCTCTCTCTCTTTTTTTTTTTTTAATTTTCAAAATCTGATATAGTCCACTGCAAACCTCTTTCACTCAAAATCTCAGACAACCCAGAGCCATGCAAATGAAATTTCAGAAATACCCATTATTTTGTCATCCTAATGGACTTGGTTAAGCTTACAATATTAAAATTTGATCTTCCAAAAGGCCAGGACTAAACATTTCTTGGTTCTCACCATATCAGCTCCCTTATAGAGCCAGTCTGGATGTGGCAAGATAGACTGTACCACCAATTAGTGTGCAGCCTGCAGCCTTGCTTGTATACAGTGGGTAGTGGCATCATCAGAGAGGGTGCCACCGGGGGAAGGCCTTCCCCCCACCCCCGCACTGTAAGAAACCCCCCTTACTTTCCTGGAGTGAACTAGAAGTGATTCAGTGGTGATGATGTCACCATTGAATCATTGCATGCTATGATGATGTCACTGAGTCATTGCATGCTGGAGCTGATGATGATGTCATTGAGTCATTGCATGCTAATGATTCTACACAGCAGAGGACAGCTTCCTGGTATGGATTTCAGTTACAACTTGGCCATCCTACTTTGTAAATGTGGTCACTCTGAAAAAACAAAAAACAAAACCTACTCCTCAAACCTCTTTCATAGTCCAAGTCCAAGTTAATTCCAATGAGTTTGGAAGAAACTCCTTCCATGAATGCAGTAATGGTATGAACTTCTCTCGGTCAGGCTCATAATTGAGGTTGGAGAGCCAGTCTACTTTTCCTCAACCTTGAAAATATTTTAGTTTTTTCTGAGGCAGACTCCAAGCCAAATCAAATCTTGTTGCAGTCCCAGTCCCCAAATGACCCTCCAAACTAACTCCCTCCTGCCTGCCTTCCTCTCCACCTCCCTTCCTCAAGCCCTTCTGTCTCTACTTCTACTCACTGTCCTCTGTTACTGTAATGCAGTTTTCTTGAGCAGATGTATTAAGAAATACAATATTTTCTGGAAAAGTTTTATACCGAAATGCTATATTAGTATGGTCTTTTTCTTGTTTTCCATTCTTGTATTTTATATTGTTTTCACAATTATGTTTCATGTTGTATGCCGCTTTGAGCCATGGGAAAGCAGCATAAACATCTTTGGAAGAAATAAAATTAACCAATTGGGAATGGAAGCACCAGTTCGAGCAACTCACCTGTCTATGCATTTGTTGTGATTTTACAGCAGGCCCGGATTCTTCCCTGCATGGGTTGTCTAGCAGAGATTTTGTTTTCCCAGTGCTACAGAAACATGTCAGCATCTGAGGAAAGCATTAGAAGCAGCCAAGATTCATATTTCCCAGCAAAGAAATCTGATGTTTCGCAACATTACTATATGAAAATGTGCATAGGGACTTGTATGTAACAAATGCAAAGTTAAAGCATTTGCACTCATAATTGCCATTACCCACTGCTGGTGCCAGGTTGCTCGCGACGCTGGGGCAAAGCCCTGGACAAAGCCATGTGTTTTAGGCTCCCATGCCTCCCCAGCATACCAGCAGTACATGATGGATGATAGGAGACAGTGGCTCCTCCATCCTCCTTACTGAACAATGGGAGAATTCCCTAAATCAGTGGTTCTCAAACATTTTCGACCAATGACTCCCTTGACCCACTGGGCCATTGGCTGTGACTCCCGCAGTAGGGCTACAATCCTATACATTGTATAGGGTAGCAGGTTTGTTTTTTTTAAAGGATTCCGCTGCTCCACGAGCTAGTTCCTTTCACTCTCCAGGGAGCCATGACTCATAGTTTGGGAACATCAGCAATTTTCAATGCTCTTCTGACGTCTATGGTCTTCTCTATGGTGTTTGCCTCTTGTGATGTCATTTCCAGCTTCTTTTGGGTTCTGTGACTCTGTTTCGAGGGCAAGTAACACATTGTTCCTCTTCGGCTGCCAGCTCTGCAGAGAAAGACCATGTGTTACTACAGGCAGTTGCCCTAGAAACAGAGCCACAAACCTGAAGAGATCTTCAGAGATTCTCGAACCGCTGTGCTCCAAACCTCCACAGCACACCTGCAGACCTTTTTGCAGCACACCAATGTGCCTCGGCACACCAGTTGAAAATAGGTGCCCTGGATGCTGTATCACCCTCTAGAAAATAATGCAGAGGCCTCTGGGAGACACGCGTGGCGTACCTAAGAGCCCCCGGGGGACACTCCTACCTGGGGGCCATTTGTTTGTGCACAGCAGCAGTGCAAGTCTCTTGACTGTCTCATGTCATTGGGTAGTTCAGAGGTTGTCCTGTCCAAGTGAACGCTTTTGATGAGCTTGGATCCTTGGCCAATGCCCAAACTGGATGACCCCAGATGACACTTCCTCTGGCTTTATCCTGAAGACAAAACGCACCCAGAGCGAAAAGGAAACAAGACCATTGCTACATCCACTGCATTATCCATGCAGAACAAGCGCTCCTGAATCAGGGAGGAAAGTTCTTTGTTCTGTTAATGTCTATTTTCATCTCCTAGAGTTCTTCCTGGCAACCCACCTGGCCTTGTGTTCCATTCATGTAGGCTTATAATGGCCTACTAGGTAGTGCAAACAAATAAGAACTCTGTCTTCATAAAACCAAAAAGTGGAAGTTTGGACTGAAGCATCATTTTTAAAAAAAAATTAATTAATTTAAAAGGTTTTGAACCCCAGATGGAAAGCATAAATCAAACCCCACAGAAACGAAAAAGATTATGGTTTTCTTTGTCTTCTTACAAAGGGAATTGTTAAGGAACAAGAAAGTCCTTCATTTTTTCTTTGTGATTGTATTATCTGTCGTATAATTTTACATAATGTTATATATTCACGCAGAAATGCAGCATAATGAGTGTGCCAAGTGTGGAGGCAGCACAATGAGGATGGATGGAAAAGAGCCAAGGAGACGGGTTCATCAGGCAATTATTATTAACAGTATTTATATACCGCTTTTCAACTAAAAGTTCACAAAGCAGTTTACAGAGAAAAATCAAATAACTAATGGCTCCCTGTCCCAAAAGGGCTCACGATCTAAAAAAAGGACAGCCCTAGTGACATCAAACTGCTCCTGAAGTGGGAGAGCACACTTTGAATTGAGTGATCAATCTGAGGTGGGTCAGGGCCGGCCTTCCGGCAAGATGACCATTTTGACCAAACTGGGCCCCGTGCCTTGATGGACCCTGCAGTGGGCCCAATTAGCCAAACTGGGCCCCATGCCTAGAGAGACCCTTCACGGGGGCAGCGAGCAGAGAGCCCACAGCCACAGCCAGTGACTTACTTTGAAGCTGATGCTCTGGCATGGAATCTTTCATGCTGTAGTGTCATGAGGAGAGTGTGGGGAGCAGAGCATTGCCGCTGCAGAACCTCCTTCCCACTTGCAATCCCGGCCCCTGCACTGCCTGGGGCTGGGACCACAGAATACCACCCCCCTACCCAGGAGAATGCCACTCCTCATCATCGTGTCTGAAGTCTTACTCAGAAGTAAGTCCCATTGTGTTCAGCCCCAGGAAAGCATTGTCGAATTGCAGCCTAACAGAACTGTGGGTCTGTCCACTTCCTTCTCACCTATTTAGTCTGCTAAGTGGAACATTGGAGTCCTACTAAAGATGGAAAGGAGGGACTTGGATGGGTTAAAACTTGGTTGTTTTCCCACATTAGGTGCACATTTTAAGGTGCAGGGAAATCTGAAACCCTGAGTGGACTATAAATCTCTTTTTTGAAAAAAGTTTCCAGAAGAGCTCCGTATTTTCTATTGGCTATCTTTGATTGGAATCAACTTCTAAATTGCTTCCATCAACAATTTGGGGTTGGATATCTAAAAGACATTTTCTTCCTTTCATCTTGTTTTTTTTTTTTGTCATTCACTGATGCAATCAGCAAAAAAATAATAATAAGCAAAGGCTCTCGCTCTCTTTTTTAAAGGGCCTCATTATTAGGATAATAGACCTCAGATAAAAACAAATCAAACAATGTGCGCACTTGAAAAAGACTTCTCCCTTGACAGCTTGAAAATAAATGGAAAACAAATTCAATTAAAACAACATTCAACCTCTGTGTTCCTTCGGAGGTACGATTCTTGGAGGTGAATGCACAATGGTAATGGAGATGTCTTTGAAAGGCTGGGCACCGCTCTCCCCAGAAGACCAAACTGTGACAGGTAAAAACACATTTCCAGGGTTTCATACGTTACCATTGAAGGACACAAGAGCATTCTTAAGTCTCTTGTGGGGAGAATTGCTAATGTACTTGCTAAAGGCCTGTCAGATTTGTGGGATGGGATGAAGAGTACTGATCCTTTCCACAAGCCGTCTCAATTCACCAACCTACCTCTCCGACCTTTTTGTCTCTGCCATCCCATCACTGAGACTTGGGTGACAGGATCAAATGAATCCAAAAAGCTGAGATTTCTGAGGTAGGGCCGTGTGATGGCCCTTGTGAGATAGGACCCAGCTCTTGAAAGAATGTGGGGAAAAATTGGTACTAGGCAAAGTCCAGTGATGGGCTCAAAACCGCCTGAGATTAAACTTTTGCTGCCTGCCTTCCTATGGACAAAGCAAAAGCTGGTGAACCAGGATCATTATGGGGAAATTGGGGCTTTTTCCTCATGCAGAGCTTAGGATCTCTTTTTCAGAATCTGGGCATCCTGAAAAGAGGAAGAGGGTTACGCCTTGCTCCCAACCCAAACACTCCATGTTGGAAAGAAAATAATCGAATCTTCTCTCTTCCCAACCAACATTTTTGTTGTTGTTGTTGGGGTGAGGGTAGTCCTCTTTTCTCACTTCTGTCCATGCATTTAACCAACATATGGAGAGAAGCAAAATTGTGCTGTCTAGCCTCACATCTGCATGAGGCCATGAGCCACATGTCTTGCTCTCCGCACACTAGGTGCAACATAAGAATGTGCCTGAGTCTGTATAGTCATATATGCCGAGGGCCTCTACATACGATAGGGAAGCCTGATGTGACTATGGCTGCATGTGGTAGGGACTGTTCTTACTTCCCAGGTGCAGACGGCAGGCAGCAGGTCTGGTGGTTGCATATGAATGGAAAGTGAAGTTAGTTAACAGTATTCTGCTCTCCTCCACATTTCAGCTGAACATGTGGGAAGAGGCTTAGTCTAAAACCAGACTTTCCAACATGTCATAGAGGAAAATAGAGGCAGCTATTGTAACACCCTGTTGGACCAAGGATCATGGCCTGAACCACCTCCAGCTACTCTACTATGCATCGCTAAAGGGTCTATTCTGTCTTTCCTATCCTGCAATAGTTTATTCTTCCACAAACTGCAGATAAGGGGGAACCCTCTCTCCATGTGATTCTTTGTGCTTCCATGCTGCTCTCTTACCCTGGCACCAATCAAGTACGTGTCTTCCTTTTTCCAAACACTATAAGCCACCTTGGGTGGCCTCCGGGGAGAAAGGCGGGTTACAAATCAAATCAAATCAAATCAAATCAAATCAATCAATCAATCAATCAATCAATCAATCAATCAATCAATAAACAAACAAACAAACAAATAAATAATATGAGCTAGTAAGCTCCTAGGAAGACAAGCAACCAGCCAGTCTGAATGCTGGAGAACCCTAAATGAACGTTAACAGGAAGCAGGAAGCTTCCTATAAACTTGCTAGATTATAGCACTTGGTAAAAGGAAAACACATACTTGCTTGGCACCAGTGTAAGGAAGCTAAACAAACATGTGTGGGGGTGGGTGGGGACCACAGAGAACCGCAGATAACCAGATCTGTGAATAGGGGAATTCCTCAAGCGCTCATGCAAATTCCTCCACTTTTCTCTGATCCCGGGTCTTGCTGGTATCAATGCGAGGTCTTCCTTCCTTTTTTGTGTGGTACACTCGCTTTGTTCGCAGTTTCACTCTGCTGCACACCAGGGAGTGGTCAGTGTCGTAGGCAGCACCCTGATAGCTGCGTGTGATCTTGATGCTGGGAAGGCTGGAGCGTCTGGTGAGAATCAGGTCGAGCTGGGGCCAATGCTTTGATCTTGGGTGTCTCCAAGAGACTCTATGTTGGGGCTTTGTGTTGAAGAACGTGTTGCTG